>NW_027361713.1:13305000-13675000 GCF_039654945.1 Dendrobates tinctorius | reverse complement strand
AATAAAAGAAAAATGTGTATGAGGCAGAGACACACGCTGGCCGGCCTACAAGCAGACGTGCCTGCAGGACACACTACACAGCGTGGGTCTGCACTCACACAGCCCTTGCAGACAGCTGTGAAAACAGCGCTGCTAGGGAAAAGCAAGCTACAGTGGTGGTTTATGTAGCCTGGGTTAAGCACTATATGTTTTGTGGAATCGCTATTTCTAACTGTCCCTCACAGTCTTCAACAGCAGCCTGTCCCTAACTGAATTCACAGCAGAGTGACCAGAAATGGCGGCTGCAGCGCTTTTTATAGTGCATCATGACATCATTTCAGCAGCCAATCACAGCCATGCCAGTAGTTAACATGCCTACATGCCTAATAGGATGTGCCCACACTTCTGAGGATCCCCATTGGCTGAATCAAATCGAGCGAGCTCCTAGCATTATGGGAACTTCCGATTCCGGTATTCGATATGAAAAAAGTATCGGAACTAAGTATCGGAATTCCGATACAGCTAATATCGGCCGATACCTGCGGTATCGGAATGCTCAACACTACTTATCAGACATAGTGTCTCCTAGTTTTTTTAGCTCTAAAACTGGATCTCGGACATGGCTACACTGCTGCGGTTTTTACCGCTGCGGTACATCCAGATGCAGAACATGTGCACATTCTAATAATGTTCATTCCTTTTTTGATGGTACTAAGTGTAATGAACATAAGATAAAACAATATATCAATTGCAATAGTAAAAATGTAGTATATGTGATTGCCTGTTCCAAATGCAACTTGAGATATGTGGGCTGTACATCTCGCATGCTCAAGACTCGCATATCTGAACATATAACTGATATCTTATCTCCTTCCAGTATTAATCGCTCCATCTCATCTGCATCCAGACACTTCATTAATGAACACCAAACAAGTACTGAATTTTTTCATGTCATGGGCATTGAGAGAATAACACCACATATAAGAGGTGGAGATCTGAAAAAACGTCTTCTAACACGCGAAGCATATTGGATTTTCTATCTAAATACATGCTTTCCCAATGGATTGAATGCCAGAAGAGAAATTATGTTTCATTATTGATGTTATTATTAGAGTTGAGCGACTTTTGGCTTTTTAGGGTCGCGTTTCGTTTCGTGAAACCCGACTTTTCCAAAAGTCGGGTCGAGCAAGATCGTCCGATTATAGGGAAAAGTCGGGGTCGTCCCGAAACACGAAACCCAATGTAAGTCAATGGGGAATAAAAGTCGGCAGTGAGAGGAGGACAGGAAATACACCAACAGTGCCCATTTGAATGCCAAAAGCATCAATTCTTCTTACTTAAGCTTGTCAACCTTAATTAACTTCATAATACTAGTTACGCACTGAAAAATGGGTGTTATTTGGCTAAAGTTGTGGGGGGGGGGAGGGCTGGCTGCAGGTTTTCATGTGCCCTGGGCGAAAGAGCGCCCCTTTAACACATACCACAACTCATCATGCTCCGATACAGCAGATAAATAGCGGTATAGTACAATGAAAAATACCTCACTTTTTACATCTCATGACGAGGCCCATCTATTTCTCCATACAGAATCATTGGTCCCATATAATGTTTGAAACAGTATATGATGAGCTCCACATAATGCTACAGTATATGTTGGTCCCCTTGGATGAAGCTCCACTGTCTTATGGGCCCAAATAATGCTCCAAACATAATGGGCCCCATTTCTAATGCTCTAGTGTATAATGGGCCCTGTAAATGCTGCTCCAGTGTCTGATGTCCACCTTTGGAATGTTCCAGTGTATGGTGGGCCCCATCTATCATTCTCCAGAGTATAGTGCTCCCCAAAAATTGCTGTCCCAACATTGAAAACAATCAAATAAGTCTCCTCGCTAGGGAATCCCTGTACTTGTCTGGACAGGTGCTGTAGCTTGCTTAACAGCTCGCCAGCCGTTCTCACGCCCAGTATGGATTGCACGTCATTGCACAAAGGTTAGAAAGGGTACCGTATCCCCGGATAACATGTATGGATAGCGTACACATTCAAAATATATGTCTATACAGCATGAGGCAGGCTCAGACGGTGTTAGGCCCAGTATGGATTGCACGTCATTGCACAAAGGTTAGAAAGGGTACCGCATCCCCGGATAACATGTATGGATAGCGTACACATTCAAAATATATGTCTATACAGCATGAGGCAGGCTCAGACGGTGTTAGGCCCAGTATGGATTGCACGTCATTGCACAAAGGTTAGAAAGGGTACCGTATCCCCGGATAACATGTATGGATAGCGTACACATTCAAAATATATGTCTATACAGCATGAGGCAGGCTCAGACGGTGTAAGGCCCAGTATGGATAGCACGTCATTGCACAAAGGTTAGAAAGGGTACCGTATCCCCGGATAACATGTATGGATAGCGTACACATTCAAAATATATGTCTATACAGCATGAGGCAGGCTCAGACGGTGTTAGGCCCAGTATGGATTGCACGTCATTGCACAAAGGTTAGAAAGGGTACCATATCCCCGGATAACATGTATGGATAGTGTACACATTCAAAATATATGTCTATACAGCATGAGGCAGGCTCAGACGGTGTTAGGCCCAGTATGGATTGCACGTCATTGCACAAAGGTTAGAAAGGGTACCGTATCCCCGGATAACATGTATGGATAGCGTACACGTTCAAAATATATGTCTATACAGCATGAGGCAGGCTCAGACGGTGTTAGGCCCAGTATGGATTGCACGTCATTGCACAAAGGTTAGAAAGGGTACCGTATCCCTGGATAACATGTATGGATAGCGTACACATTCAAAATATATGTCTCAGGAGGCAGGCTCAGACGGTGTCAGGCACAGTATGGATTTGACGGCCCAGATTACACAGCGGAGGAGCAGGGAGAGGTAAAGATTGCAAATGCTGGGGCCCTGCCCAAGCAAGGGGGGCACACTCTTGGGCGTCGGTACTGGCACTGGGCCCCTCATAGTACAGCGGTGTGTCTGACGGCGGGTGTGCACCACCACCGTCAGAGACACTTGATTGCACTATGAGGGACCCTGTGCCAGTGCCCGCGCCCAAGAGTCAGCCTACCCACCTGTCCAGGGCAACGGCACTCGCACGGTGTCGTGCGCTAGGTGGTTACCCCGGCCATGGGGGGGGAGGCAGCACAGTTAGGGAGTTTTAGAAAGTGGCATATGTTGATGTTGGACATTCAGCTGATGCAAAAGGCGAAATAGGTGAAGTACCAGGAAGAGGTGGACCAAAGCAAGCCATTTTTCTGTCACCCTATGTGTCATCAGGGGAAGGTGGGACAAAATCCTTGGAAACCCATGCGTGGTTCATTTTAATGAAGGTTAGATCATCCACATTTTGGGTTGACAGACGGGTCCTTTTTTCTGTCAGGATTGATCCAGCTGCACTGAAGACTCTTTCCGATAGCACACTTGCAGCTGGGCAAGCGAGCTCCTGTAAGGCATATTGTGACAATTCAGGCCAGGTGTCCAGTTTAGCGGCCCAATAGTCAAAGGGGAATGACCTGTGTGGGAGAACATCGATATGGGAGGAAAAGTAGTTTGTAACCATAGTTGACAACTGCTGTCTCCTGTCACTTTCCATCGATGCAGTATTACCAGTTGTGTGAGCGGTATTTGAAAAATCAGTCCACAACATTGTCATGAAACCCCTGTCTCCAACGCCACTTCTGCTGTGTGCACCACGAACACCTCTGCCAAGCTGCCCCCGGCCCGTACGGCTCGTGTGAGAACCATCACCGCTGCTGTGTGCTGGGAATGCCTCAAGCAACCGATTTACCAGAGTTGCTTGTTTATTAGCCAATATTAGGTCAAGGTTCTCCTGTGGCATGATGTTTTGTAATTTGCCTTTATAGCGTGGATCCAGGATGCTGGCCAACCAGTAGTCGTCATCGTTCATCATTTTGGCAATGCGGGGGTCCCTTTTTAGGATCCGCAAGGCATAATCGGACATGTGGGCCAATGTTCCCGGTGTCAATGATGCACTGCGAGTGCTGGGTGGAGGAGCACTTTCTGGCAAATCCACATCCCTCCAGTCACGCACAAACCCTGTACCAGACCTTGCCACGCCAACATTTTCACTTGCCCCACGAGATGCACCCTCCTCCCCTAAGTAATCATCCCCATCATCCTCCTCCTCCTCTTCTTCCTCCACCTCGTCCAGGAGAGGTCCCTGAGCAGACAATGGCTGAATGTCATCAAGGATTCCCTCCTCTTCTTCCTCCTCATCAACATTGGCTGCAGACGCCTGCTCCTTAAGGTGCGTCAAAGTTTGCATGAGCAGACGCATAAGTGGGATGCTCATGCTTAGGATGGCGTCGTCTGCGCTTACCAGCCGTGTGCATTCCTCAAAACACTGAAGGACTTTACAAAGGTCTTTCAGCTTCGACCACTGCACGCCTGTCAACTCCATGTATGCTCTCAAAGTGCCTGGCCGTGTATCCTCCCACAAATGCATTATGGCCTGCCTCTGCTCGCACAGCCGCTCCACCATGTGCAGGGTGGAGTTCCACCTTGTTGCAATGTCGATAATGAGGCGGTGGTTGGGAAGGTGGAGCAATCGCTGCAGCTTCTGCATACGAACGGAGTGTACAGGTGACCGGCGGACGTGCGCGCACAGTCTTCGCACCTTCTGGAGCAGGGCTGTTAACTCCGGATAATTTTTGAGGAAGCACTGCACCGCCAGGTTCAAGGTGTGAGCCAAGCAAGGTATGTGGCTGAGTTTTGAAAGGGCTATGGCTGCCACAAAATTACGGCCGTTATCACTAACTACCTTGCCTGCCTCAAGATGTACACTGCCCAGCCATGACTCAGTTTGTCGCTTCAAGTACTCGGCCTGCACCTCGGCGGTGTGTCTGTCGCCCAAACACATCATCTGCAACACAGCCTGCTGACGCTTTCCACTAGCTGCTCGATAGGGGGACACATCCTGTGCAACAGTGGCAGCTGCAGATGGAGTGCTCGTACGACTGCGCTCTGTGGACGAGCTTTCGCTTCTGGAGGAGGAGGAGGAGGAGGAGGAGGGTCGAATGCCTACAGCCAACTATTTCCTATACCGTGGGCTAGGCAGCACTGTCCCACCACCGCTGTCCCCTATGGACCCTGCATCCACCACATTAACCCAGTGCGCAGTGATGGACACGTAACGGCCCTGGCCATGCCGACTGGACCATGCATCAGTTGTGAGGTGCACCTTTCCGCTCACTGACTGCTTGAGTGCATGGACAATGCGGTCTTTCACATGATGGTGGAGGGCTGGGATGGCTTTGCGAGAGAAGAAGTGGCGACTGGGTAGGTCATAGCGAGGTACTGCATAGGCCATGAGTTCGCGGAAAGCTGTGCTTTCCACCAACCGAAAGGGCATCATCTCAAACGAGATTAGTTTGGCAATGTGGGCGTTCAAACCCAGTGTACGCGGATGAGAGACTGAGTACTTTCTTGACCTACTCATAGTGTCTGGGAGGGTGAGCTGGACTTGAGAGCTGCATATGGTGGAAGTAGCGGTGGACAGGGCGGACTGAGAGAGGGTTGATGATGGTGATGGAGTTGGTGTTCTTTCTGATGGCCTAGAATCAGTCTTTCGTTGATATAACAGTGGGATTCCCTGACTGCTGTGGCCTTGCAACGACACCTCAACATTTGCTGCTGTGCTAACCCATGGGCTTACAGTGGGGGAAACAATGTAGCGTTGCTGACTACCTTCGTTGTGATCAGTTGCACATGTGGCACTTGAGGTTTGGTGTTGTGTCCACGCTTGCAAGTGCATGCTGGTTAAATGTCTAAGCATGCAACTGGTATTCAAATTTTTCAGATTTTTCCCTCGGCTAAAGGTCTTTGCGCACTTCTTACAGATAACCTTGGCCTGATCATGAGGATTTTGTTCAAAAAAGTGCCACACTGCACTCTTCCTACTTTGGCAGACATTTTGCGGCCTAGCACGCTGTGATCTTTTGACCCTCTGGACAAGCTGTCCAGCAACTCTTTTGATGTTTGGAACCTGTCTTTGGAGTGCTCCGGGCCTGCCAGATAACAGCTGTTGCGATGTCGATGTCTGCTGTGGATGCTCCTCATCTGAGCTATTGGAAGCAGCACCCTCTTCCCCCAATGGATGCCAATCTGGGTCAACAACTGGGTCATCCATCACCTCCTCTTCTATGTCATGTGCACCTTTCTCTGTGTCACCGTGTATGGTGGTATAGTGTGCGGGAAGGGGCACCTGAGTCTCATCAGGGTCAAAATCTGGCTCTGTACACTGCGAGGACAATGTAGTGCTCTGAGTGAATGTACCAGCAGAATCATACATCAGCGGCTGTGCATCAGTGCACTCCATGTCAGATTCATCTTGGCCTGGGTAATTCACCATTTGACTTGATAATCCAGGCATGGTATGTGAAAACAGCTCCATGGAGTAATCAGTAGTATGGCCTGCGTCATCCTTCAATCTTCGTTGGGGTGAAGGACACAAGGAAAGGTGTGGTTCATGAACATGAGCCTCCAATGACGACTCAGTGCTTTTACTTTTTACAACTGAAGAAGAGGAGGCGATAGAGCTGGAGGCTGAGTCAGCAATGTAAGACAAAACTTTTTCCTGATGCTCTGCCTTTAAAAGCGGTTTGCCAACTCCTAGAAAACTAAGCGTTCGAGGCCTTATGTAGCCAGACGATGACGCAGGGTCAGCACCTCCTGCATTCGGTCCTATTTTGCTCTTGCCAATACCATCAGATCCACCACCAACACCATCATTACCAGCTGCCAACCCCCGCCCAATTCCACGGCCTCTTCCACCAGCCTTCCTCATTTTTGGTAGAAATGTAGACAAAGTCCAACAAACTATATAGTAATGTAAAACAAGGTACAAGGTGTCTATAGGACAGGGGAGATTTAGAATTTCTGCACACACTTGTGGACAGTGGACACTTTTGGATTGTGTGAGGCCCACTGATATCTGAGCGCTATGTGACACGCTCGATGGCACAGCTGCCTGTGACCAAAGTGACGAGAGGATAATGGAGATTTTGAATCTCTGCGTACACTTTTGGACACTGGACACTTGTAGATTGTGTGAGGCCCACTGATATCTGAGCGCTATGTGACACGCTCGATGGCACAGCTGCCTGTGACCAAAGTGACGAGAGGATAATGGAGATTTTGAATCTCTGCGTACACTTTTGGACACTGGACACTTGTGGATTGTGTGAGGCCCACTGATATCTGAGCGCTATGTGACACGCTCGATGGCACAGCTGCCTGTGACCAAAGTGACGAGAGGATAATGGAGATTTTGAATCTCTGCGTACACTTTTGGACACTGGACACTTGTGGATTGTGTTAGGCCCACTGATATCTGAGCGCTATGTGACACGCTCGATGGCACAGCTGCCTGTGACCAAAGTGACGAGAGGATAATGGAGATTTTGAATCTCTGCGTACACTTTTGGACACTGGACACTTGTGGATTGTGTGAGGCCCACTGATATCTGAGCGCTATGTGACACGCTCGATGGCAGAGCTGCCTGTGACCAAAGTGACGAGAGGATAATGGAGGTTTTGAATCTCTGCGTACACATTTGGACACTGGACACTTGTGGATTGTGTGAGGCCCACTGATATCTGAGCGCTATGTGACACGCTCGATGGCACAGCTGCCTGTGACCAAAGTGACGAGAGGATAATGGAGATTTTGAATCTCTGCGTACACTTTTGGACACTGGACACTTGTAGATTGTGTGAGGCCCACTGATATCTGAGCGCTACGTGACACGCTCGATGGCACAGCTGCCTGTGACCAAAGTGACGAGAGGATAATGGAGATTTTGAATCTCTGCGTACACTTTTGGACACTGGACACTTGTGGATTGTGTGAGGCCCACTGATATCTGAGCGCTATGTGACACGCTCGATGGCACAGCTGCCTGTGACCAAAGTGACGAGAGGATAATGGAGATTTTGAATCTCTGCGTACACTTTTGGACACTGGACACTTGTGGATTGTGTTAGGCCCACTGATATCTGAGCGCTATGTGACACGCTCGATGGCACAGCTGCCTGTGACCAAAGTGACGAGAGGATAATGGAGATTTTGAATCTCTGCGTACACTTTTGGCACTGGACACTTGTGGATTGTGTTAGGCCCACTGATATCTGAGCGCTATGTGACACGCTCGATGGCATAGCTGCCTGTGACCAAAGTGACGAGAGGATAATGGAGATTTTGAATCTCTGCATACACTTTTGGACACTGGACACTTGTGGATTGTGTGAGGCCCACTGATATCTGAGCGCTATGTGACACGCTCGATGGCACAGCTGCCTGTGACCAAAGTGACGAGAGGATAATGGAGATTTTGAATCTCTGCGTACACTTTTGGACACTGGACACTTGTAGATTGTGTGAGGCCCACTGATATCTGAGCGCTATGTGACACGCTCTATGGCACAGCTGCCTGTGACCAAAGTGACGAGAGGATAATGGAGATTTTGAATCTCTGCGTACACTTTTGGACACTGGACACTTGTGGATTGTGTGAGGCCCACTGATATCTGAGCGCTATGTGACACGCTCGATGGCACAGCTGCCTGTGACCAAAGTGACGAGAGGATAATGGAGATTTTGAATCTCTGCGTACACTTTTGGACACTGGACACTTGTGGATTGTGTTAGGCCCACTGATATCTGAGCGCTATGTGACACGCTCGATGGCACAGCTGCCTGTGACCAAAGTGACGAGAGGATAATGGAGATTTTGAATCTCTGCGTACACTTTTGGACACTGGACACTTGTAGATTGTGTGAGGCCCACTGATATCTGAGCGCTATGTGACACGCTCGATGGCACAGCTGCCTGTGACCAAAGTGACGAGAGGATAATGGAGATTTTGAATCTCTGCGTACACTTTTGGACACTGGATACTTGTGGATTGTGTTAGGCCCACTGATATCTGAGCGCTATATGACATGCTCGATGGCACAGCTGCCTGTGACCAAAGTGACGAGAGGATAATGGAGATTTTGAATCTCTGCGTACACTTTTGGACACTGGACACTTGTGGATTGTGTGAGGCCCACTGATATCTGAGCGCTATGTGACACGCTCGATGGCACAGCTGCCTGTGACCAAAGTGACGAGAGGATAATGGAGATTTTGAATCTCTGCGTACACTTTTGGACACTGGACACTTGTGGATTGTGTGAGGCCCACTGATATCTGAGCGCTATGTGACACGCTCGATGGCACAGCTGTGACAAAAGTGACTAGAGGATAAGGGAGATTGGATTGCTTTTAAAAAAGCAGTTTGCGGAGCAGTGGGTATACAGCAATGCCAGCGTGTCAGGAAGCCTTAAAAGTCAGCCCAACAACCAACACCACTGATACACCACAATATAGCCTCCCCTTGCACTGCACACACAGTGACTTGTGTGTTGTGCAGGCCAAATCGCTAGCAGCAGAAGCAGTTTTTTTGTCTTCTTCCCTGCCTAACGCTCTCCCTACAGAATCAGCAGCAACCTCTCCCTATACTAAGATCGGCAGAAGTAAGATGGCGGTCGGCGTGCACGCCCTTTTATACCCCCTGTGACGCCCACCAAAGCAAGCCAATCACTTGCATGCCCTTCTGAAAGATGGTGGTGACCCGTGCCTAGGTCATCACGTTGCCCACAGTGTCCGTGGATCCTGATTGGCTGAAAAAGAGCGCAAAACAAACTTTTGAAACGCGACTTTGGCGCGTAAGTCGCCGACCTCGTGGCCGACCTCATCCTAGGGTCGGGTTTCGTTTCATAAAACCCGACTTTGCCAAAAGTCGGCGACTTTTGAATTTTTTCAACCCGTTTCGCTCAACTCTAGTTATTATTATAATTGTATTTATATATATATATATGCACAAAAAAACTTTAAAAAAAAATTTTTGGGGGGGGCTTTTGATGAGCTGTGTTGCCTTTACGCCAAACTTATCGTTTGGCATTATTGCCAAAAAGTTCGATTTTGGTTTCATCTGACCAGAGCACCTTCTTCCACATGTTTAGTGTGTCTCCCAGGTGGCTTATGCAAACTTTAAATGACGCTTTTTATGGATATCTTTGAGAAACGGCTTTCTTCTTGCCACTCTTCCATAATAGCCAGATTTGTGCAGTGTATGACTGATTGTTGTCCTATGGATAGACTGTCCCACATCAGCTGAAGATTTCTGCAGTTCATCCCGAGTGATCATGGGGGCCTTGTCTGCATCTCTGATCAGTCTTCTTCTTGTTTGAGAAGAAAGTTTAGAGGGACAGTCGGGTCTTGGTAGATTTGCAGTGGTAAGATACTTTTTCCATTTCAATATGATCGCTTGCACAGTGCTCCTTGGGATGTTTAAAGTTTTGGAAATCATTTTGTATCCAAATCTGGCTTTAAACTTCTCCACAACAGTATCACAGACCTGCCTGTTGTTTTCCTTGGTCTTCATGATGCTCTCTGTGCTTCAAACAGAACCCTGAGACTATCACAGAGCAGGTGCATTTATACGGAGACTTAATTACACACAGGTGGATTATATTTATCATCATTAATCATTTAGGATGACATTGGATCATTCAGAGATCCACAATTAACTTCTGGAGTGACTTTGCTGCATTGAAAGAAAAGGGGCCGAATAATATTGCATGCCCCACTTTTCAGTTTTTGTATTTCCACAAAAATTTGAAATAACCAATAAATTTCGTTCAACTTCACAATTGTGTCCCACTTGTTGTTGATTCTTCACCAATGGTATCTTTATGTTTGAAGCATGATATGTGAGAAAAGGTTGAAAAGTTCCAGGGGGCGAATACTTTCACAAGGCACTGTACATATGTATTATATGTTTATTTATCTATTCTAACCTGTCAGTGTGATTTTACTGTACCCGCATATGAATTAGTGGCTTTCCTAATGCGATCGGTGTGTAAAATTCAGACAGCACTCGCATGGTCTGAGTGCTATGTGATTTTTTTCTCGCACCCATTGACTTTTATTGCGGTATGCAATCCGATTTCTGATCACAATTGCAGCATGCTGTGACTTTTTTCCAGTCTGATCGTGATCCGATCTGAGCTGGAAAAGAAAACGCAGATAAAGACACAATCATAGACTAACATTGGTCCGAATTCAATCCGATTTTTTAACTGATTGCATTTGTCCTATTTCATCGCAAGTGGAAATGAGCCCTTAATGTGAGATACCTAATGAAAAACTAGGTCATGTACTGTATAATCTTGCTACTATTTACCCTGGTAGGATTTTTGGGAGAAGTCATCCAATAGGAAAACATTTAGCTTGCAGCTGTATGTATATTATGGTAATAATGCTTGGATATCAAGCAGTATTTTTAATCCAAAATAAAAGCACACTGAGGTTAAATGCACTAGATATAATTGTAGTGTGCGCTTAAAGGTGATGCTCTCTCTCTCTATTTATATATGGATACCATTGTGACGACGTTTCGGTTAAAAAAAACTGAAAACTTTTAAACATTTAGGAACGGAAACGTTGCCACAATGGGCCTATAAATAAATAATTATATTTGTATACTTTTTGGTGTGCTGCTTCCAGGATTTCTACATATATCAGAGTAAAAACCTACATAACTACTGTATATACATTTGTCTGAGGCCAGATACATACATCTTAGTTTTATGATTCATGCAGGGACTGTGATTTTTGGGTTTTTGCTTCCTCACCTGAGCCAGACATGTAGCCAAATGGAAAATCATACAGTAGTTCATACATGGACTGTGAAACTCAGATGTGAGAAGTTGATCTTAACCACATACTTTTGTACATATAGCCATTCATGCAAACACTTAAGTACTTTACTCAGTAACAGCAGTGTAAATCCACACAATTCTAAAAAATAGAAGTGCGAGGATGAACACAATAAAAAAGTTCAAAAACTCCCATCAATATTCTATCAAAAATAAAAAAATAAACCTTAAAAACATTATTTTAGTATATTATATAAAATCACAACATAAAAACATTATTATGAGGTAATAGAAAAAATGTCATATCTTTATTGTCAAACCTTGCACCAAAGATAACATTTTAAAGGTTGCAGGAAACTGTAACTAATTTTGAATATTATCTCTTTATCTGCCACTACTCATATTTATTAGAACACTCAGTCATTATAATTTTATCCAATAACCCAACTATATTAATAATACTTACAGTATAATTCTTATTCATATAATGGTTTCCTTCAAATTGGATTGTATCTCACCTTGTTATTAGCCATGCTTGCTCATGTCCTGGTTATGTTATGATGTGATGACCTGCTCCCTCATTCCCTAATGCAGCTGTCAGTTACAGAAAAGATTATGACTACCTTCATGCCAGCATACAAACTGGCTAATTAAAGATTACCCTAGTTCACTAATCTTTCTGTGACCATCTGGCACTGGCATGCAAGAAAACAGAGGGGGAAGGTTAGACACATACTAGAGATTATATGATTAGTTGCATTATAATAGTTTTGAAACAAAGAAGTGTTGATATATAGCTGGCCTAGCCTGAAAAAAAGCATATTTTCAAAGTAATACTATTTTACTCAAAATAGCCACTTTTGACAGTACATTTAATGCTTCATTCAAAAAGTAATTCTAATTCTTTAGAAAAAACAATTATAATTCTGCTGTGTAAGCCAAAATTCCAAGGCAACAATTATCTCATTTGTTGTAAATTTCAATCCTTTTAATGACAGAGTTTCTGAATTAAATAATCAGAAAGGAGAAAATCGGGAGAATATAGTGGATGAGTGACAATTTTTTGAGGGCAGGTGCATCATCCTACAAAAACAGGACACTTTGGAAAAGCTGAAGTTTCAGTCTACACCTGACTTTAACTTTTTTAATAACAATTTCTTGTCAAAGTTAACACTTGTTTAAATATTAGTGGTGTTAATTTTTATCTGCTAGAAATATTTAATGCCAACCTTTTTATCCTTTCCAAACTTTTTATTGAGTTTTACCAATAACTGGGGGAAGATGGGGAGGGAAGGTAAAGAAGGGGGTAAATGGGAAAACAGGGAGGGGAAGTAACAATGGAAGGACAACAATGTCCTAATACAAATAGTAAAATATAAAAAATGAATCACATGTATATGTAAACATTGTAAAATGAAACAATGCAGAGGTAGATTAGTGTATATCATAACATATCAGTACAGATCAATAACCTAGACCTACAGGGTCTTGGGTAGGTGTGTTCCAGCTATTATCTAATTGAACAGTTGCAACCATCTAGTCCATTTCCTGACGTATTTTTCAAATTGGTCGTTCATATTTGCGTATTTTAATTCAAAAGATCTGTGTAAACTAACCCTATCTATGATGTCTTTGATTGCTGGGGGTTTTGGGTTTTTCCATAAAAAAGCAATACTGTTTTTGGAGACAAGTAAGATATGTATAATCAATAACCTTAAGGAGGAGTCAATTGTGTCAGAATCTAGGGATAGAAGAGCTAGACAAGGAGACAAAATAATATGCTAACCCAAGACAAGATCTATGAGTCTTGAAATTTTCCTCCAGAGAGGTATGATTTTCGGGCATTGCCAGAAAATATGTAAAATATTCCCAGGTCTACCACATCCTCTCCAGCAGTTTGGAGAATTTTCTGGATTAATTTTGAAAAGTCTAATTGTAGTATAATACCATCTTGTCAGGATTTTAAAATGGATTTCTTGCAACGACATGGAGATGGTAGAGGCATATGAGAGAGACCAAGCCTATTCTAAATAAGAAGGTTCAATTGTTGTTTGCAGTTCATTTTCCCATCTAATATTCTGGGTCTTAACCATTTCTACGCTGTTGTTACACCAATTATAGATATATTCGAAGCTCCAGAAAATATTATGCCCTAAGTTGCAGATGAGATTGACTGCAGGTTTAGAGATTCTTGGATGAATGGAAAGAAAATTACAGATCTTGTCTTTGAGGATGATATATTGGAGGAAGGAAGGGGTTGAGGCGTGAAATTGATTTCTAAGATCACTGTAGGATATACACATGGTGCCAATTTGTATATCTTTGAGTTTCTTAATTCCTATTTCTGATCATATGGGATCAATAACCTGATTAGTCAAATGAAGAATGACTGGTAACTCCAGATTTCCTAAAGTTCCTTCTTTGTTATTACCTTTTATTAGAAAAGAAAGTTTTTTTCCATGCATCAGATATAGCCTGAAAATTTGGATAGGAGTTGTTGATTGATTTTTTACGGAGAAGCTGGCTCAGGATTAACAAATGAAGAGGTTTACAGTTGTTAAAATTTAGCTCTAACTCTTGCCAAGCAGGAGCCACTTTATGTGGCCACCAGTGTGAGCTTTGCTTGATCAAATTTGCAAAATAGTATGCCATAACATTTGGAGAGCCTGCTCCTCTGTAAATTTTGTGATTGTGTAAGATATTTTTTGTTATCCTAGGTCTCTTATTGACCCAAATAAAAGAATTTAGCATTGTTTGGAGACTTGTTAAAGAAGAAGTAGAAATTTTTAATGGGAGTAATCTGAGTAAGTACAGAATTTTTGGAAATATGTATGATTTTACTACCATATCTTTCCCCAACATGAGAGTCTTCCAACTCCAGAAATGCAGAATTCATTGCTGATTGTTTTAGTAAGGAGCTCCAGATTAGTTGTTATTAGAGAGTCAATACTTCTGGTGAATTTCAGGCCTAAATATATCAATCCATCAGCAGGTCAACCCCAAGGCGAGAGGTCCCCAATTTCCCCTTGTTCAGCTGAAAAATTGAAACCAAGGATTTTTGATTTTCAATTATTTATTTTGAAGTAAGAAACCTTCGAGAATACCTTGAGTAGATTTTGTAGAGCAGTGATTGAGTCGCTTGGGTTAGTAAGGGTGAGTACTATATCATCTGCGTACAAAGCGATTTTAAATTCTCTGTTATGATTGAGTCACTGTGGAGGAAAAAGCCAAACACAAGCTCAGCCCAGAAAATCAGAGAGGTTGGAAACTAGCGGATTGCAGACCCCTAATCCTATCACACAACTAACAGTAGCCGTGGAGTGTTGCTACGGTGATCCTAGACACCTCCCCAGCCGGAGAGCTAAATAAGCCTAAAGAGAGAAAAGGGGAAAGCTGACTGCCCCAGAGCAGGCCCCAAAGCAATAGGCAGCCCCCAACATATAATGACGGTGAAACAAGATGAAAACACTAACACAGATAGAAAGATAGGTTGAGCAAACGATGGGGCCCAAGCTAACTAAAAAGGACAGGACAGAAAAGCTGCTGTCTGCAATCCGAGAAAACCCTGCTAAAAATATTACCAACACAACTGATAAGCAAAAAGGACCCTGAAGTCACTAGACTTCAAACCCTATATCAGCACTCAGAATATTCTGAAAGCAGAGCAAGAGAACGCTGATCAAGGAATAAGAATCCAGCACACCCCCAGCCGGGGATGGCTGAACTCAAAAAACAAGGTAAATAAAAACAAAACTAGTAAGTTCAATAGCAGAGCAAAAACTTATCTTTGGGAAGCAGGAATCAGACTGGTCTCCAAGAATCCAGCAGAGAAATCACCGGCCAATCAGAAGGGTGTCGGCTGCCTTATATCTAGTCTGAAGTTCCTGATATCCAATCACAATCCACCTGATCAGGTGGTTGGTTTCTTTCATCCAAATCAGCCTCACTACCTTCCTTCACCAGAAGAGGGAGATCCTCAGACACAAAAGGTGAATGAACAGATGAGCTCACAACAATTCTCTATTCAAGGTTTTGATTCCCAAGATCTCCTTATTGTCTCTGACTAGTTGGGCCAGAGGTTCTATAGCCAGTGCAAATAGAAGGGGCGACAGAGGGCATCCTTGTCTGGTCCCATTCACTATTTTGAATGTAGGGGAGAGGTGATTATTTGAGTAAACTCTCGCCCCAGGGTCAGAGTATAGTGCCATGATACTTCTCATGAGCTGAGATTGCATTCCAAATTTTTTAAGTGTTGCTTTAAGGTAGGACAAGTTGAGGCGGTCAAATGTTTTCTCTGTGTCAATAGAAATAACAGTTGCCTTAAGTTTTTTAGAGGTAATGAATTTAATTAGGTTTATGAGCCTCCTTGTTCTGTCTTTGGTTGTCTGTCTTTGATAAAACCAGTTTGGTCATTTGAGATTAAACTTGGAAGGAATTGATTAAACCTGTTTGCTAAAATTTTAGCATATATTTTAACGTCTGAATTAAAGATATGGGTTTATAACTATTGACCTGACTGCTGTCTGAATGTCATGATCTGCTGTGTTTGTGTGATCAGGTAGTTCAGAGGTTAATCTAGACAGCCTCACTCTGAGACTCTGGGAGGCTTTTTATAGCCTCATTGTGGGCTCACTCCTTGTCTCTTATACTCAGACCCTTGGCCGAGTGTGTGACCCTAGTGTGCTTTGTGACTGTGATACTTTATGCTTGCTTGGTTTTGATCCGGTTCTGTCCCTGTTACGACTTCTGCCTGTTCCTTTTGTACTGCTCTGCTATTCCCGTGTATGACTCTTTTGCCTTGGACCTGACTAATCTCTGACTACCTCCCTTGTACTGCGTTGCTATCTCTGTGTATGATTCATTGCTTACGTTTTGACTATTCTCTGCTTGTCCCCCTGGTACCGCGCCAACCTCTCTGTGTATGACCCCTGCTTTTCTGATCTGAGTTTCCGTAGCCTTTACTCCAGGATTCCTGTAATAGAACCCTATAGCCCTCTCCTGCAGCAAGACGCTAAGCCACACCCCTGTGATCACATGATCGTAGGTCCTGGTACTGCTTAACTACTTTCAGTGTCGCAGGTCCTGGTGTCAGAATTTTCCCTGCAGTATCGGACCCCGGGTCCCCCCGTAGTCTGGGTGAGTTATCCTGTTCAGCCGCAGCAGTCCGCCGGCGCTGACAGGATCCTGATACTGAATTGGGTTTTGGGATTACAACAATAGTTGCCTCCAGCATCTCTCCAGGGAATTGCCCAGTTTGAAAAGCTACATTGAATACTTTTTCTATATGGGGGGGCCAATATATTACCGAAGGCTTTGTAATAATTGTTGCTGAACCCATCTGGGCTGGGGGATTTGAATGCTTTTAGCTCTTTTATAGTTTCAAGGATTTCCTCTTTGCTGAAGGGAGAGGAAAGGCTTGTCAATTCATCTGGGTTTAGTTTTGGAAGACTCATGCTTAATAGGAATGATTCAATTTCTGTATTTGTTGGTTGTAAATCGGGGTTATCTTGGTTTATATTGTATAAGCTTTTATAATAATCAGCAAAATCCCCCACAATATCTTTGGGGTGGGACAAGGAGTGACCATTAGGAGATATTATTTTATCAATTCTATTGTATTTTCTTATATTTTTGAGTCTGTTGGTCATATATCTCGATGGACGATTAAGGGAAATGTATTGTTTGCATTTTGCTGATTTTATGGCCGAATCATAAAAGTTGAATATAATTTTCCTCAGTTCTAATCTAAGGTTGATTAGCTCAGATTGTATGGTTTGTTTAATAGAGGATTCAGTTAGTTGGCATAGTTCCTCTTCTTTAGTTTTAATTGCTTTTTGTAATGTTAAGATTTTGTCTCTATTAATCTTTTTAATTCTAGAAGAGATGTGAATCAAAATCCCTCTTTTTACCACCTTATGGGTGATCCAGCAGGTAAAAGGGTTGAGGAGGTTTGAGTCTTTCTCCTTGAAATAGCTTTGTAAAGCTGTATTAATTTCTGATTTGGTAGATGGGTTTTGGAGTAGGGAGGAGTTGTATTTCCATAGTGATTGGGTGTACATTGGAGCACCCATTAACAATTCCGCTTCCACTGGTGCTTGGTCTGAGATAGTTTTATGGTGGATGGAGATGGAGGAAAACCTAGGTAGGGAAAAAACATCAGTAAGGATCAGATCAATCCTAGAAGCTGATTGTGGACATCTGAGAAATGACAAAATTCTCTAGACGTTGAGCTTAGGCAACGGAACAAATCAAATAATTCTTGGTTATATATCCAATTATTTGGTGATTTTGATTTTTGTCTGTTAGTAGAGGTGGAGTCCAGTGTATTGTCTGGGACCATATTGAAGTCTCCTACCATAAGTAGGGTACCTTTTTTTATGGTATCCAGTTTTTTCATTAAGTTATTTAGAAAGCTGGTTTGCCCTTGTTAGGGACATATGTATTAACAATTGTGTATGTATGACCATTCAGGTTGCATATAAGTATATAATAATGGCCTTTTTCATCTCTAGTTTCATACAAAAGCTCAAAGGAAAGTGAATTTCTAATCATGGTTATGACACCTGCCTTTTTCTTTGGGCCAGAAGACTCAAGGTGAATGGGTAATTTTTTATCATTTAGAGAGCTGTGGTTATCTTTTTTGAATTTTGTCTCCTGTATACATACAACATCAGAGCGCAACCCATTAACTTACTTGCAAATAGAGAATCTCTTTCTTGGGTTATTTAGCCCTCTGACATTGTATGTCACAATTTTTATTTTCATTTTTTGGGAATGGCTAGAACTAGATGATTTGTAATAGGGTTGTGTGGGTTGGAGCGCACCTACCTTTGCAGGAACTGTTGTTACTAGTAGACTTGATTAAATTACAAGATCCCAGGAACCAAAAAAATACTAAGATAGATATGCCAATGTCAGGTACCACAAATATGACTCTTGTTTCAAGAGAATACAAACAAACTAAGTCAGATGTTAAATCTGTTTAAAACAAAAATAGAAGAACAAAGTAAAAAAGAAAAAACAGGAACAAAACTGTGCTCCAGAAGGAGCCTAAACCAGTAGGCTCTACTTTCTTTGTGGGAAAAGTCTATGGAACTGGATCCCGATAGAGGCATCCTTTTAAATTTCCAGCTGTAAATTTAGGGTGATAGTCCTGGAAGTAAAATAGCTTTATTCCATATACAAGTCCGTATAGTGGAAAAGAACTTTGGTAAAATAGAATAACATGTGAAGAATAAATCATTAGGCACAGAATATTAAAACATATTAACAGGAAATATGTTGAGGCCTAGAAGAAATATTTTGCAGCCAAAGTCTATCAACTGTTTCATTTAGAGTTGAGCGAAACGAGTCGGTCAAATTGATAAGTTGCCGACTTTCGCTAAAGTCGGGTTTCGCCGATCGAAACCCGACCATAGCGTGAGGTCGGCCATGAGGTCGCTGACCTGCGCGCCAAAGTCACATTTCCCGTGATGCTTCCAGCGCCTTTTCTCTGCCAATCATCAAGGACGCACACTGTGGGCAACGTGATGACATCGGCAGCGGCCACCACCATCTTAGAGAAGGGCATTCGTGTGATTGGCTTGCTTTGTGTGGCGTCACAGTGGCTATAAAAGCCCTGACCGCTGACAGCCATTTTACTTCTGCCTATCTTAGCATAGGGAAAGGTTGCTGCTGCTGATTCTCAATAGGGAGAGCGTTAGGCAACAAAGAAAAAAAAACTGCTTCTTCTGACAGCGATTTCAACTGTACAGTTAATGTGCAGTGACAGGGGAAGATTTTTATGTGTGCAACAGTGCTGGTGGTTTTTAGGCTGCCTTATAAGACTACCTGATAGCTGCATTGCTGTGTGCACACTGCTGTGCAGACAGCTTTGTCAAAAGCAAAAAAATTATTCTGATTTTCTGCAGTTACAGAGCGTTCATTTTTTCACACACCGTATAGAGGTGTACGCTCCTGACACACTACCGTGTACCGGCTGGTATCACGAACATATACATGCTATCTGTGTGTGACTCCGTAAAACAATAGACAGAGATTTTAAATTTTCCATACATACACCGTATAGAGCTGTCCGCTTCTCAAACAGTATCGTATATCTGCTGTTTGCATTGCCGTCAAATCTATACAGAGACAGCGTGTGTGACTCCGTAAAAAAATAGACGGAGATTTAAAATTTTCCATACATACACCATATAGAGCTGTCCGCTTGTCAAACAGTATCATATATCTGCTGTTTGATAACGGTCAAATCTATACAGAGACAGCGTGTGTGTGACTCCGTAAAAAAATAGACGGAGATTTAAAAACTTCCATACATACGCCATATACAGCTGTCCTCTTCTCAAACAGTATTGTATATCTGCTGTTTGGATTACTGTCCAATCTATACAGAGACAGCACGTGTGTGTGAGTGCGTAAATACGTAGATGGGCATTTCCATTTTTCCATACACCGTATAGAGCTGTCCGCTTCTCTAACAGTATTGTATATCTGCTGTTGACTAAGTAAAAAAATAGACGGAGATTTAAAATTTTTCATACATAAACCATATAGAGCTGTCCACTTGTCAAACAGTATTGTATATCTACTGTTTGATTACGGTCAAATCTATACAGAGACAGCGTGTGTGTGTGACTCCGTAAAAAAATAGATGGAGATTTAAAAATTTCCATACATACACTGTATAGAGCTGTAGGCTCCTCACACACTACCGTGTACCGGCTGGTATCACGGACAAATACATGCGATCTGTGTGTGACTTCGTAAAAAAATAGATGGAGATTTTCATTTTTCCATACATACACCTTATACAGCTGTACGCTCCTCATACAGTACCATATACAGTGGGGAAAAAAAGTATTTAGTCAGTCAGCAATAGTGCAAGTTCCACCACTTAAAAAGATGAGAGGCGTCTGTAATTTACATCATAGGTAGACCTCAACTATGGGAGACAAACTGAGAAAAAAAAATCCAGAAAATCACATTGTCTGTTTTTTTTTCATTTTATTTGCATATTATGGTGGAAAATAAGTATTTGGTCAGAAACAAGCAATCAAGATTTCTGGCTCTCACAGGCCTGTAACTTCTTCTTTAAGAGTCTCCTCTTTCCTCCACTCATTACCTGTAGTAATGGCACCTGTTTAAACTTGTTATCAGTATAAAAAGACACCTGTGCACACTCTCAAACAGTCTGACTCCAAACTCCACTATGGTGAAGACCAAAGAGCTGTCAAAGGACACCAGAAACAAAATTGTAGCCCTGCACCAGGCTGGGAAGACTGAATCTGCAATAGCCAACCAGCTTGGAGTGAAGAAATCAACTGTGGGAGCAATAATTAGAAAATGGAAGACATACAAGACCACTGATAATCTCCCTCGATCTGGTGCTCCATGCAAAATCCCAGCCCGTGGGGTCAGAATGATCACAAGAACGGTGAGCAAAAATCCCAGAACCACGCGGGGGGACCTAGTGAATGAACTGCAGAGAGCTGGGACCAATGTAACAAGGCCTACCATAAGTAACACACTACGCCACCATGGACTCAGATCCTGCAGTGCCAGACGTGTCCCACTGCTTAAGCCTGTACATGTCCGGGCCCGTCTGAAGTTTGCTAGAGAGCATTTGGATGATCCAGAGGAGTTTTGGGAGACTGTCCTATGGTCTGATGAAACCAAACTGGAACTGTTTGGTAGAAACACAACTTGTCGTGTTTGGAGGAAAAAGAATACTGAGTTGCATCCATCAAACACCATACCTACTGTAAAGCATGGTGGTGGAAACATCATGCTTTGGGGCTGTTTCTCTGCAAAGGGGCCAGGACGACTGATCCGGGTACATGAAGGAATGAATGGGGCCATGTATCGTGAGATTTTGAGTGCAAACCTCCTTCCATCAGCAAGGGCATTGAAGATGAAACGTGGCTGGGTCTTTCAACATGACAATGATCCAAAGCACACCGCCAGGGCAACGAAGGAGTGGCTTCGTAAGAAGCATTTCAAGGTCCTGGAGTGGCCTAGCCAGTCTCCAGATCTCAGCCCTATAGAAAACCTTTGGAGGGAGTTGAAAGTCCGTGTTGCCAAGCGAAAAGCCAAAAACATCACTGCTCTAGTGGAGATCTGCATGGAGGAATGGGCCATCATACCAACAACAGTGTGTGGCAACCTTGTGAAGACTTACAGAAAACGTTTGACCTCTGTCATTGCCAACAAAGGATATATCACAAAGTATTGAGATGAAATTTTGTTTCTGACCAAATACTTATTTTCCACCATAATATGCAAATAAAATGAAAAACAAAACAGACAATGTGATTTTCTGGATTTTTTTTTCTCAGTTTGTCTCCCATAGTTGAGGTCTACCTATGATGTAAATTACAGACGCCTCTCATCTTTTTAAGTGGTGGAACTTGCACTATTGCTGACTGACTAAATACTTTTTTTCCCCACTGTATCTGCTGGTATTTTTGATACATTTTCACAAACATGAGGAAGTATGGTGGAAGAGGCCGCGAACGAGGATGGGGAGGCAGCTGGTACTGATGGTGGTGCATCTGCTGGTTATGCCAAAAGCACAGTAGCAGCTAAGGCAGGAGGTGTTGAGCCTGCGTCATAGTCTGGCACAAGAAGGCCTGTAAGGTTCCCTTTTCTGGGAGTAGGAAAACCGGTTTTAAAGCCGGAGTGTTATGAATGAGTCACCGAAGGAGGAAAAAACAAAAATACAAGCTAAGTCCAGAAAACCGGAGAGGTTGGTAGCTATCGGATTGCAGACCCCTGATCCTATCCACAACAACTAACAGTAGCCGTGGGGGGTTCCTACGATGCCCTTGACCCCTCGATCACAGCCGGAGAACTAAATAGGCCTAAAGAAAGAAAGAGGAAATCTAAACTGCCCCAGAGCAGACCCCAAAGCAATAGGCAGCCCCCAACAAATAATGACGGTGAAGCAAGATGAAAACACTAACACAGATAGAAAGATAGGTTGAGCAAACGATGGGGCCTAAGCTAACTAAAAAGGACAGGATAGAAAAGCTGCTGTCTGCAATCCGTAAAAAACCCTACCAAAAAATGTCCCAACCGTCTGATAGGAAAAACAGGCCCTGAAGTCGCTAGGACTTCAAAAAGAATATATCAGCACTCAGGTAAATTCTGAAGACAGAGCAAAGAGACAAACTGATCTGATACAAAAATGGAACTCAGCACACGCCTGACCAGGGATGGCTGAACTCCAAAAAACAAGGTAAACAAAACAAAACTAATAAGTTCAATAGCAGAGCAAAAACTTATCTTTGGGAAGCAGGAATCAGACTGGTCTCCAAGAATCCAGCAGAGAAATCACCAGTGACTCAGAAGGGCGTCGACTGCCTTATATCCAGTCAGAATTTCCTGTTACCCAGTCATCATCTACCAGATCAGGTGTTTGGTAATCAGCCTTACTACCTTCCTTCACCAGAAGAGGGAGTTCATGATCCCAGTGCAGGTTTTTGAGCTGCACACCGGGGGTTAATGTCTGGAGCTCTGTGCAGGTTTTGACCTGCACACTTGGGGTTAATTATTGTGGCCTCTTTCTGGTTCTGGGAGAGCTTCATAAACCCCTGGGTAGCTTCAATCCCTGCCAGTTATACTTTTGCCTTTGGCCTAGTGTGCTGACCCCCGTGTGCCTGTTTGTTGCTATAGCTAGAGTTGAGCGACTTTTGGTTTTTTAGGGTCGCGTTTCGTTTCGTGAAACCCGACTTTTCCAAAAGTCGGGTCGACCAAGATCGTCCGATTATAGGGAAAAGTCGGGGTCGTCCCGAAACACGAAACCCAATGTAAGTCAATGGGGAATAAAAGTCGGCAGTGAGAGGAGGACAGGAAACACACCTACAGTGCCCATTTGAATGCCAAAAGCATCAATTCTTCTTTCTTAAGCTTGTCAACCTTAATTAACTTCATAATACAAGTTACGCACTGAAAAATGGGGGTTATTTGGCTACAAACTGTGGGGGGGGGAGGGCTGGCTGCAGGTTTTCATGTGCCCTGGGCGAAAGAGCGCCCCTTTAACACATACCACAACTCATCATGCTCCGATACGGCAGAGAAATAGCGGTATAGTCCAATGAAAAATACCTCACTTTTTACATCTCATGACGAGGCCCATCTATTTCTCCATACAGAATCATTGGTCTCATATAATGTTTGAAACAGTATATGATGAGCTCCACATAATGCTACAGTATATGTTGGTCCCCATGGATGAAGCTCCACTGTCTTATGGGCCCAAATAATGCTCCAAACATAATGGGCCCCATTTCTAATGCTCTAGTGTATAATGGGCCCTGTAAATGCTGCTCCAGTGTCTGATGTCCACCTTTGGAATGTTCCAGTGTATGGTGGGCCCCATCTATCATTCTCCAGAGTATAGTGCTCCCCAAAAATTGCTGTCCCAACATTGAAAACAATCAAATAAGTCTCCTCGCTAGGGAATCCCTGTACTTGTCTGGACAGGTGCTGTAGCTTGCTTAACAGCTCGCCAGCCGTTCTCACGCCCAGTATGGATTACACGTGATTGCACAAAGGTTAGAAAGGGTACCGTATCCCCGGATAACATGTATGGATAGCGTACACATTCAAAATATATGTCTCAGGAGGCAGGCTCAGACGGTGTTAGGCCCAGTATGGATTGCACGTGATTGCACAAAGGTTAGAAAGGGTACCGTATCCCTGGATAACATGTATGGATAGCGTACACATTCAAAATATATGTCTATACAGCATGAGGCAGGCTCAGACGGTGTCAGGCCCAGTATGGATTGCACGTGATTGCACAAAGGTTAGAAAGGGTACCGTATCCCTGGATAACATGTATGGATAGCATACACATTCAAAATATATGTATATACAGCATGAGGCAGGCTCAGACGGTGTTAGGCCCAGTATGGATTGCACGTGATTGCACAAAGGTTAGAAAGGGTACCGTATCCCCGGATAACATGTATGGATAGCGTACACATTCAAAATATATGTCTATACAGCATGAGGCAGGCTCATACGGTGTTAGGCCCAGTATGGATTGCACGTGATTGCACAAAGGTTAGAAAGGGTACCGTATCCCCGGATAACATGTATGGATAGCGTACACATTCAAAATATATGTCTATACAGCATGAGGCAGGCTCAGACGGTGTTAGGCCCAGTATGGATTGCACGTGATTGCACAAAGGTTAGAAAGGGTACCGTATCCCTGGATAACATGTATGGATAGCGTACACATTCAAAATATATGTCTCAGGAGGCAGGCTCAGACGGTGTTAGGCCCAGTATGGATTGCACGTGATTGCACAAAGGTTAGAAAGGGTACCGTATCCCCGGATAACATGTATGGATAGCGTACACATTCAAAATATATGTCTCAGGAGGCAGGCTCAGACGGTGTTAGGCCCAGTATGGATTGAACGTGATTGCACAAAGGTTAGAAAGGGTACCGCATCGTATCCCCGGATAACATGTATGGATAGCGTACACATTCAAAATATATGTCTCAGGAGGCAGGCTCAGACGGTGTTAGGCCCAGTATGGATTGCACGTGATTGCACAAAGGTTAGAAAGGGTACCGTATCCCTGGATAACATGTATGGATAGCGTACACATTCAAAATATATGTCTATACAGCATGAGGCAGGCTCAGACGGTGTTAGGCCCAGAATGGATTGCACGTGATTGCACAAAGGTTAGAAAGGGTACCGTATCCCTGGATAACATGTATGGATAGCGTACACATTCAAAATATATGTCTCAGGAGGCAGGCTCAGACGGTGTTAGGCCCAGTATGGATTGCACGTGATTGCACAAAGGTTAGAAAGGGTACCGTATCCCCGGATAACATGTATGGATAGCGTACACATTCAAAATATATGTCTCAGGAGGCAGGCTCAGACGGTGTTAGGCCCAGAATGGATTGCACGTGATTGCACAAAGGTTAGAAAGGGTACCGTATCCCTGGATAACATGTATGGATAGCGTACACATTCAAAATATATGTCTATACAGCATGAGGCAGGCTCAGACGGTGTTAGGCCCAGTATGGATTGCACGTGATTGCACAAAGGTTAGAAAGGGTACCGTATCCCTGGATAACATGTATGGATAGCGTACACATTCAAAATATATGTCTCAGGAGGCAGGCTCAGACGGTGTTAGGCCCAGTATGGATTGCACGTGATTGCACAAAGGTTAGAAAGGGTACCGTATCCCTGGATAACATGTATGGATAGCGTACACATTCAAAATATATGTCTCAGGAGGCAGGCTCAGACGGTGTCAGGCACAGTATGGATTTGACGGCCCAGATTACACAGCGGAGGAGCAGGGAGAGGTAAAGATTGCAAATGCTGGGGCCCTGCCCAAGCAAGGGGGGCCCACTCGTGGGCGTCGGTACTGGCACTGGGCCCCTCATAGTACAGCGGTGTGTCTGACGGCGGGTGTGCACCACCACCATCAGAGACACTTGATTGCACTATGAGGGACCCTGTGCCAGTGCCCGCGCCCAAGAGTCGGCCTACCCACCTGTCCAGGGCAACGGCACTCGCACGGTGTCGTGCGGTAGGTGGTGACCCCGGCCATGGGGGGGGAGGCAGCACAGTTAGGGAGTTTTAGAAAGTGGCATATGTTGATGTTGGACATTCAGCTGATGCAAAAGGCGAAATAGGTGAAGTACCAGGAAGAGGTGGACCAAAGCAAGCCATTTTTCTGTCACCCTATGTGTCATCAGGGGAAGGTGGGACAAAATCCTTGGAAACCCATGCGTGGTTCATTTTAATGAAGGTTAGATCATCCACATTTTGGGTTGACAGACGGGTCCTTTTTTCTGTCCGGATTGATCCAGCTGCACTGAAGACTCTTTCCGATAGCACACTTGCAGCTGGGCAAGCGAGCTCCTGTAAGGCTTATTGGGCCAATTCAGGCCAGGTGTCCAGTTTAGCGGCCAAATAGTCAAAGGGGAATGACCTGTGTGGGAGAACATCGATATGGGAGGAAAAGTAGTTTGTAACCATAGTTGACAACTGCTGTCTCCTGTCACTTTCCATCGATGCAGTATTACCAGTTGTGTGAGCGGTATTTGAAAAATCAGTCCACAACATTGTCATGAAACCCCTGTCTCCAACGCCACTTCTGCTGTGTGCACCACGAACACCTCTGCCAAGCTGCCCCCGGCCCGTACGGCTCGTGTGAGAACCATCACCACTGCTGTGTGCTGGGAATGCCTCAAGCAACCGATTTACCAGAGTTGCTTGTTTATTAGCCAATATTAGGTCAAGGTTCTCCTGTGGCATGATGTTTTGTAATTTGCCTTTATAGCGTGGATCCAGGATGCTGGCCAACCAGTAGTCGTCATCGTTCATCATTTTGGCAATGCGGGGGTCCCTTTTTAGGATCCGCAAGGCATAATCGGACATGTGGGCCAATGTTCCCGGTGTCAATGATGCACTGCGAGCGCTGGGTGGAGGAGCACTTTCTGGCAAATCCACATCCCTCCAGTCACGCACAAACCCTGTACCAGACCTTGCCACGCCAACATTTTCACTTGCCCCACGAGATGCATCCTCCTCCCCTAAGTAATCATCCCCATCATCATCCTCCTCCTCCTCTTCTTCCTCCACCTCGTCCAGGAGAGGTCCCTGAGCAGACAATGGCTGAATGTCATCAAGGATTCCCTCCTCCTCTTCCTCCTCATCAACATTGGCTGCAGACGCCTGGTCTTTAAGGTGCGTCAAAGTTTGCATGAGCAGACGCATAAGTGGGATGCTCATGCTTAGGATGGCGTCGTCTGCGCTTACCAGCCGTGTGCATTCCTCAAAACACTGAAGGACTTTACAAAGGTCTTTCAGCTTCGACCACTGCACACCTGTCAACTCCATGTCTGCTCTCAAAGTGCCTGGCCATGTATCCTCCCACAAATGCATTATGGCCTGCCTCTGCTCGCACAGCCGCTCCACCATGTGCAGGGTGGAGTTCCACCTTGTTGCAATGTCGATAATGAGGCGGTGGTTGGGAAGGTGGAGCAATCGCTGCAGCTTCTGCATACGAACGGAATGTACAGGCGACCGGCGGATGTGCGCGCACAGTCTTCGCACCTTCTGGAGCAGGGCTGTTAACTCCGGATAATTTTTGAGGAAGCACTGCACCACCAGGTTCAAGGTGTGAGCCAAGCAAGGTATGTGGCTGAGTTTTGAAAGGGCTATGGCTGCCACAAAATTACGGCCGTTATCACTAACTACCTTGCCTGCCTCAAGATATACACTGCCCAGCCATGACTCAGTTTGTCGCTTCAAGTACTCGGCCAGCACCTCGGCGGTGTGTCTGTCGCCCAAACACATCATCTGCAACACAGCCTGCTGACGCTTTCCACTAGCTGCTCGATAGGGGGACACATCGTGTGCAACAGTGGCAGCTGCAGATGGAGTGCTCGTACGACTGCGCTCTGTGGACGAGCTTTCGCTTCTGGAGGAGGAGGAGGAGGGTCGAACAGCCAACTGTTTCCTATACCGTGGGCTAGGCAGCACTGTCCCACCACCGCTGTCCCCTGTGGACCCTGCATCCACCACATTAACCCAGTGCGCAGTGATGGACACGTAACGGCCCTGGCCATGCCGACTGGACCATGCATCAGTTGTGAGGTGCTCCTTTCCGCTCACTGACTGCTTGAGTGCATGGACAATGCGGTCTTTCACATGATGGTGGAGGGCTGGGATGGCTTTGCGAGAGAAGAAGTGGCGACTGGGTAGGTCATAGCGTGGTACTGCATAGGCCATGAGTTCGCGGAAAGCTGTGCTTTCCACCAACCGAAAGGGCATCATCTCAAACGAGATTAGTTTGGCAATGTGGGCGTTCAAACCCAGTGTACGCGGATGAGAGACTGAGTACTTTCTTGACCTACTCATAGTGTCTGGGAGGGTGAGCTGGACTTGAGAGCTGCATATGGTGGAAGTAGCGGTGGACAGGGTGGACTGAGAGAGGGTTGATGATGGTGATGGAGTTGGTGTTCTTTCTGATGGCCTAGAATCAGTCTTTCGTTGATATAACAGTGGGATTCCCTGACTGCTGTGGTCTTGCAACGACACCTCAACATTTGCTGCTGTGCTAACCGGTGGGCTTACAGTGGGGGAAACAATGTAGCGTTGCTGACTACCTTCGTTGTGATCAGTTGCACATGTGGCACTTGAGGTTTGGTGTTGTGTCCACGCTTGCAAGTGCATGCTGGTTAAATGTCTAAGCATGCAACTGGTATTCAAATTTTTCAGATTTTTCCCTCGGCTAAAGGTCTTTGCGCACTTCTTACAGATAACCTTGGCCTGATCATTCGGATTTTGGTCAAAAAAGTGCCACACTGCACTCTTCCTACTTTGGCAGACATTTTGCGGCCTAGCACGCTGTGATCTTTTGACCCTCTGGACAAGCTGTCCAGCAACTCTTTTGATGTTTGGAACCTGTCTTTGGAGTGCTCCGGGCCTGCCAGATAACAGCTGTTGCGATGTCGATGTCTGCTGTGGATGCTCCTCATCTGAGCTATTGGAAGCAGCACCCTCTTCCCCCAATGGATGCCAAACTGGGTCAACAACTGGGTCATCCATCACCTCCTCTTCTATGTCATGTGCACCTTCCTCTGTGTCACCGTGTATGGTGGTATAGTGTGCGGGAAGGGGCACCTGAGTCTCATCAGGGTCAGAATCTGGCTCTGTACACTGCGAGGACAATGTAGTGCTCTGAGTGAATGTACCAGCAGAATCATACATCAGCGGCTGTGCATCAGTGCACTCCATGTCAGATTCATCTTGGCCTGGGTAATTCACCATTTGACTTGATAATCCAGGCATGGTATGTGAAAACAGCTCCATGGAGTAATCAGTAGTATGGCCTGCGTCATCCTTCAATCTTGGTTGGGGTGAAGGACACAAGGAAAGGTGTGGTTCATGAACATGAGCCTCCAATGACGACTCAGTGCTTTTACTTTTTACAACTGAAGAAGAGGAGGCGATAGAGCTGGAGGCTGAGTCAGCAATGTAAGACAAAACTTTTTCCTGATGCTCTGGCTTTAAAAGCGGTTTGCCAACTCCTAGAAAACTAAGCGTTCGAGGCCTTATGTAGCCAGACGATGACGCAGGGTCAGCACCTCCTGCATTCGGTCCTATTTTGCTCTTGCCACTACCATCAGATCCACCACCAACACCATCATTACCAGCTGCCAACCCCCGCCCAATTCCACGGCCTCTTCCACCAGCCTTCCTCATTTTTGGTAGAAATGTAGACAAAATCCAACAAACTATATAGTAATGTGAAACAAGGTACAAGGTGTCTATAGGACAGGGGAGATTTTGAATTTCTGCACACACTTTTGGACACTGGACACTTTTGGATTGTGTGAGGCCCACTGATATCTGAGCGCTATGTGACAGGCTCGATGGCACTGCTGTGACAAAAGTGACTAGAGGATAAGGGAGATTTTGAATATCTGCACACACTTGTGGACAGTGGACACTTTTGGATTGTGTGAGGCCCACTGATATCTGAGCGCTATGTGACAGGCTCGATGGCACTGCTGTGACAAAAGTGACTAGAGGATAAGGGAGATTTTGAATATCTGCACACACTTTTGGACACTGGACACTTTTGGATTGTGTGAGGCCCACTGATATCTGAGCGCTATGTGGCAGGCTCGATGGCACTGCTGTGACAAAAGTGACTAGAGGATAAGGGAGATTTTGAATATCTGCACACACTTTTGGACACTGGACACTTTTGGATTGTGTGAGGCCCACTGATATCTGAGCGCTATGTGACAGGCTCGATGGCACTGCTGTGACAAAAGTGACTAGAGGATAAGGGAGATTTTGAATATCTGTACACACTTTTGGACACTGGACACTTTTGGATTGTGTGAGGCCCACTGATATCTGAGCGCTATGTGACAGGCTCGATGGCACTGCTGTGACAAAAGTGACTAGAGGATAAGGGAGATTTTGAATATCTGCACACACTTTTGGACACTGGACACTTTTGGATTGTGTGAGGCCCACTGATATCTGAGCGCTATGTGACAGGCTCGATGGCACTGCTGTGACAAAAGTGACTAGAGGATAAGGGAGATTTTGAATATCTGCACACACTTTTGGACACTGGACACTTTTGGATTGTGTGAGGCCCACTGATATCTGAGCGCTATGTGACAGGCTCGATGGCACTGCTGTGACAAAAGTGACTAGAGGATAAGGGAGATTTTGAATTTCTGCACACACTTGTGGACAGTGGACACTTTTGGATTGTGTGAGGCCCACTGATATCTGAGCGCTATGTGACAGGCTCAATGGCACAGCTGTGACCAAAGTGACGACAGGATAAGGGAGATTTTGAATTTCTGCACACACTTGTGGACAGTGGACACTTTTGGATTGTGTGAGGCCCACTGATATCTGAGCGCTATGTGACAGGCTCGATGGCACTGCTGTGACAAAAGTGACTAGAGGATAAGGGAGATTTTGAATCTCTGCACACACTTTTGGACACTGGACACTTTTGGATTGTGTGAGGCCCACTGATATCTGAGCGCTATGTGACAGGCTCGATGGCACTGCTGTGACAAAAGTGACTAGAGGATAAGGGAGATTTTGAATATCTGCACACACTTTTGGACACTGGACACTTTTGAATTGTGTGAGGCCCACTGATATCTGAGCGCTATGTGACAGGCTCGATGGCACTGCTGTGACAAAAGTGACTAGAGGATAAGGGAGATTTTGAATATCTGCACACACTTTTGGACACTGGACACTTTTGGATTGTGTGAGGCCCACTGATATCTGAGCGCTATGTGACAGGCTCGATGGCACTGCTGTGACAAAAGTGACTAGAGGATAAGGGAGATTTTGAATTTCTGCACACACTTGTGGACAGTGGACACTTTTGGATTGTGTGAGGCCCACTGATATCTGAGCGCTATGTGACAGGCTCGATGGCACAGCTGTGACAAAAGTGACTAGAGGATAAGGGAGATTTTGAATTTCTGCACACACTTGTGGACAGTGGACACTTTTGGATTGTGTGAGGCCCACTGATATCTGAGCGCTATGTGACAGGCTCGATGGCACAGCTGTGACAAAAGTGACTAGAGGATAAGGGAGATTTTGAATCTCTGCACACACTTTTGGACACTGGACACTTTTGGATTGTGTGAGGCCCAATGAATATCTGAGCGCTATGTGACAGGCTCGATGGCACAGCTGTGACAAAAGTGACTAGAGGATAAGGGAGATTGGATTGCTTTTAAAAAAGCAGTTGGCGGAGCAGTGGGTAAACAGCAATGCCAGCCTGTCAGGAAGCCTTAGAAGGCAGCCCAACAACCAACACCACTGATACACCACTATATAGCCTCCCCTTGCACTGCACACACAGTGACTGGTATGTTGTGCAGGCAAAATTGCTAGCAGCAGAAGCAGTTTTTTTTTCTTCTCAGCAGGACAAAAAAAAAAAATTGGGATTGCTTTTAAAAAAGCAGTTTGCGGAGCAGTGGGTAAACAGCAATGCCAGCCTGTCAGGAAGCCTTAAAAGGCAGCCCAACAACCAACACCACTGATACACCACTATATAGCCTCCCCTTGCACTGCACACACAGTGACTGGTGTGTTGTGCAGGCCAAATCGCTAGCAGCAGAAGCAGTTTTTTTGTCTTCTTCCCTGCCTAATGCTCTCCCTACAGAATCAGCAGCAACCTCTCCCTATACTAAGATCGGCAGAAGTAAGATGGCGGTCGGCGTGCACGCCCTTTTATACCCCCTGTGACGCCCACCAAAGCAAGCCAATCACTTGCATGCCCTTCTGAAAGATGGTGGTGACCCGTGCCTATGTCATCACGTTGCCCACAGTGTCCGTGGATCCTGATTGGCTGAAAAAGAGCGCAAAACAAACTTTTGAAACGCGACTTTGGCGCGTAAGTCGCCGACCTCGTGGCCGACCTCATCCTAGGGTCGGGTTTCGTTTCATGAAACCCGACTTTGCCAAAAGTCGGCGACTTTTGAATTTTTTCGACCCGTTTCGCTCAACTCTAGCTATAGCTTGTTTTTATGGTTCTGACCGGGCTCTGTTTCCCGTTGTGAGTTTGCCTGTTGATTTTGTACTGCGTTATGACTCATTGCCTGTGACCTGACTACTCTCTGCTCGCCCCCTTTGGTACCTTGCAGCTATCTCTGTGTGTGACTCATTGGCTACGTCCTGACTATTCTCACTGTCTATGCCCCTGGGTAACTTTGTCTCGCAGTTACTCTGCTAGGTATTGTCTTGCAGCTCCTAACTCTGTGGAGTTTAGGCCACGCCTCTAGCAGTCACGTGCTTCAGGTCCTGCGGCTCTGAAGTACACATCTATTCGGTTGCTGCCCGCTTCACAGGTAGCTTTGAGCACGCTTTCGCTTTACTCAGGACCCGCACACTGGCTCAGTGAGCAAGTTCAGTGCGGTGACTCTGACATTATAACTGGGCTACAATTTTTTTTTCTCTCCTCACTTCTGCAGCATGGACCCAATGTGCGCTTTATCTGAGCAGGGGAAAAGCTTGACTCAGTCACTGCAGAAGCTTAGTTTGGAACACCAAGCTCTGGCCCAGTCCCAACGGCGGGTTGAAGACTCAGTTCAGGGGGTACTTTCCGCAGGCTTCCAGCAAGTGGGGAATAGAGATGTCATTTTAGTCCCACCTGAATCCCCGGGTAAATTGCCAGATATATTTTCTGGTAACAAGGATGATTTCAGGGCATTTAAGGAGGGATGTAAGCTTTTTTTTTCTTTGAGACCCCGCTCCTCTGGGGATGAGAAACAGAGGGTGGGGGTGGTGATGTCCCTGCTTAGGGGGTCCCCACAAGCCTGGGCATTCTCGCTTTCCTCTTCTGCCCCTGAGAGAATGTCTGTGGATGCATTTTTTGAAGCCTTAGGGCTTATTTATGATGAGCCTGATAGAGTGCGGTTGGCTGAGGACAAAGTGATGAGTGTCTGTCAGGGGGAGCACTCGGCCGAATGGTTCTGTACTGAATTCAGACGTTGGGCAGCGGAGATTTCCTGGAGTGATGCCACCCTTTGGGGGCTGTTCCACAGAGGCCTGTGTGAACGTCTGAAGGATGCTTTGGCACTTCATCCTCCGCCTGACTCCCTGGAGGATGCCATGGTCCAAGCGGTTCGCATGGATCGCAGGCAGCGGGCTAGAGGCATTATGCAATGGGAAACGCCCTTATTCTTCAGTGGAGATGAGACCCAGACTCTTCCTATGGCTATAGAGGTGAGCGCTGTCACCTGTGAGGGAAAGGAAAGAAGACGCCGCCGGGAAAAGCAGTTGTGTTTCTATTGTGGGAAATCTGGACATTGGAAGAAGGACTGCCCCTCCTGTCCGTCATCCTCCAAGATGGCGGGAAACGACTAGGTCTGGGTAGTAATCGAGAAGGCTACCCAGACCTTCAGGTACAATTTTCCTCATGTGCAAAAATGGTGCTGCAGGTGGAACTGGAACTTGGTTATGGTCCTGTTCAGACTACTGCTTTTATTGACTGCGGTTCAGCTGTGAACCTGATTGATACCAAGGTTATGACTCTTAATAAGATAGGGACAGTCAGGCTTCATGATCCTGTTAAACTTGTGGTAATTGACTCATCTCCTCTTACCCAAGACGGTATCCATTGCAGGTCTGAACTTTTTTCTCTAAAAGTGGGTTCCACTCATGTGGAGAAACTAAGTTGTCTGGTGCTAGATAACTTGCCTGCAGGACTGGTACTGGGGATGCCTTGGCTTCAACGCCATAATCCTACCATTGATTGGGTTACAGGGGAAATCACTCAGTGGGGATGCAATAATAAATGTGGTAACCGGGGACATCTTGTTAACTCTGTTAAATCCGTGTCTGTGTCGTCTGTCGATCTGGAAGGTATTCCGGAGTACCTGAAAGATTTCAAAGACGTTTTTTCCGAAAGTGAGGCTGAGGCGCTGCCACCACATAGACCCTATGATTGTGCCATTGATTTAGTACCCGGAGCCAAGTTACCTAAGGCTCGATTGTTCAATTTGTCTGGGCCTGAGCGCCAAGCCATGAAGGAGTACATAGCTGAGAGTCTCCGCAAAGGGCATATCAGGCCTTCTGTGTCACCTGTGGCAGCAGGGTTCTTCTTTGTGAAGAAAAAAGATGGTGGTTTGCGGCCGTGCCTCGACTTTCGGGAACTGAACAAGATAACGGATAAGAACTCTTACCCGCTTCCCCTCATCCCAGACTTATGTAACCAGTTAGCTGGGGCCCAATGGTTCTCCAAGTTAGATCTGCGGGGGGCCTACAATCTGATAAGGGTTCGGGAAGGGGACGAGTGGAAAACGGCATACCTCACATCAGAAGGACTCTTTGAGAACCTGGTAATGCCATTTGGGTTAACTAATGCACCCGCTATTTTCCAAAATTTCATCAATGTTGTGTTTTCTGATCTGATAGGCCGTTTTGTTATTATTTATTTGGATGATATTTTGGTGTATTCCCCGGACAGTCAATCTCACTTGCAACATCTAAAGACAGTTCTCCAGAGACTCAGGGAGACCCAATTGTTCGCCAAATTGGAAAAATGTTCGTTTTTTGTACAGGAGCTGTCTTTTTTGGGGTTGATTGTGTCTGTGAGGGGTTTTGTATGGATCCTAAGAAGGTGCTGGCGATCCCTGACTGGGTTCAGCCTCGAGATCTCAAGGGGCTCCAGCGCTTCTTAGGATTTGCGAACTATTACCGGAGATTCATTAAAGGTTTCTCACAAGTGGTTAAACCACTCACGGATCTTACCCAGAAGGGAGCTGATGTAAAAAATTGGTCTGTACTCGCTAAGGAATCCTTCTCAGCGATTAAGAAATGTTTTATGTCTGCCCCGGTGTTGGTGCAACCTGATCCGTCCAAACCATTCATTGTGGAGGTGGATGCTTTTGAAGTGGGGGTTGGGGCTGTGCTGTCCCAGGGTCCGGCCACCCTTACCAATCTCAAACCCTGTGCCTTCTTCTCCAAGAAGTTCTCTTCAGCTGAGAAAAACTATGATGTAGGCAATAGAGAACTTCTTGCGGTCAAGCTGGCGTTTGAGGAATGGAGGCACTTTTTGGAAGGGGCGGCTCACCCTATCACGGTTGTCACGGATCACAAAAATTTGGCATACCTTGAATCTGCTAAGAGGCTTACTCCTAGACAGGCCCGTTGGTCACTTTTTTTTTCACGATTTCAGTTCTCAATTACTTTTCGACCGGGGTCCAAAAACGTTAAAGCGGATGCCCTGTCCAGAAGTTTTGATCCAGTGTCTCCCCCTGAGCCGCCGTCCTCCATTCTTCCCCCAGGGGTGGTAGTGGCGGGGGTCTCAACTGAGTTGGAACAAGAAATCCTAAGGGCTCAGGTCCAAGCTCCGGCAACCAGGCCAAGCGATAAACTGTTTGTTCCAGATTCATTGCGGCCTAGACTTCTGCAGGAGTTTCATGATTCTAAGCTGAGTGCTCATCCAGGTATCACGGCCACTAGAGAGGCAGTAGCCAGGGGTTTTTGGTGGCCTTCATTAAGGTCCGATGTCAAGGAATTTGTTTCTGCTTGTGGCATGTGCGCCCGTTCCAAAAGCTCGCATAACCGACCGGCTGGGGAACTCATACCTTTACTGGTTCCTGATAGGCCATGGATCTTTCCATGGATTTTATTACCAGCCTTCCACCTTCCAGGGGCAATACCGTGATCTGGGTGGTGGTGGATAGGTTTTCTAAACAGGCCCATTTCATTCCCTTGGCAGCATTACCTTCAGCAGAAACATTGTCAAGGTTGTTTGTGCAGCATGTGGTCCGATTGCATGGGGTACCCCTGAATGTTGTGTCTGACAGAGGTGTGCAGTTTGTGGCCAAATTTTGGAGGGCGTTCTTTATGAAATTGGGCATCTCACTCTCCTTCTCGTCGGCATATCACCCGGAGAGCAATGGTCAGACAGAACGCACCAATCAATCCCTGGAACAAATTCTCAGGTGTCTGACCTCCGCCAGACAGGAGGATTGGTGTGATGCGTTACCGTTGGCTGAATTCGCTTTTAACAACCGGGTGAGTCAGTCCACCAACATGTCCCCATTCCTGATTAATTATGGCTTTAATCCGCATTTTGGGGAGTTTTCTCGGGTGGATTCCGGTTGTCCAGGAGCAGAGGGGTCCGTTCAACGGTTAAAAAAACCTCTGGGCTGAAGTCCGGCGTAATATCTCTCGGGCCCAGGGGAGATACAAATATTTTGCGGACAAAAAGAGAGCCTCGGGAGACATGTTTCAGGTGGGAGAGAAGGTTTGGCTCTCCCCGCGTAACATCAACTTAAAGGTACCATCAGTTAAGTTGGGACCAAAGTTCATTGGTCCGTACGAGATTATGGAGATAGTCAACCCTGTGGCATATAGGTTGCTTCTCCCCGCATCCTTAAAAATATCTAATGTGTTCCATAAGTCTCTGTTGAAACCAGCAGGATCTGTCAAAGAGAACTCTGAGACTGTTGTTCCTCCAGTGCTGGTGGAGGGTCAATTGGAGTATGAGGTCGGACATATTGTGGACTCTCGGCGGGTGCGCCGCTCTTTGCAGTACCTGGTCCACTGGAAGGGATATGGACCAGAAGAGCGCTCATGGGTCCCTGCTCGCTCGGTACATGCGGATCGCCTGGTTCAGGCGTTCCATGCCAAGTACCCGGGGAAGCCTGGGGGTCCAGAGGCCCCCCGTTGAGAGGGGGGTACTGTCATGATCCCAGTGCAGGTTTTTGAGCTGCACACCAGGGGTTAATGTCTGGAGCTCTGTGCAGGTTTTGACCTGCACACTTGGGGTTAATGATTGTGGCCTCTTTCTGGTTCTGGGAGAGCTTCATAAACCCCTGGGTAGCTTCAATCCCTGACAGTTATACTTTTGCCTTTGGCCTAGTGTGCTGACCCCTGTGTGCCTGTTTGTTGCTATAGCTTGTTTATATGGTTCTGACCCGGCTCTGTTTCCCATTGTGAGTTTGCCTGTTGATTTTGTACTGCATTATTATCTGTGTATGACTCATTTCCTGTGACCTGACTACTCTCTGCTCGCCCCCTTTGGTACCTTGCAGCTATCTCTGTGTGTGACTCATTGGCTACGTCCTGACTATTCTCACTGTCTATGCCCCTGGGTAACTTTGTCTTGCAGTTACTCTGCTAGGAATTGTCTTGCAGCTCCTAGCTCTGTGGAGTTTAGGCCACGCCTCTAGCAGTCACGTGCTTCAGGTCCTGCGGCTCTGAAGTACACATCTATTCGGTTGCTGCCCGCTCCATAGGTAGCTTTGAGCACGCTTTCGCTTTACTCAGGACCCGCACACTGGTTCAGTGAGCAAGTTCAGTGCGGTGTCTCTGACAGGGAGTTCATCAGACATCGATGGTGAAGGGGAAAATGAACTCACAACAGTACCTCCCCCTTGAGGAGGGGTCACCGAACCCTGATCCACGCCACCAGGGCGATCAGGATTGGCCCGATGAAAGGCATGAACCAATCTTTCGGCATGAATATCGGATGCAGGGACCCAAGAATTATCCTCCTGGCCATAACCCTTCCATTTAACCAAATACTGGAGTCTCCATCTAGCCAGGCGAGAATCCAGTATCTTCTCAACCTCATATTCCACATTACCTTCAACCAATACCGGGTCAGGAGGTGCCACCACAGGAACTACTGGCTCAACAAACCTCTTTAACAGAGACTTATGAAACACGTTATGGATCTTAAATGCAATAGGAAGAGCCAATCGAAAAGAGACTGGATTAAGAATCTCCAAAATCTTGTAAGGTCCAATAAATCTAGGTTTAAACTTTGGAGAAGCCACCTTCATAGCGATATTCTTTGATGACAACCAAACCATATCACCCACCTTAAACTGGGGACAAATGGTCCTATGCCGGTTGGAAAACCGCTGGGCCTTTTCCTGGGAGAGAGACAACTTATCCACCACTTGGTCCCAGATCTGGTGCATTCTCTCCACCACAGTGTCAACACCTGGGCAGGCAGAAGGCTCCACCTGCCCTGAAGAGAATCGAGGATGAAACCCAAAGTTACAAAAAAAAGGTGACATCAAAGTGGCAGCACTAGCTCTATTATTTAAAGCAAATTCGGCCAAGGGCAAAAATGAAACCCAATCATCCTGATCAGCAGAAATAAAACATCTCAAATACGACTCCAAAGTCTGGTTTGTTCTCTCCATCTGCCCATTGGTCTGAGGGTGAAACGCAGAGGAGAAGGACAAATGAATTCCCAGCTTGGAACAGAAAGTCCTCCAAAATCTAGACACAAACTGAACTCCTCTGTCAGATACAATGTTCTCAGGAATCCCGTGCAAGCGAACCACCTGTTGTAAAAAAAAGGGCACCAACTCTGAGGAAGATGGCAACTTAGGGAGTGGTACAAGATGGACCATCTTAGAGAATCTATCACAAATCACCCAAATAACAGTCATTCTCTGAGAGACAGGCATATCAGAGATAAAATCCATTGAAATATGGGTCCATGGCCTCCTGGGCACCGGCAAAGGCATCAACATCCCACTAGAGCGAGAACAAGGTTTAGACCGGGAGCAAGTCCTACAGGACTGCACAAAATTCCTGACATCACGAGACAAGGCGGGCCACCAAGAAGACCGACTCACCAAATCTCTAGTACCAAAAATACCTGGATGACCAGCCAATGCAGAGCAATGAACTTCAGACATCACTCTCTTCCTCCACTGGTCAGGAACATACAATTTTCCAATGGGACAACGCTCAGGTTTGTCCTCCTGAAACTCTTCCAGAGCACGTCTCAAATCGGGCGAGATGGCAGAAAGAACTACCCCCTCACCTAAGATGGTAGCAGGCTTGGTCACAACAGGAGAATCAGCAAAGAAACTCCTAGAGAGGGCGTCTGCCTTGACATTCTTAGTGCCTGGAAGAAAAGAGACCACAAAATCAAAACGTGTGAAAAACAAGGCCCACCTAGCCTGTCTAGGATTCAAGCGTTTGGCCGACTCCAGGTAAATCAAATTCTTGTGGTCAGTAAGGACCACGACTTGATGTTTAGCTCCCTCCAACCAATGTCTCCACTCCTCAAATGCCCATTTCATGGCTAACAGTTCCCGATTCCCCACATCATAGTTACGTTCAGATGGGGAGAACTTTCGGGGAAAGAAAGCACAGGGATTCATTTTAGATGTTACAGGATCTTTTTGGGACAAAACAGCTCCTGCACCAATCTCAGAAGCGTCCACCTCTACCTGAAACGGGAGTGAGACATCAGGTTGCCGCAAAACCGGAGCAGAAGTGAACCTTCTCTTCAGCTCCTAAAAGGAAGAAACAGCCTCCGGAGACCAATTCAGCACATCAGCACCCATCTTAGTCAAATCAGTCAATGGTTTGGCAATACCAGAAAAATTAGCTATAAATTTAAGATAAAAATTAGCAAAACCCAAAAATTTCTGGAGGGCCTTCAAAGAAGTGGGCTGAACCCAATCATAAATGGCCTGTACCTTGGCCGGGTCCATTTCAATAGTTGACGGAGACAAAATAAATCCCAAAAATGAAATCCTCTGTACACCAAAAAGGCATTTCGATCCCTTGACATACAGGGAATTCTCCCTCAAAATCCGGAACACAGTCCGAATATGTTTCACATGAGAGTCCCAATCCTTGGAAAAGATCAAAATATCATCCAGATAGATGATCAAAAATGTATCCACAAAGTCTCGGAAAATATCATTCATGAAGCACTGGAAGACAGAAGGGGCATTAGTGAGCCCAAAAGGCATCACCAGGTACTCAAAATGTACCTCGGGAGTATTAAACGCCGTCTTCCATTCATCCCCATGCTTAATGCGAATAAGATTATACGCCCCCCTGAGGTCAAGCTTTGTAAACCAGCAAGCACCTTTAACTCTGGAGAATAGATCAGAAATCAGGGGTAACGGATACTGATATTTAACAGTAATTTTGTTGAGGGAACGATAGTCAATACAAGGCCTTAATGACCCATCTTTCTTAGCCACAAAAAAAAACCCAGCACCTAAGGGTGAAGAGGATGGTCTAATATGACCCTTCTCCAACGACTCCTTAATATAGGATCGCATAGCCTCGTGCTCGAGTACAGATAAATTGAAAAGTCTACCCTTGGGAAATTTACACCCAGGGCTCAGCTCAATTGCACAGTCTTAACTCCTATGAGGAGGCAAAGACACAGACTCATTCTCACTAAATACATCATAATAATCAGCCAAATAGTCAGGAACATCATGCGACTGGGGAGAGGTGGAGAAAACAGGAGCATCACTAAGGGCACACCGACAACCCCAACTCACCACAGACACAGATTTCCAATCCAAAACTGGATAATGGATTTGCAACCAGGGAAACCCCAGAACAATGGTATCATGCAAATTATGCAACACCAAAAATCTGCAATTCTCTTGATGGTCTAGGGCGACCCGCATTACCACCTGGGTCCAAAACTGTGGTTTATTCTTCGCCAAAGGAGTAGCATCAATACCCCTCAAAGGGATAGGCGTCTGCAGAGGTGTCAAAGGAAATCCACAACATTTAGCAAAATACAAGTCCATCAGGTTCAGAGCTGCTCCCGAATCCACAAAAGCCTTAGCGGAAAATGTGGACAGGGAGCAGATCAGAGTAATTGCCAGAAGAAACTTAGGTTGAACACCACCCACAGCAAATGTGTGTGCAAAACATTTCTCTCGTTTAGGGCAGACAGAAATAATATGTGAGGCATCACCACAGAAGAAACACAGCTTATTTCGCCTTCTGAACTCCTGACGTTGCGCCCTAGACAAAACACTATCACATTGCATAGGTTCAGACATTTGTTCAACAGGTGGCAACACCTCTCGTGCGGTTTTGCGTTCACGCAAACGCCGATCAACCTGAATGGCTAATGACATAGAATCGTCAAGACCAGAGGGAACAGGAAATCCCACCATAGTATCTTTTACGGTTTCTGACAAACCCTTCCGAAAGAGAGCTGCCAAGGCACCATCATTCCAGGTAGTAAGGACCGCCCACCTTCGGAATTTTTGACAGTACAACTCTGCAGAATCCCGACCCTGGCTCAATGCCAACAGGGCCTTTTCAGCCTGATCAATAGCATTAGGTTCATCATACAACAACCCCAAGGCTTGAAAAAATGCGTTCACATTAGTAAGAATAGGATCATCAGGTTTCAAAGAAAACGCCCAATCCTGGGGATCGCCGCGCAGCAAAGAGATGACAATTTTAACCTGCTGCGCGGAGCTCCCCGACAAGTTAGGCTTCAAGGCAAAAAATAATTGACAATTATTCTTAAAATTCAAAAATTTAGACCGATCCCCAAAAAACACATCAGGAGTAGGGATCTTTGGTTCAGCAGCATGTGAATGAGCAAGATAGGCGGAAATTCCCCGCGCTTCAGCAGTGAGCTGCTCCACACGATCAGACAATTGCTTCATCTCCATTGAGAAAGAAAAAAAAAATTCCCGCTACGGCCTCAGAGACATAGAGGAAAAAATATACACAAAAAAAAAAAAATTCTGACAAACTCTCTTTTTTTTTTTTTTTTTACAATTCTCTCCTGCTATTGAGTACCCTAGGATCTGCGGTATGGCTGGTGATTCTGTTATGAATGAGTCACCAAAGGAGGAAAAAACAAAAATACAAGCTAAGTCCAGAAAACCGGAGAGGTTGGTAGCTATCGGATTGCAGACCCCTGATCCTATCCACAACAACTAACAGTAGCCGTGGGGGGTTCCTACGATGCCCTTGACCCCTCGATCACAGCCGGAGAACTAAATAGGCCTAAAGAAAGAAAGGGGAAATCTAAACTGCCCCAGAGCAGACCCCAAAGCAATATGCAGCCCCCAACAAATAATGACGGTGAAGCAAGATGAAAACACTAACACAGATAGAAAGATAGATTGAGCAAACGATGGGGCCCAAGCTAACTAAAAAGGACAGGATAGAAAAGCTGCTGTCAGCAATCCGTAAAAAACCCTACCAAAAAATGTCCCAACCGTCTGATAGGAAAAACAGGCCCTGAAGTCGCTAGGACTTCAAAAAGACTATATCAGCACTCAGGTAAATTCTGAAGACAGAGCAAAGAGACAAACTGATCAGATACAAAAATGGAACTCAGCACACCCCCGACCGGGGATGGCTGAACTCCAAAAAACAAGGTAAACAAAGCAAAACTAATAAGTTCAATAGCAGAGCAAAAACTTATCTTTGGGAAGCAGGAATCAGACTGGTCTCCAAGAATCCAGCAGAGAAATCACCAGTGACTCAGAAGGGCGTCAGCTGCCTTATATCCAGTCAGAATTTCCTGTTACCCAGTCATCATCTACCAGATCAGGTGTTTGGTAATCAGCCTCACTACCGTCCTTCACCAGAAGAGGGAGTTCATCAGACATCGACGGTGAAGGGGAAAATGAACTCACAACACCGGAGCATCAGGAACAGGTTTTGGCTTACATTGCCGAAACAGCCACCTGCTCTATTGCCTCCTCTTCTGAACTTTCAAAACCTGCAAGCACTGAGTCTTCAGTGCAGGGTTCTGGTCAGGAAAAACACCTTTCCTTGTGTCCTTCACCGCCACCAAAAGTGAAGGATGCGGCAGCCCACACTTCAGATTACTCCATGGAGCTCTTTTCACATACCATGCCTGGGTTATCCAGTCAAATCCTGAATTTCCCAGTCCAAGATGAATCTGACATGGAGTGCACTGATGCACAGCCACTGCTAGATGATTCTGCTGGTACATTGACCCACAGCACTACATTGCCCTCGCAGTCTACTGAGCCAGAATCTGACCCTGATGAAACTCAGGTGCCCCTTCCCGCATACTATACCACCTTACACGGTGACACAGAGGAAGGTGCAGATGAAATTGAAGAGGAGGTGATGGATGACCCAGTTCTAGACCTGGATTGGCATCCATTGGGGGAAGAGGGTGCCGCTGGCAATAGCTCAGTTGAGGAGAAGGATCTGCAGCAGGCATCAACATCGCAGCAGCGGCTATCTGGCAGGCCCGTAGCTGTCCAAAAACGTGGAACAAAAACTGAAAGAGGTGCAGGACAGCTTGGCCACACGGTCAAATTAGCACAGCGTGCAAGCCTTGAAAATTTATACCATAGTAGGAAGAGTACAGTGTGGCACTTCTTTGTCCAAAATCCTACTGATGAGGCAAAAGTTATCTGTAAGAAGTGCGGAAGGAACTTTAGCCAAGGGAAAAATCTCAGAAATTTGAATACCAGTTGCATGCTTAGACATTTAATCACCATGCACTTGCAAGCGTGGACGGACTACAAAACCTCAGGTACCACATGTGCACCTGCTCCGACTGAAGGTAGCCAGCAACGCTCCATCACTTCCCCCACTGTAAGACCACCGCCACCAGTAAGCACACCACCAGCAATAAATGTTGAGGTGTCATTGAAAGGCCAAAGCAGTCAGGGAATCACAATGGTTTTGCAACGAAACACTGAATCTAGGCCATCAACATGAACACCATCACCAACCCCCTCTCAGTCTGTCTGTTCCACCGCTAGTTCCCCCATATGCAGCTCTCAAGTCCAGCCCACCCTACCAGACACTCTGAGTAGGACAAGAAAGTAGCTAGTTCTAAAAATGCATATACTTTTTTATTATTATTATTATTATTATTATTAAAACCATAGAACATCCAAAAATCACCAAACAATTTATTGCTGATCAGAATTGTAACCCTAGTCGCACAAATGAAAAGTATAGGATAGGGGGATCAGTGGCCTAGTTACCCCTAAGTGGCCCTTTACTTCCCCCTACCTAGCAGCAGAGGTTGACACCCTCTTGAAGCGCAAATGGCGCCCTGCTCCACAGTGGCTATCCCTTCTCACCCTGTTAAATACTGTTCTCAGAGAAAAAAAATCAATCAGAGTAAGGAAATATACAGGAAAACAGGATATCTGGTCAATAATGTAGACACAGTCCAATAAATATAATTCCAATAACCATAAATCATCACAAACCACCAGAAGTTACTATAAGGCAAGGGGGAGGGGTGTGCAACCAGTAACCCATAAAAAAATTATTTTATGGGAGAAGACAAGGAAAAATTTGGCCTGGATTCCCTATTTTCAACAGTCCCTGCCTACCAGCGGAGCTTTTTCACCCTACTTTGTACTGGTGCCCACGCACCACGTCGCCATATATGATGCTCAGTGTGAGCACAAAGAGATTATCATGTGCCTCCTGAGGAACTCCTTGTGCGGGAGGGAAATGCGTTGAGTCGAGACGAAAATTAAATCAGCAATAAGCTAAGTTTCATTGGATGTGTATATTGGCTGATCTTGAATTTAAGCATCATGCAATATGAGGGCATATAGCAATAAGAGTGGCATTGATATGTTTACAGATGTATGGGAGCTATTGTGATTTCATCTTTGGTATCTTTTTTTGATGCTCCCGTGAATACTAATCCCTGTATGTATTAAGGGATATTATTGGTTAAAGGAGAGTTAATATTATATGATATAACTCCTTTCTCATTTTTCTGATTTGGGCTCTTTTGCCTTCATATATAATGGCCCTTATCTAGCTGTTGGAGAAGAACGAGGGGGAACTGGTCAACAGTCCATTTAAATCCCTATATAATCCATTGTCCCATATTCCCTATGTGTTATCACATGTATGTGTAAGGGGTATTTAGGGTTAGTAAGGGACAGTCAACGTGGTGCGGGGGCACCAGTACAAAGTAGGGTGAAAAAGCTCCGCTGGTAGGCAGGGACTGTTGAAAATAGGGAATCCAGGCCAAATTTTTCCTTGTCTTCTCCCATAAAATAATTTTTTTATCGGTTACTGGTTGCACACCCCTCCCCCTTGTCTTATAGTAATTTATGGTGGTTTGTGATAATTTAAGGTTATTGGAATTATATTTATTGGACTGTGTCTACATTATTGAATAGATATCCTGTTTTCTTATATATTTTCTTACTCTGATTAATTTTTTTTCCCTGAGAACAGTATTTAACAGGGTGAGTAGGGCTAGCCACCGTGGTGCAGGGGCGCCATTTGCGCTTCAAGAGGGTGCCAACCTCCGCTGCTAGGTAGGGGGAAGTAAAAGGCCACTTAGGGGTAACTAGGCCACTGATCCCCCTATCGTATACTTTACATTTGTGTGACTAGGGTTACAATTCTGATCAGCAATAAATTGCTTGGTGATTTTTGGATGTTCTATGGTTTTAATAATAATAATAAAGTATATGCATTTTTAGGAGCCGTTTTCATGACTAATTCATTCTGAACTTTTTTTCTGATTAGGACAAGAAAGTACTCATCCTCTCATCCGTGTGCACTGGCTTTGAACGCCTACATTGCCAAACTGATCTCATTTGAGATGATGCCCTTCCGTTTGGTTGAAAGCGAAGCTTTCCGAGAGCTCATGGCTAGAGTTGAGCGACTTTTGGTTTTTTAGGGTCGAGTTTCGTTTCGTGAAACCCAACTTTTCCAAAAGTCGGGTCGAACAAGATCGGCCGACTATAGGGAAAGGTCGGGGTCGTCCCGAAACACGAAACCCAATGTAAGTCAATGGGGAATAAAAGTCGGCAGTGAGAGGAGGACTCTCTATATTTTTGAATGTGATCAAACAGCAAATATATTTAACTGTTTGAAAGCTAGACAAAACTAGAAGGTGCAGGTCTGTAAGAACGGAACATGTCCTCGACTTATTCTTACAGAGTGACACACAGATAGCTTCACTGTGGCTGTGATAACAGCCGTTACACGGTACTGTGTGAGGAGTGTGCACCGCTGTATGGTGTGAAAAAATGCACGCTCAGTACCTCACCAGGACAAAAAAAAATTGGGATTGCTTTCAAAAAAGCAGTTTGAAGAGCAGTGGGTAAACAGCAATGCAGCCGTCAGGAAGCCTTAGAAGGCAGCCTAACAACCAACACTGCTGATCCAGCAAAATATAGCCTCCCCTTGCACTGCACACACAGTGACTGGTGTGTTGTACAGGCAAAATCGCTAGCAGTAGAAGCAGTTTTTGGTGTCTTCTTACCTGCCTAACGCTCTCCCTACAGAATCAGCAGCAGCTCTCCCTATTCTGAGATCAGCAAGAGGAACATGGCGGTCGGCGTGCATGCCCTTTTATACCCCCTGTGACGCCCACCAAAGCAAGCCAATCACTTGCATGCCCTTCTGAAAGATGGTGGTGACCCCTGCCTATGTCATCACGTTGCTTACAGTGTCCGTGGATCCTGATTGGCTGAAAAAGAGCACAAAACAAACTTTTGAAACGCGACTTTGGCGCGTAAGTCGCCGACCTCGTGGCCGACCTCATCCTAGGGTTGGGTTTCGTTTCATGAAACCCGACTTTGCCAAAAGTCGGCGACTTTTGAAATTTTTCGATCCATTTCGCTCAACTCTACTCATGGCCTACGCTGTTCCACGCTATGACCTACCCAGTCGGCACTTCTTTTCTCAAAAAGCCATCCCAGTCCTCCACCTGCATGTGAAAGACCGCATTGTCCATGCACTCAAACAATCAGTGAGTGGAAAGGTGCACCTCACAACAGATGCATGGTCCAGTAGGCATGGCCAGGGCCGTTGCGTGTCCATCACTGCGCACTGGGTTAATGTGGTGGATGCAGGCTCCACAGTGGACAGCGGCGGTGGAACAGGGCTGCCTAGCCCACAGTATAGGAAACAGTTGGCTGTAGGCGTTTGACCCTCCTCCTCCTCCTCCAGAAGTGAAAGCTCGTCGACAGAGCGCACGAGCGCTCCATCCACAGCTGCCAGTGTTGCACACGAGGTGTCCCACTATCGAACAGCTAGTGGTAAGTGGCAGCAGGCTGTTCTAAAGATAATGTCTTTGGGCGACAGCAGAAAAACCTCGGAGGTACTGGCCAACTACTTGCAGCAACAAACTGAGTCATGGCTGGGCAGTCTACATCTTGAGCCAGGCAAGGTAGTCAGTGATAACGGCTGGAATTTTGTGGCAGCCATAGCCTTTGCAAAACTCACACTCATACCTTGCCTGGCTTACACTTTGAACCTGGTGGTGCAGTGCTTTCTAAATAATTATCCAGAGTTAACAGCCCTGCTCCAAAAGATGCGAAGACTGTTCTCGCACATCCGTCGCTCGCCCGTACACTCCAGTCATATGCAGAAGCTGCAGCGATTGCTCCACCTCCACAAACAACGCCGAATCATAGATGTTGCAACAAGGTGGAAATCCACCCTGCACATGGTTGAGAGGCTGTGCGAACAGAGGCAGGCTGTAATGCATTTGTGGGAGGATACATGGGCAGGCAGTTTGAGGGCAGACATGGAGTTGTCGGGTTTGCAGTGGTCAAAGCTGAAAGACCTCTGTAAAGTCCTTCAGTGTTTTGAGGAATGCACACGGCTGGTAAGCGCAGACGATGCCATCATAAGCATGAGCATCCCACTTATGCGTCTGTTCATGCAAAGTTTGACGCCCATTAAGGATCAGGCGTCTGCTGCGGAGGAGGAAAAGGAGGAGGAGGAGGAGGGAAGCCTTGATGATAGTCAGGCATTGTCTGCTTAGGGAACTGTACTGGACGAGGTGGAGGAAGAAGAGGAGGAGGAGGAGGAGGGGGATGATTATTTTGGGGAGGAGGATGCTTCTCTGGAGGCAAGAGAAAATGTTGGCGTGGCAAGGTCAGGTACAGTGTTTGTGCGTGACAGGAAGGATGTGGATTTGCCAGATAGTGCTCCTTCACCCACCACTGCCAGTGCATCATTGCCACCTGGAACATTGGCCCACATGTGTGATTATGCTTTGCGGATCCTAAAAAGGGACCCCCGCATTTCCAAAATGATGAAGTATGACGACTGCTGGTTGGCCAGCATCCTCGATCCACGCTATAAAGGAAAATTACACAACATCATGCCACAGGAGAACCTAGAGATAATATTGGCTAACAAACAAGCAACTCTAGTGAACCGTTTGTTTGAGGCATTCCCAGCACACAGCAGCTGTGCTGGTTCTCCCACGAGCCGAAGTGGGCAAAATGGAAGAGGTGTTCGTGGTGCACACAGCTGAAGTGGCGTTGGAGACAGGGGTTTCATGACCATGTTGTGAACTGATTTCTCAAGTACCGCTCACACGACTGGTAATACTGCATCAATGGCAAGTGACAGGAGACAGCAGTTGTCAACTATGGTTACAAACTACTTCTCCCATATCGATGATCTCCCTCACAGGTCATTCCCCTTTGACTATTGGGCCTGTAAACTGGACACCTGGCCTGAATTGGCACAATATGCCTTACAGGAGCTCGCTTGCCCTGCTGCTAGTGTGCTATCTGAAAGTCTTCAGTGCTGCTGGATCAATCCTGACAGAAAAAAGGACCCGTCTGTCGACCCAAAATGTTGATGATCTAACCCTCATTAAAATGAACTATGCTTGGGTTTCAAAGAATTTTGTCCCACCTTTCCCTGATGACACATAGGTTGACAGAAATTTGGCTCGCTTTTGTCCTCCTCTTCCTTGGACTGGTCAAATTCCTCCATTTGCAGCTGCTGAATGTACAGCCTATACATCAACATATGCCATTTTTTAAACCTCCATAACTGGGCTGCCCCCCCAAGGGCTGGGGTCACCACCTGGCGCCCCCGGGTAAGTGCCATTGCTCTGAACAGGTGGGTGGGCCCACTCTTGGCTGACGGCACTGGCACAGGACCCCTCATAGTACAATACAGTGTCTCTGATGGTGAGGGGGCCCACTTGCCGTCAGACACACCGGCGTACTATGAAGGGCCCTGTGCCAGTACCATCGCCCATGAGTGGGCCCCCCCTGCTTGCTCATGGCCACAGCACTTGCAAGTTGCAATACTTACCTCTCCCTGCTCCACCGCTGTGTAGTCTGGGCAGTTAAATCCTTCACAGGGACGGCCACTACAAATTTGGTGAACTGATTGATGATGGTTAAGATGTAGCTATGGCCTGTCCTGCTGGCTTCTACCTTCAGATGATCAATGGCTACCATTTGTAATGGACGTCAACTCACAATCGGATGCAGTGGTGCTTTATGATCAGCTTTCACAGTTTTCCCAGTCACAGACGTGTGACATTCCTGCCACCATTTTTCAAAGTCTCCTCTCATGCCAATCCAATAGAATTGCATACGGACTGTGGCTTCTGTCTTTTGCACTCCAAAGTGACCAGACACATCATGATAGGCAGTGAGGACCATGTCTACATCTCTCCCTGTGATCACAATTTGATGGAGACGAGTAACGGTGATGGGATCCATGCTAATGCTATACAGCAATCATTTCTTCACAAATAACCGTTTTCGCTGTCTTCACAGACAAAGTAATTGAGGGTCAACATCGCCTCTGCGAAATCTACCAGGAGGTTTTCCCATGATCAGTAATTCCCAAATTTCTGCAAACAGTCAACTTTCCGTCTGTACTTGTATCTATCTAGTTTCCAGTAGCGGAGAGTCTGGAATGGCTTACTAAGACTGAAATATATACGAAGATTTAAAAGTACCCCAAGAATGTATACTGGTGTATGTTTCGAATGCATTTCCCTTTTTCTACTTTTTATATTCTGGTGTAATCCATACTGAGCCTATGAGTGTCTGTCTCTGACTCCAGAAATATAGACAGAAATTTACAATTACCCCTAGACTGGATACACCAGGTATCTGCTGATACAGTACCTTTGTTCTAAATTTTTTATTACGGTATAATCCATACTGAGTGAGCGTGTGTGGTTTCCTCCTTCTATATATACAGAGATGAAAATTTTACCCTATAATATATACAGCTTCTATCTTGTTATACAGTACCTTTATTTGACATTTAGTATTACGGTCACATCCATACTGAGTGAGCGTCTGAGGGTGACTACGGGAATATCTATACGGAGATTTAAATTGTACCCTATAATATATATACTTGCTATCTTGTTATCCAGTACCTTTTTTTAACATTTTGTATTATGGTCAAATCTAGACTGAGTGAGCATCTGAGGGTGACTCCGGAAGTATATACCGAGATTTCACATTTACCCAACACTGTATATAGCTCTACGCTTCTGACACAGTGCCCTTTTTTGCTGATTCTGGTGTAATCCATAATGAGCCTGTGAATGTCTGTCTGTTACTCTGGAAATATAGTTGGAGATTTAAGATTACACCAACACTGTATACAGCTGTACGCTTGTGATACATTACCCATTTACTGCTTTTTATATTCTTGTCTAATCCATACTGGGCCTGAGAGCCATTGCGTCTGCCTCCTGAAATATAAATGGAGATTCAAAATGTTTAAACTATACTATATATACCTTGTATCTGGTGAAACTGTACCCTATTTCAACTTTTTATATTATTGTGTAATCCATACTGAGCCTGTGAGCGTCTGTGTATAACTCATGAAATATATACAGAGATTTACAATTATCCCTAGACTGTATAGAGCTGTATGCTTCTGATACAGTACCATATATCTGCTGGTATTTTGGGTACACTTTCACAAAAATTAGTAAATATGGTGGAAGAGGCCACGGACGTGGGCGTGCGGGGCCAGCTGGTACTGAAAGTGGTGGTGGTGCATCTGCTGATAGTACCAAAAGCACAATAGCAGCTAAGGCAGGAGGTGTTGAGCCTGCGTCATGGTCTGGCTCCGGGAGGCCTGTAAGACTCCCTTTTCTGGGAGTAGGTTAACTGCTTTTAAATCCAGAGCATCAGGAACTGGTTTTGCCTTACATTGCTGAAACAGCCTCCAGCTCTATCATCTCCTCTTCTGAAGTTTCAAAAAATGCAAGCACTGAGTCATCAGTGCAGGCTTCTGGTCAGGAGCAACCCCTTTCCTTGGGTCCTTCTCCCACACCAAAAGTGAAGGATGAGGCAGCCTACACTTCAGATTACTTCATTGAGCTCTTTTCACATACCATGCCTGGGTTAATTCTAAATGTGGCACATTATATATTAAGCATTATTTGGGCCCATCATACACTGGAGCATCATCCATGAGGCCCATCATATACTGAAGCATTCCAAATGGGGGACATCAGACACTGGAGCAGCATTTACGGGGCCCATTATACACTGGAGCATTAGAAATGGGGCTTATTATATATGGAGCATTATTTGGGCCCATAAGACACTGGAGCATCATCCATGAGGCCCATCATATACTGGAGCATTCCAAATGGGGGACATCAGACACTGGAGCAGCATTTACGGGGCCCATTATACACTGGAGCATTAGAAATGGGGCTCACTATATATGGAGCATTATTTGGGCCCATAAGACACTGGAGCATCATCCATGGGGCCCATCACATACTGGAGCATTCTAAATGGGGCAGATCAGACACTGGAGCAGCATCTATGGGGCCCATAATACACTGGAGCATTAGAAATGGGACCCATTATATATGGAGCATTATTTGGGCCAATCATACACTGGAGCATCATCCATGAGGCCCATCATATACTGGAGCATTCCAAATGGGGGACATCAGACACTGGAGCTGCATCTATGGGGCTCATTATACACTGGAGCATTAGAAATGGGGTCCATTATATATGGAGCATTATTTGGGCCCATAACACACTGGAGCATCATCCATGGGGCCCATCATATACTGAAGCATTCCAAATGGGGGACATCAGACACTGGAGCAGCATCTATGGGGCCCATTATACACTGGAGCATTAGATATGGGGCCCATTATATATGGAGCATTATTTGGGCTCATAACACACTGGAGCATCATCCATAGAGACCATCATATACTGTAGCATTATGTGGAGCTAATCATATACTGTATGGAACATCATATGGGACCAATTATTCTGTATGGAGAAATATATGGGGCTCATTATTCTGTATGGCGCACCATGTGGTGGCCATAATACTGTATGGAGTAATATACTGTCCATTTTTTGAGCTATTGTAGAATTTAAAATAGATATCAGTCATGTCATGTAAGAAGTGAAGTATTTTTCATTGTACTATACCTATATTTCTGTGCCGTATCGGAGCATCATGAATTGTGGTATGTGTTAACGGGGCGCACTGACACTCTTTGACCCGGGGCACACGAAAACCTGGAGCCAGCCCTACCCCCCCACAACTTTAGCCAAATAACCCCCGGTTTTCAATGCATAACTACTATTATAAAGTAAATTAAGGTTGACAAGCTGAAATAATAAGAATTGATGCTGTTGGCATTGAAATGGGCACTGTAGGTGTATTTACTGTCCTCCACTCCCTGCCGACTTTGCTTCCCCATTGATTTGCATTGGGTTTCGTGTTTCAGTCGGACCCCGACTTTTCCCTATAGTCGTCCGATTTCGTTCGACTCGACTTTTGCGAAAGTCGGGTTTCATGAAACCCGACTCGACCCTAAAAAAGGTAACGTCGCTCATCTCTAGTTTCATCTTTTCTCAGAAGAGGGGTTGGAGTCTTGAGAAGTAGAAACTGTGTGATGCGAAGATAGCTTGATGGAGGACAGGAATTCTTTGCCCTCATTTGGCGAAAATAAAGCAATTGTCTTTCCTTTATAGCTCACCAGAAGCTTGAGTGGGAAGCCCCATTTGTAGAGAATGTCATTATCTCTTAAGACAGTAGTTATTGCTTTAAATGCTTTTCTTCCCTTAATTGTTTCTTTAGATAGGTCTGTGAAAAGTGTGAGATGACTGGAAGGGCCCCGCCACACATAGCGACTCACCAGCGATCGCTGGTGAGTAGAGTTGAGCGATACCGTCCGATACTTCAAAGTATCGTATCGGATGGTATCGGCCGATCTTTAAAAAAAGTATCGGTATCGCCGATTCCGATACCGGAAGTCCCATTCAAGTCTATGGGACTTCCGGTATCGGAATAAGAAAAACCCTTTCCTGCCCTTGTACAGCCTCTCTGGGGTCTGTACGGGCCTTTCGGGGGGCTGTCCCGGCCTGCCAGGGGGTCTGTGCAGGCTCCGGTGGTCTGTGCCGGCCTGCCGGGGGGCTGTGCCGGCCTGCCGGTGGTCTGTGCAGGCTCTGGTGGGCTGTGCCGGCCTGCCGGGGGGCTGTGCCGGCCTGCCGGGGGGCTGTGCAGGCTCCGGGGGGCTGTGCCGGCCTGCCGGGGGGCTGTGCCGGCCTGCCGGTGGTCTGTGCAGGCTCCGGGGGGCTGTGCCGGCCTGCCGGGGGGCTGTGCCGGCCTGCCGGTGGTCTGTGCAGGCTTCGGGGGTCTGTGCAGGCATCGTCCGATGGGACTACAAGTCCCATCGGGCGATGCCTGCTACCATGACAGTGATTGACACATTAGCCAATGATGGGACAGTAGTAGTCCCATCATCCGGCTAATGTGTTGAATGTAAAAAAAAAAAAAAAAATTACATGCTACATACATACAACATGCATACTACATACATGCTACATTCATACTACATACTACATACATGCTACATTCATACTACATAAATACTACATGCAACATACATACTACATATATACTACATACATACTACATATATACTACATGCATGCTACATACATACTGCATGCTACATACATACTACATATATACTACATACATACTACATATATACTACATGCTACATACATACCACATATATACTACATACATACTACATACATACTACATGCATGCTACATGCTACATACATAACACATATATACTACATGCATGCTACATACATACTACATGCTACATACATACCACATACATACTACATACATACTACATGCATGCTACATACATACTACATGCTACATACTACATATATACTACATGCATGCTACATACATACTACATGCTACATACTACATATATACTACATGCATGCTACATACATACTACATGCTACATACTACATATATACTACATGCATGCTACATACATACTACATGCTACATACATACTACATATATACTACATGCATGCTACATACATACTACATGCTACATACATACTACATATATACTACATGCATGCTACATACATACTACATGCTACATACATACTACATATATACTACATGCATGCTACATACATACTACATGCTACATACATACTACATATATACTACATGCATGCTACATACATACTGCATGCTACATGCATGCTACATACATACTACATACATACTACATGCTACATACATACTACATATATACTACATGCATGCTACATACATACTACATGCTACATACATACTACATATATACTACATGCATGCTACATACATACTGCATGCTACATGCATGCTACATACATACTACATACATACTACATGCTACATACATACTACATATATACTACATGCATGCTACATACATACTACATGCTACATACATACTACATATATACTACATGCATGCTACATACATGCTACATACATACTACATATATACTACATGCATGCTACATACATACTGCATGCTACATGCATGCTACATACATACTACATACATACTACATGCTACATACATACTACATATATACTACATGCATGCTACATACATACTACATGCTACATACATACTACATATATACTACATGCATGCTACATACATACTGCATGCTACATGCAAGCTACATACATACTACATACATACTACATGCTACATACATACTACATATATACTACATGCATGCTACATACATACTACATGCTACATACATACTACATATATACTACATGCATGCTACATACATACTACATGCTACATACATACTACATATATACTACATGCATGCTACATACATACTGCATGCTACATGCATGCTACATACATACTACATACATACTACATGCTACATACATACTACATATATACTACTTGCATGCTACATACATACTACATGCTACATACATACTACATATATACTTCATGCATGCTACATACATACTGCATGCTACATGCATGCTACATACATACTACATACATACTACATGCTACATACATACTACATATATACTACATGCATGCTACATACATACTACATGCTACATACATACTACATATATACTACATGCATGCTACATACATACTACATGCTACATACATACTACATATATACTACATGCATGCTACATACATACTGCATGCTACATGCATGCTACATACATACTACATACATACTACATGCTACATACATACTACATATATACTACTTGCATGCTACATACATACTACATGCTACATACATACTACATATATACTTCATGCATGCTACATACATACTGCATGCTACATGCATGCTACATACATACTACATACATACTACATGCTACATACATACTACATATATACTACATGCATGCTACATACATACTACATGCTACATACATACTACATATATACTACATGCATGCTACATACATACTACATGCTACATACATACTACATATATACTACATGCATGCTACATACATACTGCATGCTACATGCATGCTACATACATACTACATACATACTACATGCTACATACATACTACATATATACTACATGCATGCTACATACATACTACATGCTACATACATACTACATATATACTACATGCATGCTACATACATACTGCATGCTACATGCATGCTACATACATACTACATACATACTACATGCTACATACATACTACATATATACTACATGCATGCTACATACATACTACATGCTACATACATACTACATATATACTACATGCATGCTACATACATACTACATGCTACATACATACTACATATATACTACATGCATGCTACATACATACTGCATGCTACATGCATGCTACATACATACTACATACATACTACATGCTACATACATACCACATATATACTACATACATACAATACATTCATACAATACATACATAGACATACAGTACATATAACATAGAGTAACATACTTACCAATACTTGTCACATTGTTCCCCGAAGCCATTGTCTTTTACGGAATAAATATTAACATAACAAACCACAAAAATACTCACCCACGATCCGAAGCAGTCCACGAGTGTGTCCCACGACGATCTTGGGTAGAGAACTGCAGCATCAGCTGTTGCTGCCGTTCTCTACGGGCTGCAGGAATCCAATGACGGAAGGTAGGTATCCTTCCGCACTGTATTCCTCCGCCACTTAAAAAAAAAAAAAAGTCCCTAGTCTCACTTTATGCCATTGCTGTGTGGGAATTTCCCACGCAGCAATGGCATAAAGTGAGACTAGGGACTTTTTTTTTTTTAAGTGGCGGAGGAATACAGTGCGGAAGGATACCTACCTTCCGTCATTGGATTCCTGCAGCCCGTAGAGAACGGCAGCATCATCTGATGCTGCAGTTCTCTACCCAAGATCGTCGTGGGACACACTCGTGGACTGCTTCGGATCGTGGGTGAGTATTTTTGTGGTTTGTTATGTTAATATTTATTCCAGAAAAGACAATGGCTTCGGGGAACAATGTGACAAGTATTGGTAAGTATGTTACTCTATGTTATATGTACTGTATGTCTATGTATGTATTGTATGAATGTATTGTATGTATGTAGTATATATGTGGTATGTATGTAGCATGTAGTATGTATGTAGTATGTATGTAGCATGCATGTAGCATGCAGTATGTATGTAGCATGCATGTAGTATATATGTAGTATGTATGTAGCATGCATGTAGTATATATGTAGTATGTATGTAGTATGTATGTAGTATGTATGTGGTATGTATGTAGCATGTAGTATGTATGTAGCATGCATGTAGTATGTATGTAGCATGCATGTAGTATGTATGTAGTATGTATGTAGTATGTATGTAGTATATATGTAGTATGTATGTAGCATGTAGCATGTATGTAGTATGTATGTGGTATGTATGTAGCATGTAGTATGTATGTAGCATGCATGTAGTATGTATGTAGTATGTATGTAGTATGTATGTGGTATGTATGTAGCATGTAGTATGTATGTAGCATGCATGTAGTATATATGTAGTATGTAGTATGTATGTAGTATGTATGTGGTATGTATGTAGCATGTAGTATGTATGTAGCATGCATGTAGCATGCATGTAGCATGCATGTAGTATGTATGTAGCATGCATGTAGCATGTATGTAGTATGTATGTAGTATGTATGTAGTATGTATGTAGCATGCAGTATGTATGTAGCATGTATGTAGCATGTATGTAGCATGTATGTAGTATATATGTAGTATGTATGTAGCATGCAGTATGTATGTAGCATGTATGTAGCATGTATGTAGTATGTATGTAGTATATATGTAGTATGTATGTAGCATGTAGTATGTATGTAGCATGCATGTAGTATGTATGTAGTATTTTTTTTTTTTTTTTTTTTTTAACATTTAACACATTAGCCGGATGATGGGACTACTACTGTCCCATCATTGGCTAATGTGTCAATCACTGTCATGGTAGCAGGCATCGCCAGATGGGACTTGTAGTCCCATCGGACGATGCTTGCACAGACCCCCGGACATCAGCACAGCCCCCCGGCAGGCCGGCACAGCCCCCCGGCAGGCCGGTACAGACCCCCACAGGGTGCACAGACCACCGGCAGGCCGGCACAGCCCCCCGGCAGGCCGGTACAGACCCCCACAGGGTGCACAGACCACCGGCAGGCCGGCACAGCCCCCCGGCAGGCCGGTACAGACCCCCACAGGGTGCACAGACCACCGGCAGGCCGGCACAGCCCCCCGGCAGGCCGGTACAGACCCCGGGCAGTCCACACAGCCCCCCGGCAGGCCGGCAGAGACCCCCGGCAGGCCGGCAGAGACCCCCGGAAGGCCCGAAATGACGGCGCATCATGATGCGCACACACCGCGCATCATGATGACGTCAGGCTGTCAATCAACTTTGAACTTCCGATTCCGATGCCGAATTCCGATATTGAAAAAATATCGGAAGTCGGTATCGGAATTCCGATACAGCAAGTATCGGCCGATACCCGATACTTGCGGTATCGGAATGCTCAACACTACTGGTGAGCTGTCAAACAGGCAGCACCAGCGACGCCGAGCGTGCGGCGTAGTTGTGTACGTTAGTTACCAGCGCGCTGATGCAGGGAGCTGGTAACTAAGGTACACATCGGGTTTCTAAGCAGCGCGCATCACTTAGAAACCCAATGTGCACCTTGGTTACCAGCTCCCTGCATCAGCGCGCTGGTAACTAAGGTACACATCGGGTTTCTAAGTATCGCTGCTTAGAAACCCTGCGTTTACCTTAGTTACCAGCGTGCTGATCGCTGATCGCTGGTCTCCCGCCTGTCACATGCAGCGATGCGGCTGGCCAGCCGGAGACCAGCAATCAAAAAAATATCCTGGCTATTCCAGGACGATCGGCAGGGGGGCCGGTCGCTGGTCAGTGTCACACACAGCGATCTCGCTGGTGAGATCGCTGTTACGACACAAAAATTGGCGAGATCGCTGTGTGTGACGGGGGCTTTAGGCTCCGGAAATCCTCCTTGATCCTTGACAAGTCTTTGTATTCTTTCTTTAACCTGAAAAAGATGAACCCTTAGGATGATGTCCCTGGGTAGCTCTTTGTCTATTTTCTGTGGCCTTCATAGTCTATGAATCCTGTCTATGACGAGCTCCTGGTCAGAAAGTGAAGGAAGCATTTTTTTAAAGATTGTTTTGATGTATTCTTCTAATTTATCAGGAGAAATAGACTTGAATTCCTTTGATTTTTAAATTATTATGCCCATTTCTGTCTTCCATCTCAGCGACCTTGATTCTGAGTCTGTGGAGTTCTGATTTAATATCATGGTTGTCTTTTGATAGGACCTCAGTATATTCCTCTACTTTGATTAGTCTTTTTTCCTGATTCTTCAGTCTGGTGTTGAATTTTTCTAGAGTGGTTTGAAGAATCTTTGTTTGATTTTCGAAAGATTGTGCCATGCTAGCTGCAATGTTGTGAGCAAGTGTGTCCATATATGAGTGGATAGTTTCCGTGTCCATTTTTTGAGTTGTTATGGTGTCTGTATTGTCTCTCTTGAATTTGGATTTTTCTGGAGAGAGATTTGAAGAGTAGTCACTAGACTCAGAGCCTGAGGTTTCAGTTGGAGATGCAAATTTTTCTGTGTCTTTTTCTGGGATTTTTCTCTTGGAAGAAAGTGATATGTCCATGCCTTGCAAGTGTGGCGCCCCTGAGGGTTCAGTCGCCACAGAGGTACTGCACCTCCTCCTGAGGTGTGGTACCCCACCATCCAGGCAAGGTGGAGACACCTGACCACACTCCAACACCTGCATCCCACACAACACAGTAGTGTAGCAAAGCACCCTTTGTTGGCTCCCTGCTTGGAACACCAAGCGTGCTGGGAGGCGGGTGGAGTTTAGTGGCACCAAAAGAGCGGGAAAAGTTTAGGATTGGGTCAGTCTGTGAGAGAAGATCCCCGGAGTGGGATGAATGAAGGAAGTGCTGCAGCCGACCTCAGTGACCTGGGTCCGCTGGCACAGGAAAGGTACATTTTTAGAAAGCCTGAATCTCCATAAGAAGGAAAGGATTTGTACGGAACGTAAGGAGAGAAGGACTAAGGATTAGGGTTAGGAGAGAACCCTTCCCAAGTTCACAGCGCAAGGCCGGGGTCCGGTCCCCGAGGTTGTGTGGATACTAGTGGTCCTGCAGCAGACAACGGAGGAATAGAAGTTGTCACCACTTTATTCCCACACAAGACTTTGGGGCACAACAGCATCAAGAGTGAGCCGGGACTAGGTAGCAAGGAGTCCCCGAAGCAGGCTACAGCTGCCTGCCATACAAGTAGAGCTCATAGGAACATCTGAAAGGAGGAACTCCAGTGTAACTCAGTACTGAGAGTACTTCACTATAGGCGCAAGAAGGGAGACGTTCAGAACAGGCATATGTTGGCGGAGTGTTGGAAGGAGTGCTTCATCTTGCCTGGAGGTTGACTGAGCCCCTGACCCGGAGGACACGGCACGGATGCGGGTACCTGTACCACAACAGACTATGAGTAAAGCTTTGGAACTACATACCCTGCGTCAACCTACTCAGCACCGCTACATCTCCGCGCCTGCCACTGTACCATCTACAGCTCCCCTCACCGCCACTTCACCCACTCTGCCCTGGGACTACAGCCCTGCCTGTGGAGGGCTATAACATCATTGCTGCACCACACCATCTGTCCCAGAGGATCTGTCTGCAGCATCGGCTTAACACCTCCCTTGCCGAACACCACAGGTGGCCTCACGAATCAATCATAAACTTTCATCACCATAAGCACACTGAACATTACCCTTTTACAATGGGCGCCCAGGGCCACGGGACGGGTCCCAGCTGCCGTGACATCTCCCATTGAAGTTCATCGGGCCCGGTACCGAGTACCCCGCCAGCCCTGGGAGAGCGACCCAACTTGGCGTCACGAACAGGATGATGAAGCCCGGTGCCACCGGGTTCTGTGTGCCTAAGATTTATTGGACTTAAACATTGCTGAAAATGTGTAGAATAACCGCATTTATAGACTGTAAAATGGACTCTAAAAATGGCCGCCGGCGGGGTGAAGAAGGGCGTGACAACATGGGTGGTCCTAAGAAAAGACCGCAAACTGTCCTGGGCCTCCCCTGCCTGAACTTTTATGGTTGAGCTGAACCTCCCCGGTGCATTGGCTGATGGCTCCGATCCGACTCCAAACATGAACCGTCAGCAGCTGGAGGACGAGATAGCCCAGTTGACCACCCGTCTACGGCAGAGACAGGAGGCGCTTTGGATCCTAAGGCCTCTTTCACACATCAGGTTTTCTGCTTCAGGCGCGATCCGGCGCTTTTGACTAAAACCGGATCCGTCGAAATGCAATGCCGGATCCGTTTTCCCCCCCATTGACTTGCATTAGAGCTGGATCGAGCCGGATGGCCATGCGTTTCATCCGATTTTCGCCGGATCCGGCAATGTGACGCGATCCGGCGTCTGGAAAAAACGGTGACTGTAACGTTTTTTGTATCCGTCGAAAAAGGCGGACACGCCTTTCATACAATGAAAGCCTATGAGCGCCGCAATGCGCCGGATCCGGCGACAGCCGGATCCGGCGGCCGGATCCGGTTTCTTTGGTCTGAGCATGCTCAGTAGCTCTGCCCACAGGACATATATAAAAGCAAGACAATGGGACCCTCAGCCACACCCAACATGCCACCCAAGCCAAGAACCAGGAGCAGGAGAAGGCAGCAGACATCTGCAGCAGCAGCACCACCCCAAATGGAGCAGCATGCTGAACAACGGGAGGGGAGTCCAGCAGCAGATGAGAGACGGTAATTATCAAATCCCCCATTCCTCCAAACTAGGGCTATGGAATATCAAGATATTCATTGGCCCTTTGTTTCTCTTTATTCAACAGCCGCCCAATAGATGCAGCAGCAGCAATGGCAGCAGCAGAAACACCACCCACAGCCATGGAGTCTGGCCATGAGGAAGACAGCACATCTTCAGGGAGCCCTCCCTCGCATCGTCAGCGTTTGACGGTAAGTTTTTATTTCCAAAATCCATCATCTCTGTAATATATGTGTATTCATTGCCTTTTATTTCAAAACAGGAATCACAAGATGAAGAGGAGCTCCCAGAAGAAGAAGGAAGGGGTGGACAGACACTTGGAGTGGGCTCACAATTGGTAAGTTTTTTGCATCAAACGCAGAAACACAACATCACACTACACACAACACATAGAAAACAATGTTCTGCAGACCACACACAGCAAACAAATGCCTACATCCAAAGACATAACATTTTTTGTTTTCTTCTCTAGTCTTCCCAATCTGGTGCTCGGCCAAGAGGTCCTCGCAGTGCCTCCCAGGGTCGTCGACGACAGGAACGCGGCGGTCACCAGCGTGTAAGTATAAATATTTTTGCTTTGTTTTTTTTGCACTTTTTATTTCATTTCTTTTGTGGAGGCTAATTATGTTATTTTTGTCTTTTTCTTTAACAGCCTTCACAGCGTGCTCCCGACTCTGACGGTGAGGATGGAGGGATTGATGTGGACCGCCTCATCGATCTCGTCAGAGAAAGGGAGCCGCTCTGGAATATGGCTGACCGACGCCACGCTGACCTGATCGTTACCCGACGACTCTGGGAGGAAATCTGTTCGCTCCTTGTGGACCGCTGGGAGGACCTCGAAGCTCGGGCCCAGATTAAAGAGCGTAAGTATATACAGTACCGGTTGCTTGATTTAAACCAGTGTTTCCCGAACTCCAGTCCTCGTGGTCCCCACGGATCATGTGTTCAGGATTTCTATTTACTTTGGAAATCCTGAAAACATGACCCCTGGGGACCATGAGGACTGGAGTTTGGGAAACACTGATGTTGTATACTAACCACTTTGTCCTTTCTCATTTCAGGGGAGAGAATTGTGAAGCGGTGGCGGTCTGTGAGGGATCGTTTCAAGAAGGAGTTCAATAAAGAGATGCGGGCCCCGAGTGGATCTGGAGGACGCAGGAGCAAGTACAAGTACGCACGAGCCCTGTCGTTCCTCCGGGAGACAATGCTCACCAGAAGGTAAATATTACACACCACATGTGACAAAAAAATGTTTAGATGTAACTTTTTTTTTTCAGCCAGGGCCATACCATGTCACTATTTTAATTGTTTTTTTTTCTCTTTATTCCACAGCACGGTGAGCAGCACTCGGGAGCCTGCACGATTGGACCCTTCTGAGGCGATCCCTGAGGAGACCGGCACCGAGGGACACTTTGACCGCCCCGGTACATCTGCACCTTCCCAGCCTTCCCACACATTCGACCCATCTGTCCCATCCACCAGCACAGGAGCATCGTGGCCGCCTACATTACATGAAGCTGCTGGTGAGGAGATCGCTTTCCCTTTACCCCACCCTTCTGCCCCTGCCACCTCTAGTACACCTGCGGGTACTGGGCGGCAGCGGCAGAGGGGTCAGGAAAAGACTTATGCACCAGAGTTCTTGCATCTGAATGCATCTTTCCAGAACTGTCTAAAAGTCTTGTCAGAGCAAATCTCCGCAGGCTATCAGCAGATCAACTCCAGCATTCTGGAGGTGAAGACACTTCTGCAAACCATGCATTCAGAAGCAAGATCTTCGCCAAACCACACCTTTTTCAGGTCTGTTGTGGAGCGCATGGAAACGCTCTCTCCTGCCCAGCAGATGCATGTAATGCATTCATGCCATGCTGCTCTCCAGCAAGTTACCTCCCAACCTCCTCCTCCCACCACAGTAGTTCCTCCACCTGCACCCCCTCCAGCCACTTTCCATCCTCCCCCTCCTATTACATCTACACCCCCTCCAGCCACTTTCCATCCTCCCCCTCCTATTACATCTACACCCCCTCCAGCCACTTTCCATCCTCCCCCTCCTATTACATACCATCCACCTCCCCAGCACCATCCACCTCCCCAGCACCAGCAACCTCCCCAGTACCAGCAACCTCCCCAGTACCAGCAACCTCCCCATTACCAGCAACCTCCCCAGTACCAGCAACCTCCCCAGTACCTGCAAACTCCCCAGTACCAGCAACCTCCCAAGTACCAGACATCTCCCCACTTCCAGCAACCTGCCCCGTACCAGACATCTCCCCACTTCCAGCAACCTGCCCCGTACCAGACATCTCCCCACTTCCAGCAACCTGCCCCGTACCAAACTCCTTCCCCATACAACTTGCCATCAACATCATCCGCTCCTACAGTCCCTGCCCAACCCTCCACTCCACCACCCACCACCTCTTCTGCTTCCCACATGTCCACCCATTCTGTAGTTTTTTCCACACCTTCACCTCTAACTGTTCCTTCCCCACCACGATCCCAGTCCTCTCTCCACACTCCCAATGTCGAAGTGTCCCGCAGCCCCTCCAGCAGTATTTCCACCACACACTACACAGATTTATAATGTGTGTATTTAAATAAAAATGACCAGTTTTATGGTTTCAAAGCTTTATTAAACAAGTTTATTAAAATTTTAAAAAAGTTTACTAAAAAAAACATTTTTCAATAAAAGTTAAATTATTTTACACTGGTTGTCTGTCATTTCTTTCTGCGGCGAAAAAGGTTAAATACAGGGTATTTAAAAGGTGAAATGGTATTCAAAACTAGGTATATAACTGTGGGTAAATTTTAGCTTTTTGCCACAGTTGTGTTCCTGGTTGTGTTTGAAGCAAAGTATTTCACCTAAAAAGTTGTGTTTATTGTTGGTGATTTCATAACAATGTACACAACTTTTGTTAAAAGGTGAAATACTTTGCATAAAACACAACCAGGTACACACCTGTGGCCTAAAGCTAAAAATAGAGACCATGACAAGATAGCCAACTTTGGTTGGCAAAGGTATATACTGTTGGTACAGAAGGTACACAAGTTTGGTTAGGGCACAAATCTTTCACACTCTGTCATCCTGCCAGTGTACTCTGCCTTGAGGTGACATAAAGTATAGTGCAAAATTGTCCCTCATTACTGAAACCGTCACAGAACTTCTAGTGGTAATGTCCTGGTAATCTTGCAAGGTGGTTTCTTCAGAGGTGTCCTCAATGGAAATGGGTTCCTTGCAGATAACAAAATTGTGGAGTACCACGCACGCTTTGATCACCTCGTCCACAGTTTCTGTCTTGAGGTTGATCGCAGTCAATAGGACCCGCCATTTGGCTGTCAGAATACCAAAGGTACATTCAACCATTCTTCTTGCTCTTGTGAGGCGGTAATTAAAAATGCGTTTTGGTCTTGTCAATCCTCTGCTAGAGTACGGTTTCAAAAGGTGTTCTGACAGCTGGAAGGCTTCATCCCCTACACAGACAAATGGCATAGGTGGACCAGATGTTTGCAGCAGCGGTCTAGGTGGTGGGAACTGGAAGGTGTTTCCATACAGTTTACGCCCCATGGCAGACAGTTTGAAAACTTGAGAGTCATTGGAGCGGCCATAGGCCCCAATATCAACCGCAATAAATTTGTATTCCGCGTCAGCGATGGCCATGAGGACAATTGAAAAATATTTCTTGTAATTGAAATATTCCGATCCCGATCCAGCTGGCTTTACAATGCGGATATGTTTCCCGTCCACAGCGCCCAAGCAGTTGGGAAACTGACATATCTGTTGAAACTTGTCAGCAATTTCAATCCACCTCTCTGTTGTGGGCTCTGGTAAAAACTCTTCAGCTAAGGAGTCCCACAGTGCACGGCATGTGTACTTCACTATTCCAGATATGGTGGAAATCCCGAGTCTGTACTGGAAATGCAGTGACGAAAGGGATTCTCCAGTTGCAAGAAATCTGTGGGGAATTAAAAAACAATAAATTAGTTTTAAATCACAGCATTACATACCAAAACTGAGCTATAACACTTGGAGATACAAACTACCACCAACAAGATTGCAGTGAAAGTGTGCTCTGATGCGATCACATCCAATAAATGTGGCTTACCTTAAAGTCACCATCAGACGCTCTGCGGGTGAAACAGAGAAGCGGCAATAGGTGTCCGCTTTTCTTATGAGGTGTGCAATGCGCTCCACCAAGTAATCAAAATTCTCCATTTTCATCCTAACATATCCAAAAAATTTATCCGGGTTTCGTCGAAGGTCCATGCAGAGTGTAGAATAGACCCCACGCGTCATTCTCTTGGCTGTGATGGGGTGGATCCACAAACGTCGTCTACGATGCCTGATGCGCTGCTGTCTCGCTCTCTCCTTCTCCAGAACAATCACCCTCAAACGATTCGCCTCCGCTATAAAATCCGCCAAATTCTTCAAAATATTTCCAATGACAACATCCATCTTCGCCAGTAACTTGCTCTTCTCTCCAACCTGCACTTTCTCCTCTACAACCTGTCAAAGAAGGGCTGTAGGAACATGCTATATATAGTTTTCCAGTAGCCAATCCCGTTCGGAAGGCCACAAGGGTCAATTTTAAAAACCGGATCCGGCGTAATCCGTCGAAAAACGGATAGAAAAACGGATGAACCGGATGAGACGGATCCGGTTTTGTCTGTCAAGAAAAAGACGGATCCGGCAGAAAACCGGATCCGTCACATCCGGTTTTACTAAACATTTGCCGGATCCGGCGTTCCGGCACGACGCCGGATCGCGCCTGACGCCGAAAACCTGAAGTGTGAAAGTAGCCTAAACTGCCTACGTCATCGGCACCTCTATCCCCGGTACCCTTACCACTGGTACCTGCCGCTGCTGCTGTACCACCGGTACCTTCACCCGCGGTACCTGTCGCCGCTGGACCAGATCTCCTCAAGCAGTGCCGGTGGAACCTATGGCTGCTGCAATGACACCGGCAGTGCCTGTCTCCACCTCCATGCTGCAATCACTGCTGGTCGCGGCCTTCCAAAAGGAGTTCTCTGAGGGCTGGGGAGCTGAAGCGGAGGAAGTTGAGCTCCAGCCTGGACCTGGTGCGGCTACGCAGGTACCACCAGAGACCTCTGCGGACCCGGAGCCTCCATCTGCCCCACCGCCGCCTCCGGCAGCTGATTGGACTATCCCGGTGGATGTCCCTGCTTTCGACTGCCGTCCTAAAACTGCACCAGAGTCTGAGCATCACCAGGAGGCTCCAGGTACGTCTGCTGCCCCTACATCTGGGAAGGCCTCGGGGTGTGTAGCTGCTGCCGCGTCCGGACAGGTTGTGCTGGACCTCGTTTGGGACCGGGACTCTGAGCCCTGGGGGGAAACACCTGAGCCCCTAGTGGTAGTACCCTTGTCCACAGTGGGTAGAAGCAGGTCCCAGGAAGAGGAAGAAGAGACAGTGGCCACATGCCAAGCGACCATCCGTCAGCTGGCAGCCGAGCAGAGAGAGCGGGAGCAGAGGTGGCTGGCTGTGCTGGGCCCTGATCTGGAATGGAAAGAGAAGGTCCGTGCAGGTCACTTTGGTCCCAAAGACTCAGCAGGATGGGGTCAGGTCCTGAATGTTAATCATGAGCGGGGGTTTGGCTTCATCGCAGACCCCAAGCGGATCAGTGACCTCTTCTTTAACCGGAGGGATGTTGAATCACACCTCAGGAAGGGGCACCCTGCCAGAGACCTACAATCGGGAGAGTTTGTAACCTTTACCTGGCATGAGGGGTTGCGTGGCTGGTACGCCATGAATATACGCCGAATCCCCGAAGATTTCATTGCGGCCTACAAGAAAGAGAAGGCTTATGTCCCACCGGCTGGAATACCTCGCACCGTTGTGATCACACCTGCCAAGGTCAGGCAGGCAACATCTACCTCAGTACATCACCCCATGGTACAAGTAGTTACACCCGCTGTACCACAGGCAGCAGTGACACCAGCTGCCACCTTATCCTATGTCTACCCACAAACAGCAGGAAGAGGATGCCCACAAGTTCTCCCCTGGAAGCAGCCCAAGTCATCAGCTTCCAGCACCCCAGAAGGGGAACACCATCATTAAGGAACAATAACTAACTCTGTTACCCAGGAGGGTATTTGCACCATTGTGCCTTTTCGTTCATCATGATTTTTCCAGTTTTCTTCAGTTGTTACCCAGTTTTATTGGCAGCGTTTTTCTTACATTTGAACTGCAGAGATCATGAACAATGAGTGGTCCAGAACTGTAATGTATATAGTTGCACCTCTTTAGGTGCCCTCTCTTGGTTTTTCATAGGCCTTTTAGGAATAAGGACTACCTCAAGAATTAGCTTTTTAATTTTTGGATAAGGACATTTCAAGACATCTTGGCTGGATCAGTGTGTACATTGCACTTACTAATAATGTTTAGTATTTTTTAATAAGAATAACAGTGTCTAATAGAAATATTGATAGCAATAGAATAGCCTTTACAATTGGTAGAGAGATCTAGAAGTGAATATTTTACAGAGTTTAGACTCATACTAATGTTTTTGAATAAAAATGTAAAATTTGAATAAAGATTTAAAATTGCAGGTGACGAACCAGGCATCAGCGGTTGTCACTTAAGGTTAAGAAGAAGAAAGTAGAAAATGTGAAAGAAGAGAAAATGTGATAGAGAAATGTGTTGATGATAATACTTGAACTGGTAGTGAGTTTACTGCCAATAGCATTTTGAATTAGGTACTACATAGATAGTTAGTTAAATTGTTTGTAACGTTCAAGAGTGAGTGCCTCTCATATTGAGAAGATTAGATAGGAATTGTTTATTTTGCATTACAAAATTTTTGTATATTCCTGTATGTGTCCATCTTTGTTTCACTTGTAGCCAGTGCTGTGTTTAACGGGGGGTATATGGCGCCCCTGAGGGTTCAGTCGCCACAGAGGTACTGCACCTCCTCCTCCCCTTTTACAATGGGCGCCCAGAGCCACGGGCCGGGTCCCAGCTGCCGTGACATCTCCCATTGAAGTTCATCGGGCCTGGTACTGAGTATTCCGCCAGCCCTGGGAGGGCAACCCACAAGTCTATTAGAAATGAGGTATTGGATTTTTTATCCATGGTGTGTATATCATCTTTTAGTGGAGATCTAGTCTTAAATGAGCTAGTGAGGTTCACTTGGATTTTATATGTATCTTGATATTTTTGCGATTTCCGTGCACTTGAGGGAGGCACGTTTGTTGGCTTGGATGTGGAGCTTTTTTATGGCTCATTTCGTGTAACTTATGTAGAGTGATGTTCTGTTATAAAGAGATTGTCCTTTTAGGAGTTTTTGTTTTGTAGGGGCTATGGTAAAGACATTTCCTCTTCTTTTCCTCTTTCCCTTCCCTCCTATTTCCTCTTCCTATAGTATTTATATGCAAAATTGAAAAGTCTGAATAAAAGTAGAGGGGATGAGTTTACCCAAATTGCTCCTATCCCACCTTGTAGAGAGAGTGTAGGAGGCTTAAATAAGCATTAGATCTGATTGGCACATTTGAAATGCACCGTTGCCCACCAATTAATCCTTTGTGTGCTGCGCGCCGGACTAGGAGCTCTTCAAATCTGAATGAAAGCAGAGCGAATGGATCTGCCCAACTTGTTCCTATCCCCCCTTGTAAGGAGGGTATAGAAGGTTTATATAAACATCAAATCTGATTGGCATATATGAAATTCGCAGTTGCTCATCCAAAAATCAATTGTGTACTGCGCGCTGGTCTAGAAGTGCTTCAAGTCTGAGTAAAAGTAGAAGAAAATGATTTATCCAACTTGTTCCTATCTCACCTTGTAAAGAGGGTATAGGAGTCTTATAAAATCATCAGATCTGGTTGGCACATATAAAATTCACCGTTGCACACCAATAAATCATCTGTGTACTGCACGCCGGTCTAGAAGTGTTTCCTGTGCTTTAGCTGCAGCTGCAGCAGTCTGTGTTTCTATTAAATATAGCGTTCGGGGATAAGAACGCTCTTGCCACAGATTGGGTATATTGGTGGGTAGGGAGGAGGGAAGGGAAGGCTTTTCTTCTTCTCACACACAGGGAAGGCCTTACCATGCGGCAGTATAGGCTGAATAGGTCTCAATCTTCACAAAGTCCTTTTTCCATCCAAAACTCAGTCCATATTGATAAAATTGGTATCAAAATGTTCCTCCAGGTGATTAAAGTCTAATCCTCCCATGGATTTTCAGAAATAAAATAATGATTTTCCTATGCGTTGCCCGTTGATTTAGAGGATGCCTCCTCAGAGCTCCTGAACTGTGCTACTTAATCGATAGCTAGTTCAAGCCACACCCCCCAATGCCAACCTTTTTAAACCCCTTTACCCCCAAGAGTGGTTTGCATGTTAATGACCAGGCCAAATTTTTACAATTCTGACCACTGTCCCTTTATGAGGTAATAACTCTGGAACGCTTCCATGGATCCCGGTGATTCTGACACTGTTTTCTCGTGACATATTGTACTTCATGATAGTAGTAAAATTTCTCTGATACGACTTACGATTATTTGTGAAAAACACAAAAATTTGGCAAAAATGTTGAAAATTTCACAATTTTCCAACTTTGAATTTTCATGTCCTTAAATCACAGAGATATGTCACATAAAATACTTAATAAGTGTAATAATCCAGATCGGGTTTTGAGCCCTGTCTGCCCCTTTCCCGGTCTGGTCATGTCAGGTGTTGACTTTGCCTTGCCTCATTTTGGTTTCAGGTCTGCTATTTCTCTCCCCTGCATCCTGCAGGCGGTGTCAGTTATATTTTCTGCCTACGGTGGGAGTATCTGAGTCTGGTAATACCCTGATTTGTCTTGCTCTGCTTACTGTCTTTGCCCATGTCTTTTCCTTCCTCGCTGCCCGTTCCATCTTAGTGTTTCCCTTTGTTTTTGGTTTTCCCGGTGTTTGACTTGGCTTTGGCTCTGACCTGACTTTGTCTCTTGCTTCTGCTTTTGACTGGTATTGACCCTCTGGCGCTACACTGACTTTGTGCTTGGTTTTTCCCTTTGTACTGTGCGACGCTCTAGGTTTTCACTCGGCTTGTTTGACTACTCTGCTGCCACCTGGTGGTAGCCTCACTGCAACGCTGCAGGTCTGCTCTTGTAGACTTGCTGACCTCCTTCCAATCTATTGCCTTCTAGTGGAGCTTGCAGCTAACTGCATAGCTGCAGCGTGACATTAAGTAACATTTCCCCATGTTAACTTTACATCAGCACAATTTTGGAACCAACATTTTTTTTGTTAGGAAGTTAAGGGTTAAAAGTAGAGATGAGCGACTTTGCCTTTTTTGGGGTCGAGTCGGGTTTCGTGAAACCCGACTTTCCTAAAAGTCGGGTCGAACGAAATCTGCCGACTATAGGGAAAAGTCGGAGGCCGACTGAAACACGAAACCCAATGCAAGTCAATGGGGAAGCAGAGTCAGCAGGAAGTGGAAGACAGTAAACACACCTACAGTGCCCATTTCAATGCCAAAAACATCAATTCTTATAAATGAAGCTTGTCAGCCTTAATTTACTTCCTAATAATAGTTACGCATTGAAAACTGGGGGTTATTTGGCTAAAGTTGTGGGGGGGTTGGGCTGGCTCCAGGTTTTCTGTGCCCCTGGCCAAAGAGTGTCAGTGCGCCCCTTTAACACATACCACAACTCATGATGCTTCGATACGCCACAGAAATATAGGTATAGTACAATGACACATACTTCACTGCTTACATGACATGACTGATCTATTTTAAATTGTACAATAGCTCAAAAACAGGACAGTATATTACTCCATACAGTGTTATGGCCACCACATTGTGCGCCATGCAGAATAATGAGCCCCATATATTTCTCTATACCAAATAATATACCCTAGATGCTGCTCCAGTGTCTGATCTGCCCCATTTACAATGCTCCAGTACATGATGGGCCTCATGGATAATGCTCCAGTGTATCATGGGCCCTAATAATGCTCCATATATAAAGGGCCCCATTTGTAATGCCCCAGTGTATAATGTGCCCCTTAGATGCTGCTCCAGTGTCTGATCTGCCCCATTTACATTGCTCCAGTACATGATGGGCCTCATGGATGATGCTCCAGTGTATGATGGGCTCTAATAATGCTCCATATATAATGGGCCACATTTGTAATGCTCCAGTGTATAATGCACCCCTTAGATGCTGCGCCAGTGTCTGATCTGCCCCACTTACAATGCTCCAGTACATGATGGGCCTCATGGATGATGCTCCAGTGTATCATGGGACCTAGTAATGCTCCATATATAATGGGCCCCATTTGTAATGCTCCAGTGTATAATGGGCCCCTTAGATGCTGCTCCAGTGTCTGATCTGCCCCATTTACAATGCTCCAGTACATGATGGGCCTCATGGATGATGCTCCAGTGTATGATGGGCTCTAATAATGCTCCATATATAATGGGCCACATTTGTAATGCTCCAGTGTATAATGCACCCCTTAGATGCTGCTCCAGTGTCTGATCTGCCCCACTTACAATGCTCCAGTACATGATGGGCCTCATGGATGATGCTCCAGTGTATCATGGGACCTAGTAATGCTCCATATATAATGGGCCCCATTTGTAATGCTCCAGTGTATAATGGACCCCTTAGATGCTGCTCCAGTGTCTGATCTGCCCCATTTACATTGCTCCAGTACATGATGGGCCCTATTTTTAATTAACCCAGGCATGGTATGTGAAAAGAGCTCCATGGAGTAATCTGAGGTGTGTGCTTCCACATCTTTCACTTTTGGTGTGGGTCACGGACACAAGGAAAGGGGTTGCTCCTGACCAGAAGCCAGCAGTTATGATTCAGTGCTTGCATTTTTTACAACTTCAGAAGAGGAGGTGATAGAGCTGGAGGTTGTTTCAGCAATGTAAGCCACACAGTTCCCGATACTCAGGCTTTAAAAGCAGTCTACCTACTCCCAGAAAAGGGAGCCTTACAGGCCTTCCAGAGCTACACCATGACGCTGGCTCAACACCTCCTGCCTTAGCTGCTATTGTGTTTTTGGCACCATACTTCCCCATGTTTTGGAAAATGGACCCAAAATACCAGCTGATATATGGTACTGTATCAGAAGCGTACATCTCTATACAGTCTATGGATAACAGTAAATCTCTGTATATATTTCATGAGGCATACACAGACGCTCACAGGCTCAGTATGGATTACCCAATAAAATAACAAGTTGAAAAAGGGTACAGTATCACCAGATACAAGGTATATATAGTATAGTGTAAGCATTCTGATTCTCCATATACATTTCAGGAGGCAGACACAAACGCTCTCAGGCCCAGTATGGATTACACAAGAACATGAAAAGCTGGTTATGGTTATGTAACACAAGCTTACAGCTATATACAGTGTTGGGGTAATCTTAAAGTTCCAAATATATTTCCGGAGTAACAGACAGACGTTTACAGGCTCATTATGGATTACACCAGAATCTGAATAGCTAAAAAGGTTACTGTATCAGAAGCGTTCTGCTGTATACAGTGCTGGCCAAATTGAAAATATCGGTATATATTTCCGTAGTCACCCTCAGACGCTCACTCAGTTTGGTTTTGACCATAATAAAAAATGTTGTAAAAAAGGTCCTGGATAACAAGATAGCAAGTATATATTTTTTAGGGTACAATTGAAATCTCCGTATAAATAGTCCCGCAGTCACTCTCAGATGCTTACACAGTATGGATTTGACCGTAATGCTAAATGTCGAACAAAGGTACTGTATAACAAGATACAAGCTGTATTGAGTGTAGTGTAAAAATTTGTTTATCCGATTCACCGTATATATAGAAGGCGTAACCCACACACGCTTACTCACTATGGATGATGTAGGGAAGGTGGACTGACAGACAAACCATCCTGTAGTGAGAAGCAGAGGTGTAGAGCAATGTAGGTGTGAAACCGCTAAGATAAAGAGAAAGGGTGCAGTGTTATAGCTTAACCATTGGAGGGCAGTGGAGAGTGTAGGAGTGGGACTGAATAACTGCCATTGGTCAGAGAAACTGTTAGGTGATGGTGGGCGGAGTTACCAGTACTGGAAGTAAAAAAGGCTGAGGGAAGGTTCTGGAAGAGTCAGTCAGTGAAGGGAGCGCAGTAAAGAGGAAGTTCTGCTGAGGAAATAGAGACAGAGGAAAGGCTCCAGAGAGGACTGACAGTTGAGGCGGTCACGGGGGGGTGGCCCAGAGGATGGTAGCCACAGACGAAGACGGCCTGGGGCTATCATACAGACCGTGTGCTCAGACTGGTGCAGCCTGTGGTGGTTGGGCCTAGGCCAGCCACAGTGGAAGAGCCACAGAGGACGCCACGATTATAGTTATAAAAGAAGTGAAGGTACCTGGGCCTGTGTACAGAGAAATGTGAAACGGCTGTGGTGAATTGCTGTTGTCGACAGAAGGATGGGCACTAAAAGCAGACCTGTTCAATACAAACTCTGTTTCAGTCTCGTGTTTATCTGCGGCAAGAAGAGGGTCCCCCCCCACAGTTGGTTATCCTACAGATGATACCTTAACCCCTTCCCAACCTGTGACACAGGGTATGCATCATGAAAGTCGGTGCCAATCCGACCTGTGGCGCATACCCTGTGTCACAGAATGATTGCCCTCCTGCGGGCTGGGTGACAGGGGTGAATGAAAGGTCACCCGGCACGCAGGTACAGGGGGACCTATACTTGACCCCGGGTCTACGATCACTCCTGGTGACCTTTTTGTCACCCCCCTCAGATCTGATTGGAGCTAGCGTCCATGTGACGCTAGCCCTCCAATCAGATGTGGAGGGGCGGAGAAAAACAATGTCTGCCTCGCTCCTCAGCTTCATCCCATCTGTGGAAGCTGAGGAGCAAGGTGCCTGACCGCTAACCTGCCCCACAGAGCCCGCGATCGCCACCGCTGCTGCCACCGCCTCCCGCCGCCGCCACTGCTAGCACCACCGCTGCTGTGTGCTGAGGACAGGTACTCCCCCCTCGTGTCCTCCACTGCCCCCAACCTCTGCTCCCCCCTGCCCCCCCTGATCAAAACCTGAACAGGTGATCACCCCCTGCCCCCCCTAATCACCTGCTGCATTTGCTCACCTCCTCCTGCAGGCTCCATTTGCTCCCCTCCTCCCTCCTGCCCCCCCTGCGCCTGACAGCTCCATTTTCTCTCCTCCCCTTGTGATCACCCCCTGATCACCCCCTAATCACCCCCTGTCCCCCCAATCACCTGCTGCTGCGATCTACATTTTCTGCTGGTCCTCTGCTCCCCTCCTACCCCCAACCGCACCTGACAGCCCATCTTCCCCTGGTGATCACCCCCCCAGTGATCACCCCAATCACCCCGTGCCCCCCTGATCACCGCGTGCCCCCCTGATCACCCCCTGCCCCCCTGATCACCCCCTGATCACCTGCTGCCGGCTTCATCTACAGCTGGTCCTCTGCTACCCTCCTGCCCCCTGCCCCCCCGCACCTGACAGCCCCATCCTCCTCTGGTGATCACCCCCCCAATGATCACCCCAATCACCTCGTGCCCCCCTGATCACTCCCTGATCACCCCCTGATCACCTACTGCTGCTGCCGGCTCCATAAACAGCTCGTCCTCTGCTCCCCTCCTGCCCCCCCAGCACCTGACAGCTCCATCCTCCCCTGGTGATCACCCCCCAGTGATCACCCCAATCACCCCGTGCCCCCCCGATCACCCCCTGATCACCTGCTGCTGCCGGCTTCATCTGTAGCTGGTCCTCGGCTCCCCTTCTGCCCCCCCCGCGACTGATAGCCCCATCCTCCCCTAGTGATCACCCCCCCAGTGATCACCCCAATCACCCCGTGCCCCCCTGATCACCCCCCAATCACCTGCTTCTGCCGGCTCCATCTGTAGCTGGTCCTTGGCTCCCCTTCTGCCCCCCCTGCAACTCATAGCCCCATCCTCCCCTGGTGATCACCCCCCCAGTGATCACCCCAATCACACCATGCCCCCCTGATCACCTGCTGCTGCCGGCTCCATCTGTAGCTGGTCCTCGGCTCCCCTTCTGCCCCCCCGCGAATGATAGCCCCATCCTCCCCTAGTGATCACCCCCCCCAGTGATCACCCCAATCACCCCGTGCCCCCCTGATCACCCCCCAATCACCTGCTTCTGCCGGCTCCATCTGTAGCTGGTCCTTGGCTCCCCTTCTGCCCCCCCCTGCAACTCATAGCCCCATCCTCCCCTGGTGATCACCCCCCCAGTGATCACCCCAATCACACCATGCCCCCCTGATCACCTGCTGCTGCCGGCTCCATCTGTAGCTGGTCCTCTACTCCCCTTCTGCCCCCCGTGACTGATAGCCCCATCCTCCTCTGGTGATCACCCCCCAGTGATCACCCCAATCACCCGCTGCCCCTCTGATCACCCCCTGCCCCCTTGATCACCTCCTGCCCCGCTGATCACCCCCTGATCACCTGCTGCTACTGCCGGCTCCATCTGCTGCTGCACCTCCTCAGCCCCTTCCTGCCCCGCTCGCGCCTGACAGCCACTGCCCACGCCTGACTGCCCGCGCCTGACAGCTCCCGTCTGCGCCTGACTGCCCCTGCCCACGCCTGACTGCCCTCGCCCACGCCTGACTGCCCTCGCCCACACTTGACTGCCCCCATCCGCGCCTGACTGCCCTCGCCCGCGCCTGACTGCCCCGCCTGACAACCCGCACCTGACGGCCCCATCCTGCAGTAGAAAGTTTTTCACCAAACACTCGCACATACACACGCCCACGCACACTATAATAAAGCTTTTTTACACACGCACACACCACACACACAATGTCCCGCTCATCCCAGTCATCCCAGTCACAAGGTTCTACTCAGTTGAGGAGACATATGAAATTATTGCCTCCGAAACTGATAGGGAGGAGGACCCCACCTTTCTCTATACCTCCCACTCTTCCTCTTCCAGCGACATAGACTTGCCACCACCAAGATGTCGCAGGACGAGAAATCGTCCGGAGCCCAGGGAGGAAGAGTCGGAGGCCTTAGAGGAAGAGTCGGGTACCTTGGAGGAAGTCCCACAGTCAAGTGTGAGTTTCCCCCAAGCTAGTGCTAGTCACGCCCAACGCCCAACCTAGCACTAGTGCTCCCTTCGGGACCCCCGTCCCTGAAAATTTTGCTCCACGGATTCCTGATTTTGTTCCCCAGTCAGGAATCCAGTTTGAGACTGCCAACGTCAGGGAAATAGGCTTTTTCAAAGTCTTTTTCTCTGAATCAATCGTCAGTCTCATGGTGGAGTAAATAAACTTGTATGCTCAGCAATTTTTGGCCGAACACCCATTTTCTTCATTCTCTACTTGGAGTCCCGTGGACGCTGTAGAAATGATTAAATATTGGGGACTGGTCCTTCACATGGAGATTGTGAAGAAACCAGAAATTCGCCAATACTGGAGTACCGATATTTTATATCAAACTCCAGTATTTGGCATGGTTATGTTTCGCAAACGTTTTGAGGCGATTCATAAATTTCTCCATTTCAGGGACAACACTGAAAGCCTTCCCCGCGATGACCCGAATTTTGATAGACTGTTCAAGATTCGGCCGCTCATCGAACACTTCAACAAGTTTGCTGAAGTGTACATTCCCGAAAGGGAAATTTGTGTGGATGAATCCCTCGTCCACTTCAAAGGGAGGCTTCAGGTCCGTCAGTACCTGCCCAGCAAAAGGGCGAGGTACAGGATAAAACTCTACAAGCTGTGTGAGAGTACCTCAGGGTACACTCTCAGCTTTTTGTTTACCAAGGAAAGGATAATAGGATCCAGCCCCCAGAATGTCCACTTGCTTTGGGGTGAGTGGGAAAATAGTGTGGGATTTGGTCCACCCAATGCTTGATAAAGGTTACCATCTGTACGTTGATAACTTTTATAAAAGCATCACACTATTTCAATCCCTCTCTGCCAGAGCTACCGTCGCTTGTGGTACCGTGCGCAGAAACCAGAGAGGCCTCCCTTTGCCGCTAATTGAGCAGCCTCTCCGAAAGGGTGAGAGCCGAGCCCAATGTAGCGGCAACATGCTTGTGGTCAAGTTCAAAGACAAAAGAGACATCTTTGTGTTGACCACAATCCATGGTCCCGGCACCACGGCCACCACCATTCGAGGTACCCCAGCACCGGTCCACAAACCTGGCGTACAACCATCACATGGGGGGAGTTGATCTTTCTGATCAAGTCCTCCAGCCCTATAGTGCCATGCGGAAGGCGAAGGTGTGGTACAAAAAACTGGCTGTGCACCTCATACAAATGGCACTGTATAATGCATGCGTGCTATCATGATGTGCAGGCCAAGACCACTATTTCCTTGACTTCCAGGAGGCGGTGATAAAGGCCATGATTTTTGGAGAGGAGGACGGGGCGCACCCCAGCACCCCTGTAATTCAAGTTTCCCGTATGGTACCAGGGCAACATTTTCCCAGTGAGGGGATAACAAGAAAAAGTTGCCGGGTGTGCTATAAAAGGGGGACAAGAAAAACGACTCGTTTCCAATGTGAGATGTGTCCTGACAAACCTGGACTGTGTTTGAATGAATGCTTCAGAATTCATCACATGTCCATGGACTAAACACATCCAGAAATTCCACGACAGAACTCACCCACACTAGGCTGACATACATAACACCACACACACCAACCTGATGTACACTACACCACACACCAACCTGATGTACACTACACCACACACACCAACCTGATGTTGGATCCACGCGGATGGCGAGTGCAGATGATGCACTAGTCAGCATGACTGTCCCCCTTATCTGCCTGCTTCAAAAAACACTGCAAGCACTAAGGGAGGAGGTTTTGGAAGAGGTGGAGGATGAGGAGTCCCAAATGCCATCTGCTTCTGGACAGTCTGCGCTACGTGGTTCCTCACAAAGGCCTAGGCAGGGGACACTTTGTGAGGAGGATGAGGAGGAGTCGATGGAGGAGGAAGACATCTCTCCAGAGGAGGGAGGTACACAAAGCTCTAGTCAGTATGTACAGCGAGGGTGGGGTGATACAAAGCAGGCAGAGATCACGCCTCAAGCAGGGGACAGTGGTTCTTTGGCAGTTGGGAGTCTGCAGCACATGGTTGATTTCATGCTGCAGTGCCTGAGAAACGACCGCCGCATCGCCCACATTCTCTACACGGCTGATTATTGGGTGTACACCCTCCTAGATCCTCGCTACTGGGACAACTTACAAAGCCTCATACCAATGTTGAAGCGGGAGCGTAAACTGCGGGAGTACCAAGACACACTGGTGCAGTCCATCATGTTTTCCATTCCACCCGACAGCAGTGGTGCTAGTGCTTTACAAAGCAGCTCTGTGCGTCGAGGCAGTTGTGGAAACTCGGCACAAAGAGGCAGCAGAGGCAGCGCCTCAGCACAAGGCAAGACCTCTATGGCCCAAATGTGGCAAAGTTTTGTGTGTCCGCCACAATTGTCTACACCATCACAGACGGCTCCAGTCAGCAGGAGGCAACGTTTCCGTCAGATGGTGACAGACTACATGTCTTGCCCTGTCAGTGTACTCCCAGATGGCTCTTCCCCCTTCAAGTTTTGGGTCTCTAAGCTGGATACATGGCCAGAGCTTAGCCAGTATGCATTGGAGGTTCTGGCTTGCCCTGCTGCCAGTGTATTATCGGAGCGCGTCTTTAGTGCCGCAGGAGGTGTACTAACAGACCGTCGCACGTGACTATCTTCCGATAACGTCGACCGGCTTATTTTTCTGAAAATGAACAAGGCCTGGATCTCTCCAGAATTTGCCAGTCCTCTTCCCGACTAAATAATTGGTTGGCAACTGTATCCAGGTCTCCTGTTGTGTTCATGTTTCTACCACCTGAACTGTAATCCCTGGGCTTCAACACAGTTGTCGCTCAGATGTGTCGTCTGCACAGAGAAAAACACACTAGCTCCTGTGTTAGTGGGGTTTAGTAACGCCAGCTGCTCCCCTGCTGTGTGGATGGCAAAGTCTCCTGCTCCATCCACATTCAAACTCCTACTGATTTTTAACCATGCTCCACTTAGGCCTCTGGCTCCATTGTCTCTAGTATTTCCCTTGGCCTCCAACCCCGCCAGTTGCTGCTCTGAAGTGGCGTCTGCACAATCCACACTTGTTCCTGAGTTACTGGGGCTCAGTCACGTTACTAGTAGTGGGAATGTGGACAGAGCAGGAGACCTTGCCGGACACACATCAGGGGATCCACTGACGTGACAGAGCCCCTGTAACCCAGGAACAAGTGTGGATTGTGCTGACGCCACTTCAGAGCTGTAACTGGCGGGGTTGGAGGCCAGGGGAAATACTAGAGACAGTGGAGCCAGAGGCCTAAGTGGATCACTGTTACAATCAGTAGTAGTCTACAACCTCTATAAAACCAGCTGCAAGTTGGCCTCCGCCTGCTGCATGCTTCATCCTGGGCTCCAACACTCGCTTCGGTGTCAGTGGGGTTCAGTCACGCCTGCTGTTCCCCTGCTGTGCGGATGGCAAAGTCTCCTGCTGCCTCCAAAATCACGCTGTAAGAAAATGTTCTTATCAGGAGAGTTGGAAGAGCCGGACAAAATTGCAGACAATTCTTCTTGAAGCTGAGGTTGAAGTTTATTCGGAGATACACGGCAAAACAGATACAGAATAACAGAGGAGTTGGAATATGCGGGCAAAAACAGGAATTCAGACGGGCAGAGATTTGCTAGGAGGTCTGGCGGTGATAAGGCTCTGTGCCCTGGCCATGGTGAGGCACAGTGGCATGATGGCGATGGAATGGCCCCGATCGACAGTAACAGGGGCTTCTTTTACATTATCAGTACAAAGAAAGCTGCATTTTGCCGCAGAGGGCGTTAACATTATAATTATAAGGCGTTTTCATGGTAATCTACAGAAAAGTGGTTTAGAAAAGAGAATATAATGACATAATACGAAGATATTAATTAACATTTCTCCAAGCAACACTAAAACCCATAAGTCATTGGTATCTATGGCTACTGTCCTAAAATCTTATCATTGTCTCCAATCTATGTCCATAAATTCTTACATCCTGACATTCTAATTTCTTTACTTTTCGCTACCACACTGTCACGTATAAGCATATTGACCATATATTTGGTGACCTGTGGCCCTATTGATTGATCCAATCTTCCTCTATGCACATCTGCTGAGGTTGCTAGGAGACATGATCTCGTTTTGCCATCCTCCATTTATTAGTTCTTTTGTAAAAGTTGAATCTTCTCTAACTTTTGACAAGATGGCTGCTAGAGACAGCATGGCCGCTCAGTATATTATGGCTGACCATTCTCTTACAAGTCCCCCTCTTGTACTCTATCCAGAGTACAACATACAGTACTGTAATATTCATCTGTGAATTACTGAAAATAAGAATATTGAGGCAATTCAGCACTTTATGCACGTGTGTGTGTAAGGCAAAAGTCCCTAAAAATAGACCAAACACATAAAAAAAAATAATTCAAATATTAGTCCCAAAAATGAGTTGCACAATAATTGTCTATTGATCTTTTTCTTCTCATTCTTTGGCTTCTGGATTTTCCTGATCTTCTCCCCCTCTCACACTATCAGAGTCCCACTTTATAGTGTGAAACATCTTCTCCTGATCATCCAATAGGTTCATGGTCCCAGGAGTCGAATATGAAAATCTTCAGCGGACCTGGAGAAAATAGAAAAAAAAGAGTGGAGTATCAGACCTTACCAGAAATCTCAGTAAAATAATTAAGAAGTCTACACTGATTGATATGAACCATTTTAATCACCTTTTTAGCTTGAAAATTTGAGCAAAGACTTAATCATTGTTGTTGGGATGTAAGGCGCTAGCCCGTCCCCTTCAATGGGCAGGGACTCAAGGGAATTGAACAGAGATGAGTCTCCATCCTTCTCCTGTGCCTTTACGAGATCTTGAAGAGGAGAAAAAACAAGGGGGGGCTCTCGGGGTTTTTTAGTGACTGCAGCGATGACTTCTTGAGGATATTTGTCATCGCCTGTGAGTGCAGCTTCCTTGGCTGCATGGTCTACATATGCATTGCCAAGGATGTGGGGATCAGGAATCAGCCTCTGGTATCTTCTAATTTTACAGAAGGACCATAATTTTGGGAATTCTTTGCCCCGCTTCTCAATTTGCTTAAGAACTTCTGCATGCTGCAAGGGCTTGTTCTGTGAATCAACCATCCCCCTCAGGGCCCATACATTAAGATACAGAGTGAGTGACGATACAACATATGCGCTGTCACTAAAGATATTCATTGGCTCTGCACACATGAGAATGACCTGTAAAGCTGCCTCCAATTCAGCTCTTTGAGCGGAGAAATGACCTGGGAGTTTATACTGCAGCAGCAGTGGCTTAGCTGGGAACCACACAGCAAAGCCTGTGACGTAATGCCCCTCATGCCAATATTCAGCTCCGTCGATATAGGCACAGGGGATTCCCTCTTGAAAATCTGCTTGAAATGGGGAGGGAGTAACATTAGCCTGTTCAATTTGACAATCGTGGCTTTTTCCTGCATATTGCATCATCTGGGCTAGGTGATATTTCTCACCTACTTCAACTTGTAAGTCTCTAGTCTCAAAATCAATGATCCATTGGGCCTTTCTCTGTGAATTAATACCTGAAGCTTTTCCTTTCAGCAAAGTTTTTAAAGTGACATGCGGGGTTTGTAAAATTAAAGGAGCAAATCCCACTATATGTCTCACTTGATTCATAGTCCAGTGCACGCCCAGTAGGTGCTTCATGCACCGAGTGAATCCTTTTTCCACAGGGGTAAGCAACCTAGAGTAATAACCCAAGGCATACAACTGACTAGACACCTCTGGGCTTTCTTTGGGCCATTTTAGTAGAAGCACCGAAGAAATAGAGATATCACCAGAGTGAGTCTGAATGTAAAAAGGCTGGGAAGGGTCAGGGTTAACCAATGCAGTAGCTGCCGTAAGGGCACGCTTCAATCCCTCAAAAGCCTGTAAGGCTGCTCCTTCTACGGTCACAGGGGTAAAGTCATCCTCAGCATTTTTCAATAAATCATACAGTGGTTTAGCCAAATTGGCAAAATCTTCAATAAATTCTCTGGAAAAATTAATAAGACCCAGAAATTTTCTGAGCTCAGTGATGTTAGTTGGTATGGGGACAGCCTGAATAGCTTTAACCCTGTCATGCATGGGCTTCTTTCCTTCTGCTGAGACAGACACACCCAGAAATTTAACCTCTGATCTCATCAATTGTACTTTATCTAGACTCATTTTGAGCCCTGCATTTTGTAAAGCCTGACAAACATTTTCAAGGGTCTCTCTGTGTTCACATTCATCGACAGTTTGAATCAATAAATCATCCACATACTGTAAGACTTTGTCTCCGTAGCCAAGGGGTTCTAACACTTGAGCCAATGCCTGATGGAAATACACAGGAGAATTGTGAAATCCCATGGGCAGCCGCGTGAACAGGTATTGCACATTCTCAAAAGTGAATGCGAAGCGGAGGGCAGATTCAGGTGTTAGTGGTACTGAGAAAAAGCCATTTGCAATGTCCAAACAAGAAAACACTTTACAATCACTCCTCAGCTGTGACATAACTTCAGGGACAGATGCAACAAGGTGAGCTGCTGAGGGAGTGTACTTATTTACAAGTCTCAGGTCTACCACCATTCGAAAACTGCCATCTTCCTTTTTTACAGGTAGAATAGGACTGTTACATGGAGAATTACCTTTTACAACAACACCTTGCTTTTCCAATTCACTGACTGCAACCCTTATGTACCTTATGTAAGGGATGGCGTCCTCAGGAATACAGTACTGACGCTGGAAAGGTAGCAGTTTTTCACCATCAATTTTAACCTCAGTTTGCATTAACTCACAATCAGTTTTCTTTGAGATCCACAATTCAGGGAACTTTTGCTTCAATTCATTCTTCAAAGCATCATTACCAGCATTTTCAACATTTTTACCAGTACATACTCCGAACCTAGCAATGGGTAATTTGTGACTTTCCTCCTCCTCCACAGGTACAATTACAGAACAGATAGTGGCTTCTTTGTTCCGCCACAGGACTTTGTTACATAAATCAACAACAATTCCCATTGCTCCCAAAACATCAGTTCCCAAAATAGTGTACCGTAACTGGGTTTACCCAAAAAAGCGCATCGAAGACCGCTTTGCTTCGATCCCCCTGTGTCCTGAAATCTCAGGTTTACTGGACGACTTTTTACTGCTTGAATACAGGAGTCCTCATCTGAACACGGCTTCCGTCCAACAGCTGCCACCTCGGCCCCAAAGAGATCCTTAGTCAGGGTCCGGTCCTCATGTTCCCGTAGCTCCTTGAACAGGGGAGCGTAGGGACGAGGAGGAGTGACCCCTCCCTGAATAGCCTGGATCTCCGGGTGCGGATGAGTGAAAGCTATTGGGGAAGGAGCAGGAGCAGGAGCAGAAGGCTCCTGTGAGACTGGTTAACCATTTGAAGACCATTGTACTGCTGATACTGCCTAGGGTCATTCACTGCTGGATACGGAGGTCTAACTCCGAAAGGTGGTCTAGAGAACACCCTGGGATGTTGGGAGTTAAATGGCTCCCGGGGTTCTCGGGGTATAGTCCCTGGCACAAAATTGGGACAAAAACGTCTAACGTGTCCTAGCTGTCTGCAAAAGTAACACAAGGGAGGACTTCTCATGGGATCCCGTGGGGGCTCTGCCAAACGGGACTTTCCCATTCTCGGCAGCTGCGCATACCCCCCTGGAACTCCTGGCCTCCCCGAATCAACAGATACACCCCGAGGTGAATGGTACACAAAAATATTAGACTCATCACCCTTCACCTCGGACTGCATCGTCCTAACAAAATACTCCCTTACTTTCCTCCCAATTAGGCAAATTTTTTTTACAAATTTAAGATGGACCAGGGACATTTGGCCAGGGATTTTTTCCTCGGGGTTGAAGCAGCATCACACCTAACCTAGGGTCTGCATGTGCTGGAGCTGTCGGGACAATATATCTTTCCTCAACTGTGTCTGCATAAGCAGGAGCTGTTGGGACACTATATCTCATGTACTACTTCACCCATTCTCCTAACTCTTCTCCAGACTACACCTGTATTTACATCAGCACTGTGTCTCGAAGCTGCAGTGTCCATCTGTGACATAACTGCTCTCAGCTGCTGCTGCTCGCACCCCTCCTCTCTGTGCTTCCATGCTAGCTCCAGCTTCTCACTCAGCTTTTCTAATCTCTCCCTATACGCTGCGCCTCCCCGGGTGATCATGTTAACATATTGTTGTGTAAGCTGCCTATCAAGACCCTGATCAAAGGTTATGACTGTCTTACACAAAGCCGCTACCCGGCTGTTACTTTTCCCTAGCGAACTCTTTCTATCTAGTTCCTTGTTCTCTGTGGTAAACCATCGCATACAATTTAGCCACGTGGTTTCCACATTAACCCCCTCCAGCTGGGGTGTGCCAGCATATTTCTCTGCCTGCTTCCGCAACCACTCCATATTTACAGTGGTCTACAAGGACGAGTTTTACTCTGTTCTAGTATCAACAAATGCAATTTAAGCAAAGTTAGATACTCACACCTCTCTCGAATGGAAGACCTCCTGCCGGCTGTTTGGGGTCGACCAGATATCAAAAGAGGTGCAGCCGTGAGTCCAGCCTCACTCGTTAGCTTGCCAGGCGTCTCCCCACGCCCTTTTAAAGCTTCTTGCTACCGGGCACAAAAAAATTCTCACGTCCTTGTAGATAGCTTCTTCTTAGTTACTCATCTTTTTATAGTCTTTTTCTTTGTCCGTGGTTTTCTTATAAAAAATCGGGCAGGCGGTCTCGGAGCGATCACGAGAGGTTCTCCTTCAGGCTGGCTTCCTTTGATCGGTTTCACGTGTGGCCACACGCGTTTCTTTTATTTTTTTCTTCACTCCTCCAACCTCAAACTCTCATCTGCAACTTCTTCCACAAAGGTTCTTCTGGAGGTCGCTCTCCGGAGCTGCTCCTCCTGGCTGGCAATCGCCACTTGTAAGAAAATGTTCTTATCGGGAGAGTTGGAAGAGCCGGACAAAATTGCAGACAATTCTTCTTGAAGCTAAGGTTGAAGTTTATTCGGAGATACACGGCAAAACAGATACAGAATAACAGAGGAGTTGGAATATGCGGGCAAAAACAGGAATTCAGACGGGCAGAGATTTGCTAGGAGGTCTGGCGGTGATAAGGCTCTGTGCCCTGGCCATGGTGAGGCACAGTGGCATGATGGCGATGGAATGGCCCCGATCGACAGTAACAGGGGCTTCTTTTACATTATCAGTACAAAGAAAGCTGCATTTTGCCGCAGAGGGCGTTAACATTATAATTCTAAGGCGTTTTCATGGTAATCTACAGAAACGTGGTTTAGAAAAGAGAATATAATGACATAATACGAAGATATTAATTAACATTTCTCCAAGCAACACTAAAACCCATAAGTCATTGGTATCTATGGCTACTGTCCTAAAATCTTATCATTGTCTCCAATCTATGTCCATAAATTCTTACATCCTGACATTCTAATTTCTTTACTGTTCGCTACCACACTATCACGTATAAGCATATTGACCATATATTTGGTGACCTGTGGCCCTATTGATTGATCCAATCTTCCTCTATGCACATCTGCTGAGGTTGCTAGGAGACATGATCTCGTTTTGCCATCCTCCATTTATTAGTTCTTTTGTAAAAGTTGAATCTTCTCTATCTTTCGACAAGATGGCTGCTAGAGACAACATGGCCGCTCAGTATATTATGGCTGACCATTCTCTTACACACGCAACATCCCATTACTAGTAGTGTGAATGAGGACTGAGCAGGAAACCTTGCCGGACACACATCAGGGCATCCACTGACATGACTGAGCCCCTGTAACCCAGGAACAAGTGTGGATTGGGCAGACGCCACTTCAGAGCAGCAACTTGCGGGGTTGGAGGCCAGGGGAAATACTAGATACAGTAGAGTCAGAGGCCTAAGTGGAACACGGTTACAATCAGTTGTAGTGTACAACCGATGTAAAACTTGCTCCAAGTAGGCCTCAGCCTGCTCCGTGATTGATCTTGGGCTCCAACATCGCCAGTTGCTGCTCAGAAGTGACTTTGGCACTGGCAATACCTCCTGCCCAGCCTGGTTCCAGCACGCCTGCTGTTTCCGGGTAGTGTCAACGTCACTTTGCCACCAATACGTTGTCCTGTCGTGTTGCGGTCGGGTTAGCCGAGTCTATGGTGCCTGCAGTTTCGTTGCTTCCTATGTGGGCTGCGGGTTCTGGTAATAAAGGCTGATTCCGTAGTGCCAATAGGACAAGCACCCCCTGTAGGACTGTGGGTTTCGGCAACTTTGTTTTTTTCCTGGGTACCTTCTGCTACCCATCCGGGTTCCAGCACCGTCAGCTGGTTCTCGGCAGAGCCTTTGGCCTAGGTGCCTCCTTCTTGGTATCCGAGTTCCAGCAATGTCTGCTGGTCCTTGGTAGTGCTTTGTAGCACAGGTACCTCCTGCTTAGTAACCGTGTTCCAGCACCGTCAGCTGGTCCACGGTTGTGCCATTGGCTGTTGTTCCTTCTGCTGCCACTCTGGGTTCCAGAACCGTCAGCTGGTCCACAGTTGTGCCATTGGCTCTTGTTCCTTCTGCTGCCCCTTCGGTTTCCAGCACCGTCAGCTGGTCCTCGCTAGTTCCATTTGCTATTGTTCCTTCTGCTACCCATCCGGGTTCCAGCACCGTCAGCTGGTTCTTGGCAGAGCCTTTGGCCTAGGTGCCTCCTTCTTGGTATCTGAGTTCCAGAAATGTCTGCTGGTCCTTGGTAGTGCTTTGTAGCACAGGTACCTCCTACTTAGTAACCGTGTTCCAGCACCGTCAGCTGGTCCACAGTTGTGCCATTGGCTCTTGTTCCTTCTGCTGCCCCTCCGGGTTCCAGCACTGTCAGCTGGTCCTCGCTAGTTCCATTTGCTTCTTTTCCTTCTGCTACCCATCCGGGTTCCAGCCCGTCAGCTGGTTCTCGGCAGTTCCTCAGCCTTCTTGTACCTTCTGCTACTTTTCCAAGTTCAAGCTTGTGGAAATGGTTTTTGTTTCTCATTCTGGATCTCCCTGACAATGACCCTGAATACGACGACCCTGAAGACCACATAGAAGAATACCTTAAAGATGACCCTGAAGAAGATGACCAAGAGGTCAAAGAACATGAAGACAACCACCAAGATGCAGAACAACAAGAGACAGAAGAATAAGAAGCATAAAACTAAAAGCAGAAGAACATTAAGCATAAGACTAAAAATCTGAGCAAATGATATTATCTAATTTATAAGCAGAAGAAGACTAAGCAGTGTATGGGGGTGAGTCCGTTCCTCCTCGTGGTGCCCCTGGAAAAGGCCTGCTGCTGCAGGCCAAACTGAACGCGGACAAATCCTGTTGTACATCTTTTGTGACAGGCTGAACGGAAGGTGTAATCTTCAAACTGTTATAGATTACAACTACAGGAATGCCTGACACAAGTAAGAATATGATGAAGAAGAAGAATAGGAAGAAGATTAAGAAGTAGAATATGAAGAAGAATAATAGTTGAATAAGAAGAATACAAAGAATGTAAAAAAAAAAAAATAGGAAGAAGGTGAAGAAGAAGAAGATGAATAAGGTGAAGAAGATGATGAAAAAGATGCTGCTGCTGAGGATGATGAAGGAGAAAGTGTGGGAGAAGTAAAAAAAGAAGGTGAAGAGCATGGAAGTAGTGAAACATACATATCTGACAAAATATTAAAGACTTTAACATAGTCAATATCTTTGTAACTACGAACGTCTTTAAAATAAAAAAAAATATTCCTGCTATTCCATTTGATTGGGCTAAAGCTCTATGCCTTTAATGTCTCCTACACCTCCCACAATACATTCTACATTATTATTAGTTGTTTTTCTTCATGTAGAATTAACCTACAGGGAAAAAATGTTTTTTTTTTAATTCCGATATTTCTGTTCCATTGACTTGAATGGGACTTCCGGGATCATAATCGGCGATACCCGATACTTTTTTTAGATCGGCCGATCCATTCCGATCCGATATTTTTCAGTATCTGGTGGTATCACTCAACACTACATATGAGGTATCGCTGTACTCAGGAGAAATTTCCCAACAAATTTTAGGATCCATTTTATCCTGTTGCCCATGTGAAAATGAAAAAATTGAGGCTAAAAGAAATTTTTTGTGAAAAAAAGTACTTTTTCATATTTATGGCTCAATTTGTGAAGCACCTGGGGGTTCGGAGTGCTCACTATGCATCTAGATAAGTTCCTTGGGGGGTCTAGTTTCCAAAATGGGGTCACTTGTGGGGGTGCTCCAATGTTTCAGCACACAGAGACTCTCCAAACGCGACATGGCAACCACTAAATATTCCAGCATATTTTCCATTCAAAAAGTCAAATGGCACTCCTTCCCTTCTGAGCCCTACCGTGCGCCCAAAAAGTGGTTTATAACTACATATGAGGTATCGGTGTACTCAGGAGAAATTTCCCAACAAATTTTAGGATCCATTTTATCCTGTTGCCCATGTGAAAATGAAAAAATTGAGGCTAAAAGAAAACTTTTGCGAAAAAAAAAAGTACTTTTTCATATTTACGGCTCAATTTGTGAAGCCCATGGGGGTTCAGAGTGCTCACTATGCATCTAGATAAGTTCCTTGGGGGGTATAGTTTCAAAAATGGGGTTACTTGTGGGGGTGCTCCGATGTTTAGGCACACAGGGACTCTCCAAACACGACATGGTGCACGCTGAGGATTGGAGCTAATTTTCCAGTCAAAAAATCAAATGGTGCTCCTTCCCTTCTGAGCCCTGCTGTGCGCCCAAACAGTGGTTTATGACCACATATGAGGTATCGGTGTACTCAGGAGAAATTCCCCAACAAACTCAAGGATCCGTTTTATCCTGTTACCCATGTGAAAATGAAAATATTGATGATAAAACAAAATTTTTGTTGTAAAAATTAAAATGTCCATTTATTTCTTCCATGTAGCTTTAATTCCTGTGAAGCACCTGAAGGGTTAATAAACTTCTTGAATGTGGTTTTGAGTAGCTTGAGGGGTGCAGTTTTTAGAATGGTGTCACTGTTGGGTATTTTCTGCCATAAAGACCCCTCAAAATGACTTCAAATGTGAGGTGGTCCCTAAAAAAATGGTTTTGAAAATTTTGTTGTAAAAGTGAGAAATCGCTGTTCAAATTTTAACCCTTATAACTTCCTAACAAAAAAAAATTTCGATTCCATAATTGTGCTGATATAAAGTAGACATGTGGGAAATGTTATTTATTAACTATTTTGTGTCAAATAACTCTCTGGTTTAACAGAATAAAAATTCAAATTTTGAAAATTGTGAAATTTTCAAAATTTTCACTAAATTTCCATTTTTTTCACAAATAAACACAAAAATTATTGACCCAAATTTACCACTAACATGAAGCCCAATATGACACGAAAAAACAGTCCCGGAACCGCTAGGATCCGTTGAAGCGTTCCTGAGTTATTACCTCATAAAGGGACACTGGTCAGAATTGCAAAAAATGGCCAGGTCATTAAGGTCAAAATAGGCTGGGTCATGAAGGGGCTAATACAGATTTTTGAAATAAGGTACTGTATCAGCACATACCAGGTGTGTCCAGTCTAGGGTTAAATTTCCGTCTATACTTCCGGAGTCAGACACAGACACTCACAGGCTCACTATGTATTACACCAGAATTAAAAAAGTAGAAAAAGGGAAAGGTATTCATAGCGTACACCAGTATACAGTGTTGTGGTACTTTTAAATCTTCGTATATATTTCAATCTCAGTAAGCCAGTCCAGAATCTCTTCTTCTGGAAACAACATGGATACAAGTATAGATGCAAAGTCTTAGCAGAAATTTTGGAATTACTCATCGCAGGAAAACCTCCTGGTAGATGTTGCAGAGGCGATGCAGACCCTCAATTACTGTGACTGTGGAGAAAGTGAAAAAGGTTCTTTGTGAAGAAAGGATTGCTTTATCGCAGTAGCGTGCATCACATCACCGTTACTCGTCTCCATCAAATTGTGATCACAGGGAGAGATGTACCCATGGTCCTTACTGCCTATCATGATGTGTCTGGTCATTTTGGAGTGCAAAAGACAGAAGCCACAGGCCGTTGGCGATTCTATTGGATTGGCATGAGAGTAGACATTGAAAAATGGTGGCAGGAATGTCACACGTCTGTGACTATCACAACTGTGAAAGGTGATCATAAACCACCACTGCATCCGCTTGAAAGTTGACATCCATTTCAAATGGTAGCCATTGATCAAGAGACGGTAGAGGCCAGCAGGACAGGCCATAGCTACATCTTAACCATGATTGATCAATACACCAAATTTCTAGTGGCCGTCCCTGTGAAGGATTTAACTGCCCAAACTACACAGCGGTGGAGCAGGGAGAGGTAAGTATTGCAACTTGCAAGTCCTGTGGCCATGACCAAGCAGGGGGGCACAATTGTGGTCGACGGTACTGGCACAGGGCCCCTCATAGTACGCTGATGTGTCTGACAGCGAGTGGACCCTCCCACAGTCTGAGACATTGTATTTTACTATGAGGGGCCCTGTGCCATTGCCGTTGGCCATCAGTGGGCCCATCCACCTGTTCAGAGCAGCTGCACTTGCCCGGGTGCGCCAGGTCTTTACCACAGCCTTTGGGGGAGGGGTGGGCAGCCCAGTTAGGGAGGTTTAAAAATTGGCATATGTTGATGTGTTGACTGGACATTCAGCTGCTGCAAAGGGCGTAATTGGGCAAGTCCGAGGAATAGGAGGAAAAAACGGAGGCACTTTTCTGGTAACCTATGTGTCATCAGGGGAAGGTGGGACAAAATCCTTTGAAACCCATGCATGGTTCATTTTAATGAAGGTTAGATCATCAACATTTTGGGTCAACAGACGGGTCCTTTTTTCTGTCAGGATTGATCCAGCAGCACTGAAGACTCTTTCAGATAACACACTAGTAGCGGGGCAAGCGAGCTCCTGTAAGGCATACTGTGCCAATTCAGGCCAGGTGTCCAGTTTAGAGGCCCAAAATTCAAAGGGGAATGACCTGTGAGGGAGAACATCGATATGGGAGGAAAAGAAGTTTGTAACATAGTTGACAACTGCTGCCTCCTGTCACTTTTAATCAATGCAGTATTAGCAGTCGTGTGAGCGGTACTTGAGAAATCACTCCACAACATGGTCATTAAACCCCTGTCTCCGACGCCACTTCTGCTGTTTGCACCAAGAACACCTCTTCCATTGTGCCCACTACGGCTCGTCGGAGAACCAGCACCGCTGCTGTGTGCTGGGAAAGCCTCAAACAAATGGTTTACCAGAGTTGCTTGTTTGCTTGCCAATATTATCTCTAGGTTCTCCTGTGGCATTATGTTGTGTAATTTGCCTTTGTAGCGTGGATCGAGGATGCTGGCCAGCCAGTAGTAGTCATCCCTCATCATTTTGGCAATGCGGGGGTCCCTTTTTAGGATCCGCCCGTGGTGGGTGGAGGAGCAGTTTCTGGCAAATCCACATCCCTACAGTAACGCACAAACACTGTACCTGACCTTGGAGCGCCAACATTTTCTCTTGCCCCCTGAGAAACATCCTCCTGCCCAAAATAATCATCCCTGTTATGAGCTCATTTTCTCCTTCACCTTTGATGTCCGATGAACTCCCTCTGCTGGTGAAAGGAGGTAGTGAAATCGATTTGGATGTGAAAAACCTGTCATCTGAACAGGTGGAGTGTGATTGGACATCCGGAGTCTCTGAGTGGATATAAGGCCTCCGACGCCCTGCTGGGTTGCTGGTGATCTTCTCTGCTCTGAGCTCTGGCCTCCAGTTTAGTCCTGTCTACTAAAGCTAAGTTTTTGCTCTGCTATTGTTCCATGAGATTTTGTCTGGTTTACTTAGTGTTTGTGTTCAGCCAGCCCTGGTTGGGACTGGCTGAACTCCATTTTTTGTCTCTGATCAGTTGATCTCTTTGCTCTGTTTTCAGAATATACCTGAGTGCTGATATAGTGATTTTGAAGTCTAGTGACTTCAGGGCCTTTTCTATCAGACGTGTTGGACATTATTTTTGGTAGGGTTTTTGCGTGATTGCAGACAGTTGCTTTTCTTTCCTGTCCTATCTAGTTAGTGAGGGCCCCATCGTTTGCTCAGCCTGTCTTTCTGTCTGTGTTTGTGTTTTCATCTGTTTTCACCGTCAATACATGTTGGGGGCTGTCTATTGCCTTGGAGTCTGCTCTGGGGCAGTTTAGATTTCTCCTTTCTTTCTTTAGGTTTATTTAGTTCTCCGGCTGTGAACGAGGTGTCTAGGACCACCGTAGGAACACCCCACGGCTACTGTTAGTTGTTGTGAATAGGATCAGGGGTCTGCAATCCGCTAGCTACCAACCTCTCCGGTTTTCTGGACTTAGCTTGTATTTTTGTTTTTTCCTCCTCCAGTGACTCATTCATAACAGAATCACCAGCCATACCGCAGATTCTAGGGTACTCAATAGCAGGAAAGAATTGTAAAAAAAAAAAAAAAAGTGTCAGAATTTTTTTTTTATGTATATTTTTTCCTCTTTTTCTCTGGGGCCGTAGGAGGAATTTTCTTAATGGAGATTAAGCAATTGTCTGATCGTGTGGAGCAGCTGGCTGCTGAAGTGCGGGGAATTTCCGCCTACCTTGCTCACTCACATGCTGCTGAACCGAAGATTTCTACTCCTGATGTGTTTTTTGGGGATCGGTCTAAATTTTTGAATTTTAAGAATAATTGTAAATTATTTCTTGCCTTGAAGCCTAACTCATCGGGGAGCTCTGCGCAACAGGTTAGAATTGTCATCTCTTTGCTGCGCGGCGATCCCCAGGATTGGGCGTTTTCTTTGACACCTGATGATCCTACTGAATGTAAAAGTACACGAGAAATGTTGTCATCCATTGAACAAATGTCTGAACCTATGCAATGTGATAGAGTTTTGTCTAGGGCGCAACGTCAGGAGTTCAGAAGGCGTAATAAGCTGTGTTTTAGCTGTGGAGATGCCTCTCATATGATTTCTGTCTGCCCTAAACGAGAGAAACATTTTGCACACACATTTGTGTTATGAATGAGTCACCGTAGGAGGCAAAAACAGAAATACTAGCTAAGTCCAGAAAACCAGAGAAGTTGGCAGCTATCGGATTGCAGACCCCTGAACCTAACAACAACAACTAGCAGTAGCCGTGGGGAGTTCCTACGGTGCCCTAGACACCTCAATCACAGCCTGAGAACTACATAGCCTAAAGACAGAAAGGGAAATCTAAACTGCCCCAGAGCAGACCCCAAAGCAATAGGCAGCCCCCAACATGTAATGACAGTGAAGCAAGACGAAAAAACACTCACACAGATAGAAAGATAGGCTGAGCAAATGATGGGGCCCAAGCTAACTAAATAGGAGAGAATAGAAAAGCTGCTGTCTGCAATCCGCCAAAAACCCTCTCAAAAACAAGAGCCAACAGACTGATAGGGAAAAAAGCCCTGCAGACGCTAGGCTTCAAAAAGACTATATCAGTACTCAGGTATTATCTGAAGACAGAGCAAAAAGGAATTCAGCTCACCCAGCAGGGAAAGGCAGAAATCCAGAAAAGCAAGGCAAAACAATACCAAAACACAAATGCAAAAAGTAGACAAGAAAACTTAGCTTTTGAGGAGCAGGAATCAGACTGGTCTCCAAGAATCCCTCAGAGTAATCACCCGCAAGGCAGAAGGGCGTCGGCTTCCTTATATCCAGTCAGCAATCCCAGTCACCTAGTCATCATCATTCTGCTCAGGTGCTTTGTAATCAGCCTCACTACCTTCCTTCACCAGAAGAGGGAGTTCATCAGACCTCAATGGTGAAGGGGAAAATGAACTCACAACAGTACCTCCCCCTTGAGGAGGGGTCACCGAACCCTCATCCACGCCACCAGGGTGATCAGGGTGAGCCCGATGAAAGGCACGCACCAATCTTATGGCATGAACATCAGAGGCAGAGACCCAGGAATTATCCTCCTGACCATAACCCTTCCACTTAACCAAATACTGGAGTCTCCGTCTAGCCAGACGGGAATCCAGTATCTTCTCTACCTCATATTTCATGTTACCTTCAACTAATACAGGGTCCAGAGGTGCCACCCCAGGAACAACTGGTTCAACAAACCTCTTCAACAAGGACTTATGAAACACATTATGAATTTTAAATGTGACAGGAAGAGCCAAACGAAAAGAGACCGGATTAATAATCTTCAAAATCTTGTAAGGTCCAATAAATCTAGGCTTAAACTTCGGAGAAGCCACCTTCATAGCGATATTTTTTGATGATAACCAAACCATATCACCAACCTTAAACTGGGGACCAATGGTCCTATGTCGGTTGGAAAACCGCTGGGCCTTTTCCTGGGAGAGAGATAACTTATCCACCACTTGGTCCCAGATCTGGTGCATTCTCTCCACCATAGTGTCAACACCTGGGCAGGCAGAAGGCTCCACCTGCCCTGAAGAAAATCGAGGATGAAACCCAAAGTTACAAAAAAAAGGTGACATCAAAGTGGCAGAACTAGCTCTATTATTTAAAGCAAATTCGGCCAAGAGCAAAAATGAAACCCAATCATCCTGATCAGCGGAAATAAAACATCTCAAATACGACTCCAAGGTCTGGTTTGTTCTCTCCATCTGCCCATTGGTCTGAGGGTGAAAAGCAGAGGAGAAGGACAACTGAGTTCCCAGCTTGGAACAGAAAGTCCTCCAAAATCTAGACACAAATTGAACTCCTCTGTCAGATACAATGTTCTCAGGCATCCTGTGCAAGCGAACCACCTGTTGCAAAAACAGGGGCACCAACTCAGAGGAAGATGGGTCCATGGCCTCCTGGGGACCGGCAAAGGCATCAACAACCCACTATAGCGAGAACAAGGTTTAGACCGGGAGCAAGTCCCACAGGACTGCACAAAATTCCTGATATCACGATACAAGGCGGGCCACCAAAAAGACCGACTCACCAGATCTCTAGTACCAAAAATACCTGGATGACCAGCCAATGCAGAGCAATGAACTTCTGACATCACTCTCTTCTTCCACTGGTCAGGAACATACAACTTTCCACTGGGACAACGCTCAGGTTTGTCCTCCTGGAACTCTTCCAGAGCACGTCTCAAATCGGGCGAGATGGCAGAAAGAACTACCCCTTCGCCTAAGATGGTAGCAGGCTTGGTCACCACAGGAGAATCAGCAAAGAAGCTCCTAGAGAGGGCGTCTGCCTTGAAATTCTTAGTGCCAGGAAGAAAAGAGACCACAAAATCAAAACGTGTAAAAAACAAGGCCCACCTAGCCTGTCTAGGGTTCAAGCATTTGGCCGACTCCAGGTAAATCAAATTCTTGTGGTCAGTGAGGACCACGACTTGGTGTTTAGCTCCCTCCAACCAATGTCTCCACTCCTCAAATGCCCATTTCATGGCTAACAGTTCCCAATTCCCCACATCATAGTTACGTTCAGATGGAGAGAACTTTCGGGAAAAGAAAGCACAGGGATTCATTTTAGATGTTACAGGATCCTTTTGGGACAAAACAGCTCCTGCACCAATCTCAGAAGCGTCCACCTCTACCTGGAACGGGAGTGAGACATCAGGTTGCCGCAAAACCGGGGCAGAAGTGAATCTTCGCTTCAGCTCCTGAAAGGAAGAAACAGCCTCCGGAGACCAATTCAACACATCAGCACCCTTTTTAGTCAGATCAGTCAATGGCTTGGCAATACTAGAAAATTTTGCTATAAATTTCCGAAAAAAATTAGCAAAACCCAAAAACTTCTGGAGGGCCTTCAAAGAAGTGGGCTGAACCCAATCATAAATAGCCTGTACCTTGGCCGGGTCCATTTCAATAGTTGGCGGAGACAAAATAAATCCCAAAAATGAAATCCTCTGTACCCCAAAAAGGCATTTGGATCCTTTGACAAACAGGGAATTCTCCCTCAAGATCCGGAACACAGTCCGAACATGTTCCACATGAGAATCCCAATCCTTAGAGAAGATCAAAATATCATCCAGATAGATAATCAAAAATTTATCCACAAAGTCTCGGAAAATGTCGTTTATGAAGCACTGGAAGACAGAAGGGGCATTAGTGAGCCCAAAAGGCATCACCAGGTACTCAAAATGTCCCTCCGGAGTATTAAACACTGTCTTCCATTCATCCCCATGCTTAATGCGGATAAGATTATACGCCCCCCTGAGGTCAAGCTTGGTAAACCAGCAAGCACCTTTAACTCTGGAGAATAGATCCGAAATCAGGGGTAACGGATACTGATATTTAATAGTAATTTTGTTGAGGGCACGATAATCAATACAAGGCCTTAATGAACCATCCTTTTTGGCCACGAAAAAAAAAACGGCACCTGAGGGTGAAGAGGATGGTCTAATATGACCCTTCTCCAACGCCTCCTTAATATAGGATCGCATAGCCTCGTGCTCGGGTACAGATAAATTGAAGAGCCGACCCTTAGGAAATTTACACCCCGGGCTCAGTTCAATTGCACAGTCATAACTCCTATGAGGAGGCAAAGACGCAGACTCATTCTCACAAAATACATCATAAAAGTCCGCCAAATAGTTAGGAACATCATGCGACTGAGGAGAGATGGAAAAAACCGCAGCCTCACTAAGGGCACACCGACAACCCCAACTCACCACAGACACAGATTTCCAATCCAAAACTGGATTATGAATTTGCAACCAGGGAAACCCCAGAACAATGGTATCATGCAAATTAAACCTTATCTTCATTGGAATAAATTCTTAAATTGAGTAACGTGTGGAGCTGGATAATTTTTTCCTTTCTTCGTTGAATCATGCAAATTATGCAACACCAAAAATCTGCAATTTTCTTGATGGTCTGGGGCGACCCACATTACCACCTGGGTCCAAAACTGAGTTTTATTTTTCGCCAAAGGAGTAGCATCAATCCCCCTCAAAGGGATAGGCGTCTGCAGAGGTGTCATCGGAAATCCACAACGTTTAGCAAAATCCAAGTCCATTAGATTCAGGGCTGCTCCCAAATCCACAAAAGCCTTGGCGGAAAATGTGGACAGGGAGCAGATCAGAGTAATTGCCAGAAGAAACTTAGGTTGAACACCACCCACAGAAAACGTGTGTGCAAAACGTTTCTCTCGTTTAGGACAGACAGAAATAATATGCGAGGCATCTCCACAAAAAAAACATAGCTTATTACGCCTTCTGAACTCCTGACATTGCTCCCTGGACAAAACTCTATCACATTGCATAGGTTCAGACACTTGTTCAACAGGTGGCAACACCTTTCGTGCAGTCCTGCGTTCACGTAAACGCCGATCAACCTGAATGGCTAATGACATAGAATCGTCAAGACCAGAGGGAACAGGAAATCCCACCATAGTATCTTTTATGGCTTCTGACAAACCCTTCCGAAAGAGAGCTGCCAAAGCATTATCATTCCAGGTAGTAAGGACCGCCCACTTTCAGAATTTTTGACAGTACAATTCTGCAGAATCTCGACCCTGGCTCAATGCCAACAGGGTCTTTTCAGCCTGATCAATAGCATTAGGTTCATCATACAACGACCCCAAGGCTTGAAAAAATGCGTTCACATTAGTTAGAATAGGATCATCTGGATTCAAAGAAAACGCTCAATCCTGGGGATCGCCACGCAGCAAAGAGATGACAATTTTAACCTGCTGCGCGGAGCTCCCTGACGAGTTAGGCTTCAAGGCAAAAAATAATTTACAATTATTTTTGAAATTCAAAAATTTAGACCGATCTCCAAAAAACACATCAGGATTAGGGATCTTTGGTTCAGCAGCATGTGAATGAGCAAGGTAGGCGGAAATTCCCCGCACTTCCGCAGCGAGCTGCTCCACACGATCAGACAATTGCTTTATTTCCATTGAGAGAAAAAAAATTCCCCCTACGGCCTCAGAGATATAGAGGAAAAAATATACACACTTTTTTTTTTTTACAATTCTTTCCTGCTATTGAGTACCCTAGGATCTGCGGTATGGCGGGTGATTCTGTTATGAATGAGTCACCGTAGGAGGCAAAAACAGAAATACTAGCTAAGTCCAGAAAACCAGAGAAGTTGGCAGCTATCGGATTGCAGACCCCTGAACCTAACAACAACAACTAGCAGTAGCCGTGGGGAGTTCCTACGGTGCCCTAGACCCCTCGATCACAGCCGGAGAACTACATAGCCTAAAGACAGAAAGGGAAATCTAAACTGCCCCAGAGCAGACCCCAAAGCAATAGGCAGCCCCCAACATGTAATGACAGTGAAGCAAGACGAAAAAACACTCACACAGATAGAAAGATAGGCTGAGCAAATGATGGGGCCCAAGCTAACTAAATAGGACAGAATAGAAAAGCTGCTGTCTGCAATCCGCCAAAAACCCTCTCAAAAACAAGAGCCAACAGATTGATAGGGAAAAAAGCCCTGCAGACGCTAGGCTTCAAAAAGACTATATCAGTACTCAGGTATTATCTGAAGACAGAGCAAAAAGGAATTCAGCTCCCCAGCAGTGAAAGGCAGAAATCCAGAACAACAAGGCAAAACAAAACCAAAATACAAATGCAAAAAGTAGAGAAGAAAACTTAGCTTTTGAGGAGCAGGAATCAGACTGGTCTCCAAGAATCCCTCAGAGTAATCACCCGCAAGGCAGAAGGGCGTCGGCTCCCTTATATCCAGTCAGCAATCCCAGTCACCCAGTCATCATCATTCTGCTCAGGTGCTTTGTAATCAGCCTCACTACCTTCCTTCACCAGAAGAGGGAGTTCATCAGACCGCAATGGTAAAGGGGAAAATGAACTCACAACACATTTGCTGTGGGTGGTGTTCAACCTAATTTTCTTCTGGCAATTACTCTGATCTGCTACCTGTCCACATTTTCCGCTAAGGCTTTTGTGGATTCGGGAGCAGCTCTGAACCTGATGGACTTGGATTTTGCTAAACGTTGTGGGTTTCCTATGACACCTCTGCGGACGCCTATCCCTTTGAGGGGTATTGATGCTACTCCTTTGGCGAAGAATAAACCTCAGTTTTGGATCCAGGTGGTAATGCGGGTCGCCCCAGACCATCAAGAAAATTGCAGATTTTTGGTGTTGCATAATTTGCTTGATACCATTGTTCTGGGATTTCCCTGGTTGCAAATCCATAATCCAGTTTTGGATTGGAAATCTGTGTCTGTGGTGAGTTGGGGTTGTCGGTGTGCTTTTGTTGACGCTGTTTTCTCCACCTCTCCCCAGTCGCATGATGTTCCTGAGTATTTGGCTGATTTTTATGATGTATTTAGTGAGAATGAGTCTGCGTCTTTGCCTCCTCATAGGAGTTATGACTGTGCAATTGAGCTGAGCCCTGGGTGTAAATTTCCCAAGGGTAGACTTTTCAATTTATCTGTACTCGAGCACGAGGCTATGCGATCCTATATTAAGGAGTCGTTGGAGAAGGGTCATATTAGACCATCCTCTTCACCCTTGGGTGCTGGGTTTTTTTTCATGGCAAAGAAAGATGGTTCATTAAGGCCTTGTATTGACTATCGTTCAATCAACAAAATTACTGTTAAATATCAGTATCCGTTACCCCTGATTTCTGATCTATTCTCCAGAGTTAAAGGTGCTTGCTGGTTTACCAAGCTTGACCTCAGGGGGGCGTATAATCTTATTCGCATTAAGCATGGGGATGAATGGAAGACGGCGTTTAATACTCCGGAGGGACATTTTGAGTACCTGGTGATGCCTTTTGGGCTCACTAATGCCCCTTCTGTCTTCCAGTGCTTCATAAATGATATTTTCCGGGACTTTGTGGATAAATTTTTGATCATCTATCTGGATGATATTTTGATCTTTTCCATGGATTGGGACTCTCATGTGGAACATGTTCGGACTGTGTTCCGGATTTTGAGGGAGAATTCCCTGTATGTTAAGGGATCGAAATGCCTTTTTGGTGTACAGAGGATTTCATTTTTGGGATTTATTTTGTCTCCGTCAACTATTGAAATGGACCTGGCCAAGGTACAGGCCATTTATGATTGGGTTCAGCCCACTTCTTTGAAGGCCCTCCAGAAGTTTTTGGGTTTTGCTAATTTTTATCGTAAATTTATAGCTAATTTTTCTGGTATTGCCAAACCATTGACTGATTTGACTAAGAAGGGTGCTGATGTGCTGAACTGGTCTCCAGAGGCTGTTTCTTCCTTTCAGGAGCTGAAGCGGAGGTTCACTTCTGCTCCGGTTTTGCGGCAACCTGATGTCTCACTCCCGTTTCAGGTAGAGGTGGACGCTTCTGAGATTGGTGCAGGAGCTGTTTTGTCCCAAAAAGATCCGGTAACATCTAAAATGAATCCCTGTGCTTTCTTTTCCCGAAAGTTCTCCCCATCCGAACGCAACTATGATGTGGGGAATCGGGAACTGTTAGCCATGAAATGGGTATTTGAGGAGTGGAGACATTGGTTGGAGGGAGCTAAACATCAAGTCATGGTCCTTACTGACCACAAGAATTTGATTTACCTTGAGTCGGCCAAACGCTTGAATCCTAGACAGGCTAAGTGGGCCTTGTTTTTCACACGTTTTGATTTTGTGGTCTCTTTTCTTCTGGGCACTAAGAATGTCAAGGCAGATGCCCTCTCTAGGAGTTTCTTTGCTGATTCTCCTATTGTGACCAAGCCTGCTACCATCTTAGGTGAGGGGGTAGTTCTTTCTGCCATCTCGCCCGATTTGAGACGTGCTCTGGAAGAGTTTCAGGAGGACAAACCTGAGCGTTGTCCCATTGGAAAATTGTATGTTCCTGACCAGTGGAGGAAGAGAGTAATGTCTGAAGTTCATTACTCCGCATTGGCTGGTCATCCAGGTATTTTTGGTACTAGAGATTTGGTGAGTCGGTCTTTTTGGTGGCCTGCCTTGTCTCGTGATGTCAGGAATTTTGTGCAGTCCTGTGGGACTTGCTCCCAGTCTAAACCTTTTTCCCGCTCTAGTGGGTTGTTGATGCCTTTGCTGGTGCCCAGGAGGCCATGGACCCATATTTCAATGGATTTTATTTCTGATATGCCTGTCTCTCAGAGAATGACTGTTATTTGGGTGATTGGTGATAGATTCTGTAAGATGGTCCATCTTGTACCACTCCCTAAGTTTCCATCTTCCTCAGAGTTGGTGCCCTTGTTTTTGCAACAGGTGGTTCGCTTGCATGGGATTCCTGAGAACATTTTGTCTGACAGAGGAGTTCAGTTTGTTTCTAGATTTTGGAGGACTTTTTGTTCCAAGCTGGGAATTCAGTTGTCCTTCTCCTCTGCGTTTCACCCTCAGACCAATGGGCAGATGGAGAGAACAAACCAGACTTTGGAGTCTTATTTGAGATGTTTTATTTCTGCTGATCAGGATGATTGGGTTTCATTTTTGCCCTTGGCCGAATTTGCTTTAAATAATAGAGCTAGTTCTGCCACTTTGATGTCACCTTTTTTTTGTAACTTTGGGTTTCATCCTCAATTCTCTTCAGGGCAGGTGGAGTCTTCTGCCTGCCCAGGTGTTGACACTGTGGTGGAGAGAATGCACCAGATCTGGGACCAAGTGGTGGATAAGTTGTCTCTCTCCCAGGAAAAGGCCCAGCGGTTTTCCAACTGGCATAGGACCATTGGTCCCCGGTTTAAGGTGGGTGATATGGTTTGGTTGTCTTAAAAGAATATCTCTATGAAGGTGGCTTCTCCAAATTTTAAACCTAGATTTATTGGACCTTACAAGATTTTGGAGATTCTTAATCCGGTCTCTTTTCGATTGGCTCTTCCTGTTTCATTCAAGATCCATAACGTGTCTCATAAGTCTCTGTTAAAGAGGTTTGCTGAGCCAGTAGTTCCTGTGGTGGCACCTCCTGACCCTGTATTGGTTGAAGGTAATGTGGAATATTAGGTTGAGAAGATACTGGATTCTCGTCTGGCTAGATGGAGACTCCAGTATTTGGTTAAGTGGAAGGGTTATGACCAGGAGGATAATTCTTGGGTCTCTGCATCCGATATTCATGCCGAAAGATTGGTTCGTGCTTGTCATCGGGCCCATCCTGATCGCCCTGGTGGCGTGGATGAGGGTTCGGTGACCCCTCCTCAAGGGGGAGGTACTGTTATGAGCTCATTTTCTCCTTCACCTTTGATGTCCGATGAACTCCCTCTGCTGGTGAAAGGAGGTAGTGAAATCGATTTGGATGTGAAAAACCTGTCATCTGAACAGGTGGAGTGTGATTGGACATCCGGAGTCTCCGAGTGGATATAAGGCCGCCGACTCCCTGCTGGGTTGCTGGTGATCCTCTCTGCTCTGAGCTCTGGCCTCCAGTTTAGTCCTGTCTACTAAAGCTAAGTTTTTGCTCTGCTATTGTTCCATGAGATTTTGTCTGGTTTACTTAGTGTTTGTGTTCAGCCAGCCCTGGTTGGGACTGGCTGAACTCCATTTTTTGTCTCTGATCAGTTGATCTCTTTGCTCTGTTTTCAGAATATACCTGAGTGCTGATATAGTGATTTTGAAGTCTAGTGACTTCAGGGCCTTTTCTATCAGATGTGTTGGACATTATTTTTGGCAGGGTTTTTGCGTGATTGCAGACAGTTGCTTTTCTTTCCTGTCCTATCTAGTTAGTGAGGGCCCCATCGTTTGCTCAGCCTGTCTTTCTGTCTGTGTTTGTGTTTTCATCTGTTTTCACCGTCAATACATGTTGGGGGCTGTCTATTGCTTTGGGGTCTGCTCTGGGTCAGTTTAGATTTCCCCTTTCTTTCTTTAGGTTTATTTAGTTCTCCGGCTGTGAACGAGGTGTCTAGGATCACCGTGGGAACACCCCATGGCTACTGTTAGTTGTTGTGAATAGGATCAGGGGTCTGCAATCCGCTAGTTACCAACCTCTCCGGTTTTCTGGACTTAGCTTGTATTTTTGTTTTTTCCTCCTCCGGTGACTCATTCATAACACATCCCCCTCATCCTCCTCCTCTTCCTCTTCTTCCTCCACCTCGTCCAGGACAGTTCCCTGACCAGACAATGGCTGACTGTCATCAAGGCTTCCCTCCTCCTCCTCCGCTGCAGACGCCTGATCCTTAATGTGCATCAAACTTTGCATGAACAGATGCATAAGTGGGATGCTCATGCTTATGATGGCGTCGTCTGTGTTTACCAGCCGTGTACATTCCTCAAAACACTGAAGGACTTTACAGAGGTCTTTCAGCTTTGACCACTGCACACCCGACAATTCCATGTCTTCCCTCAAACTGCCTGCCTGTGTATCCTCCCATAAATGCATTACAGCCTGCCTCTGTTCGCACAGCCTCTCAACCATGTGCATGGTGGAGTTCCATCTTGTTGCAACGTCTATGATTAGGCTGTGCTTGGGGAGGTGGAGCAATCGCTGCAGCTTCTGCATACGATTGGAGTGTACGGCCGAGCGACGGATGTTAACTCCGGATAATTATTAAGGAAGCACTGCACCACCAGGTTCAAAGTGTTAGCCAGGCAAGGTATGTGTGTGAGTTTTACATGGGCTATGGCATCCACAAAATTACGGCCGTTATCACTGACTACCTTGCCTGCCTCAAGATGTAGACTGCCCAGCCATGACTCTGTTTGTTGCTGCAAGTAGTCGGCCAGTACCTCCGCGGTGTGTCTGTTGTCGCCCAAAGACATCATCTTTAACACAGCCTGCTGATGCTTACCACTAGCTGTTCGATAGTGGGACACCTCGTGTGCAACACTGCCAGCTGCGGATGTAGTGCTCGTGCGACTGCGTTCTGTGGATGAGCTTTCACTGATAGACGAGGAGGAGGAGGAGCGAAAGCCTACAGCCAACTGTTTCCTATAACGTGGGCTAGGCAGCACTGTTCCACTGCCACTGTCCCCAGTGGATCCTGCACCCACCACATTAACCCAGTGCGCAGTGATGGACACGTAACGGCCCTGGCCATGCCTACTGGTCCATGCATCCTTTGTGAGGTGCACCTTTCCACTCACTGACTGTTTTAGTGCATTGACAATGCAGTCTTTCACATGCCAGTGGAGGGTAGGGATGGCTTTTCGAGAAAAGAAGTGCCGACTGGGTAGGTCATAGCATGGGACAGCGTAGGCCATGAGGTCGCGGAAAGCTTTGCTTTCATCCAAACGGTAGGGCATCATCTCTAATGAGAATGTTTTGGCAATGTAGGCGTTCAAACCCAGTGTACGCAGATGAGAGGATGAGTACTTTCTTGTCCTACTCAGAGTGTCTGGTAGGGTGAGCTGGACTGGAGAGCTGCATATGGGGGAAGTAGCGGTGGACCGCATGGAGTGAGAGGGAGTTGGTGATGGTATTGGTGGTGATGGCCTAGATTCAGTGTTGTGTTGCAAAACCATTGTGATTCCCTGAGAGCTTTGGCCTTTTGACGACACCTCCACATTTAGTGCTGGTGGTGTGCTTAATGGTGGCGTTGGTCTTACAGTGGTGGCAGTGTTGTGATCTCATTTTCTGGTCTGCCTCTGGTTTCTGGTGAGGAAGCTAGTTCTGTTAACAGAGGAGTCGTGATTTCTCTTTCCGGGCTCCCTCTGGTGGTGGCAGGAGGTAATGAAGCTGATCTAATTAACAGAGACCTGCCACCTGGTCAAATGGAAGGGTTATGGCCAGGAGGATAATTCTTTGGTCTCTGCTTTTGACATTCATGCTGATAGATTGGTTCGTGCTTTTCACCGGGCCCATCCTGATCGGCCTGGTTGCGTGGATGAGGGTTCGGTGACCCCTCCTCAAGGGGGGGTACAGATGTGAACTCATTTTCTGGTCTGCCTCTGGTTTCTGGTGAGGAAACAGGTTGTGTTAACAGAGGAGTCGTTAGTTCTCTTTCCGGGCTCCCTCTGGTGGTGGCAGGAGGTAATGAAGCTGATCTAATTAACAGAGAACTGCCACCTGATAATGAGGACGAGGATTGGACATCTGGAGTCTCTGACTGGATTTAAGACAGCCGACTCCCTCTTCCCATGCTGGTGATTTTTTCTTGCCTCCTGAGGTTCTAGTTTCCAGTTCAGTTCCTGCCTTTCAAGCTAAGTGTTCTCTGCTATTGTTCACATTTGATTTGGTTTGGTCTTTTCTGTTTTTATGCGGTCAGCCATCCCCGGCTGGGGCTGTGCTGAATTTCCATTCTTATGTCACTGTATGTGCCAGTTTGCTTTTTGTCCCTTATTAGATTGGCCTCTTTTTGCTCTGTTCTCAGAATATGCCAGAGTGCTGATATAGTGGGTGAAGTCTAGTGACTTCAGGTTTTTTTTGCTATCAGAAGTGTTGGACATTTTTGCAGGGTTTTTTGGCGTGATTGCAGACAGTATCTTTCCTTTCCTGTCCTTTCTAGTTAGTGTGGGCCCCATTGTTGCTCAGTCTATTTTCCTACCTGTGTTCGTGTTTTCATCTTGTCTCACCGTCAATACATGTGTGGGGGCTGTTTGTTCCTTTGGGGTCTGCTCCGGGGCAGTTTAGATTTCCCCTTTTCTTGATTTAGGCTTATTTAGTCCTCCGGCTGTGACGAGGCGTCTAGAATCATCGATGGTACGCTCCACGGCTACTGCTAGTTGTGTGGTTAGGATCAGGGGTCTGCAATTCGCCTAGTTACCAACCTCTCTGGTTTTCTGTGACTTAGGTTGGTTTTATTTTCCTCCTCGGTGACCCAATCATAACAGAATCACCAGCCTTACCACAGATTCTAGGGTACTCAAAAGCAGGAAAGAATTGTCAAAAAAAAAAAAAAGTGTCAGAATTTTTTTTATATATGTATTTTTTCCTCTTTTTCTCTGGGGTCGTAGGAGGACTTTTTCTTTAATGGAGATTTAGCAATTGTCTGATCATGTGGAGCAACTCGCTGCCGAAGTGCTGGGAATTTCCGCCTATCTCGCTCAGTCACATGCTGTTGAACCAAAAATCCCTACTCCCAATGTGTTTTCTGGGGATCAGTCTAAATTTTTGAATTTTAAGAATAATTGTAAATTATTTCTTGCCTTGAAGCCTAACTCATCGGGGAGCTCTGCGCAGCAGGTTAAAATTGTCATTTCCTTGCTGTGCGGCGATCCCCAGGATTGGGCTTTTTCTCTGACACCTGAAAATCCTATTCTGAGTAATGTGGATGCATTTTTTCAAGCCTTGGGGTTGTTGTATGATGAACCTAATGCTATTGATCAAGCTGAGAAAGCCCTATTGTCATTGAACCAGGGTCAGGATTCTGCAGAGTTATACAGTCAAAAATTCCAAAAGTGGGCCTTACTACATGGAATGATGGTGCATTGGCAGCTCTCTTTCGGAAGGGTTTATCAGAGACCGCAAAAGATGTTATGGTGGGATTTCCTGTTCCCTCTGATCTTGATGATTCTATGTCATTAGCCATTCAAGTTGATCGGCATTTACATGAACGTAAAATTACACGAGAGGCGTTGCCATCTTTTGAACAAATGTCTGAACCTATGCAATGTGGTAGGGTTTTGTCTAGGGCACAACGTCAGGAGTTTAGAAGGCGTAATAAGTAGAGTTGAGCGACTTTTGGTTTTTTAGGGTCGCGTTTCGTTTCGTGAAACCCGACTTTTCCAAAAGTCGGGTCGAGCAAGATCGTCCGATTCTAAGGAAAAGTCGGGGTCGTCCCGAAACACGAAACCCAATGTAACTCAATGGGGAATAAAAGTCGGCAGTGAGAGGAGGACAGGAAACACACCTACAGTGCCCATTTGAATGCCAAAAGCATCAATTCTTCTTTCTTAAGCTTGTCAACCTTAATTAACTTCATATTACAAGTTACGCACTGAAAAATGGGGGTTATTTGGCTACAAACTGTGGGGGGGGAGGGCTGGCTCCAGGTTTTCATGTGCCCTGGGCGAAAGAGCGCCCCTTTAACACATACCACAACTCATCATGCTCCGATACGGCAGAGAAATAGCGGTATAGTACAATGAAAAATACCTCACTTTTTACATCTCATGACGAGGCCCATCTATTTCTCCATACAGAATCATTGGTCCCATATAATGTTTGAAACAGTATATGATGAGCTCCACATAATGCTACAGTATATGTTGGTCCCCATGGATGAAGCTCCACTGTCTTATGGGCCCAAATAATGCTCCAAACATAATGGGCCCCATTTCTAATGCTCTAGTGTATAATGGGCCCTGTAAATGCTGCTCCAGTGTCTGATGTCCACCTTTGGAATGTTCCAGTGTATGGTGGGCCCCATCTATCATTCTCCAGAGTATAGTGCTCCCCAAAAATTGCTGTCCCAACATTGAAAACAATCAAATAAGTCTCCTCGCTAGGGAATCCCTGTACTTGTCTGGACAGGTGCTTTAGCTTGCTTAACAGCTCGCCAGCCGTTCTCACGCCCAGTATGGATTGCACGTGATTGCACAAAGGTTAGAAAGGGTACCGTATCCCTGGATAACATGTATGGATAGCGTACACATTCAAAATATATGTCTCAGGAGGCAGGCTCAGACGGTGTCAGGCACAGTATGGATTGCACGTGATTGCACAAAGGTTAGAAAGGGTACCGTATCCCCGGATAACATGTATGGATAGCGTACACATTCAAAATATATGTCTATACAGCATGAGGCAGGCTCAGATGGTGTTAGGCCCAGTATGGATTGCACGTCATTGCACAAAGGTTAGAAAGGGTACCGTATCCCTGGATAACATGTATGGATAGCGTACACATTCAAAATATATGTCTATACAGCATGAGGCAGGCTCAGACGGTGTTAGGCCCAGTATGGATTGCACGTCATTGCACAAAGGTTAGAAAGGGTACCGTATCCCCGGATAACATGTATGGATAGCGTACACATTAAAAATATATGTCTATACAGCATGAGGCAGGCTCAGACGGTGTTAGGCCCAGTATGGATTGCACGTCATTGCACAAAGGTTAGAAAGGGTACCGTATCCCTGGATAACATGTATGGATAGCGTACACATTCAAAATATATGTCTCAGGAGGCAGGCTCAGATGGTGTCAGGCACAGTATGAATTGCACGTGATTGCACAAAGGTTAGAAAGGGTACCGTATCCCCGGATAACATGTATGGATAGCGTACACATTCAAAATATATGTCTATACAGCATGAGGCAGGCTCAGACGGTGTTAGGCCCAGTATGGATTGCACGTCAATGCACAAAGGTTAGAAAGGGTACTGTATCCCCGGATAACATGTATGGATAGCGTACACATTCAAAATATATGTCTATACAGCATGAGGCAGGCTCAGACGGTGTTAGGCCCAGTATGGATTGCACGTCATTGCACAAAGGTTAGAAAGGGTACCGTATCCCTGGATAACATGTATGGATAGCGTACACATTCAAAATATATGTCTATACAGCATGAGGCAGGCTCAGACGGTGTTAGGCCCAGTATGGATTGCACGTCATTGCACAAAGGTTAGAAAGGGTACCGTATCCCCGGATAACATGTATGGATAGCATACACATTCAAAATATATGTCTATACAGCATGAGGCAGGCTCAGACGGTGTTAGGCCCAGTATGGATTGCACGTCATTGCACAAAGGTTAGAAAGGGTACCGTATCCCTGGATAACATGTATGGATAGCGTACACATTCAAAATATATGTCTCAGGAGGCAGGCTCAGACGGTGTCAGGCACAGTATGGATTGCACGTGATTGCACAAAGGTTAGAAAGGGTACCGTATCCCTGGATAACATGTATGGATAGCGTACACATTCAAAATATATGTCTCAGGAGGCAGGCTCAGACGGTGTCAGGCCCAGTATGGATTGCACGTGATTGCACAAAGGTTAGAAAGGGTACCGTATCCCTGGATAACATGTATGAATAGCGTACACATTCAAAATATATGTCTCAGGAGGCAGGCTCAGACGGTGTCAGGCACAGTATGGATTGCACGTGATTGCACAAAGGTTAGAAAGGGTACCGTATCCCCGGATAACATGTATGGATAGCGTACACATTCAAAATATATGTCTATACAGCATGAGGCAGGCTCAGACGGTGTTAGGCCCAGTATGGATTGCACGTCATTGCACAAAGGTTAGAAAGGGTACCGTATCCCCGGATAACATGTATGGATAGCGTACACATTCAAAATATATGTCTATAAAGCATGAGGCAGGCTCAGACGGTGTTAGGCCCAGTATGGATTGCACGTCATTGCACAAAGGTTAGAAAGGGTACCGTATCCCCGGATAACATGTATGGATAGCGTACACATTCAAAATATATGTCTATACAGCATGAGGCAGGCTCAGACGGTGTTAGGCCCAGTATGGATTGCACGTCATTGCACAAAGGTTAGAAAGGGTACCGTATCCCTGGATAACATGTATGGATAGCGTACACATTCAAAATATATGTCTCAGGAGGCAGGCTCAGACGGTGTCAGGCACAGTATGGATTGCACGTGATTGCACAAAGGTTAGAAAGGGTACCGTATCCCCGGATAACATGTATGGATAGCGTACACATTCAAAATATATGTCTACACAGCATGAGGCAGGCTCAGACGGTGTTAGGCCCAGTATGGATTGCACGTCATTGCACAAAGGTTAGAAAGGGTACCGTATCCCCGGATAACATGTATGGATAGCGTACACATTCAAAATATATGTCTATACAGCATGAGGCAGGCTCAGACGGTGTTAGGCCCAGTATGGATTGCACGTCATTGCACAAAGGTTAGAAAGGGTACCGTATCCCTGGATAACATGTATGGATAGCGTACACATTCAAAATATATGTCTATACAGCATGAGGCAGGCTCAGACGGTGTTAGGCCCAGTATGGATTGCACGTCATTGCACAAAGGTTAGAAAGGGTACCGTATCCCCGGATAACATGTATGGATAGCGTACACATTCAAAATATATGTCTATACAGCATGAGGCAGGCTCAGATGGTGTCAGGCCCAGTATGGATTGCACGTCATTGCACAAAGGTTAGAAAGGGTACCGTATCCCTGGATAACATGTATGGATAGCGTACACATTCAAAATATATGTCTCAGGAGGCAGGTTCAGACGGTGTCAGGCACAGTATGGATTGCACGTGATTGCACAAAGGTTAGAAAGGGTACTGTATCCCCGGATAACATGTATGGATAGCGTACACATTCAAAATATATGTCTACACAGCATGAGGCAGGCTCAGACGGTGTTAGGCCCAGTATGGATTGCACGTCATTGCACAAAGGTTAGAAAGGGTACCGTATCCCCGGATAACATGTATGGATAGCGTACACATTCAAAATATATGTCTATACAGCATGAGGCAGGCTCAGACGGTGTTAGGCCCAGTATGGATTGCACGTCATTGCACAAAGGTTAGAAAGGGTACCGTATCCCTGGATAACATGTATGGATAGCATACACATTCAAAATATATGTCTCAGGAGGCAGGCTCAGACGGTGTCAGGCACAGTATGGATTGCACGTGATTGCACAAAGGTTAGAAAGGGTACCGTATCCCCGGATAACATGTATGGATAGCGTACACATTCAAAATATATGTCTATACAGCATGAGGCAGGCTCAGACGGTGTTAGGCCCAGTATGGATTGCACGTCATTGCACAAAGGTTAGAAAGGGTACCGTATCCCCGGATAACATGTATGGATAGCGTACACATTCAAAATATATGTCTATAAAGCATGAGGCAGGCTCAGACGGTGTTAGGCCCAGTATGGATTGCACGTCATTGCACAAAGGTTAGAAAGGGTACCGTATCCCCGGATAACATGTATGGATAGCGTACACATTCAAAATATATGTCTATACAGCATGAGGCAGGCTCAGACGGTGTTAGGCCCAGTATGGATTGCACGTCATTGCACAAAGGTTAGAAAGGGTACCGTATCCCTGGATAACATGTATGGATAGCGTACACATTCAAAATATATGTCTCAGGAGGCAGGCTCAGACGGTGTCAGGCACAGTATGGATTGCACGTGATTGCACAAAGGTTAGAAAGGGTACCGTATCCCCGGATAACATGTATGGATAGCATACACATTCAAAATATATGTCTACACAGCATGAGGCAGGCTCAGACGGTGTTAGGCCCAGTATGGATTGCACGTCATTGCACAAAGGTTAGAAAGGGTACCGTATCCCCGGATAACATGTATGGATAGCGTACACATTCAAAATATATGTCTATACAGCATGAGGCAGGCTCAGACGGTGTTAGGCCCAGTATGGATTGCACGTCATTGCACAAAGGTTAGAAAGGGTACCGTATCCCTGGATAACATGTATGGATAGCGTACACATTCAAAATATATGTCTATACAGCATGAGGCAGGCTCAGACGGTGTTAGGCCCAGTATGGATTGCACGTCATTGCACAAAGGTTAGAAAGGGTACCGTATCCCCGGATAACATGTATGGATAGCGTACACATTCAAAATATATGTCTATACAGCATGAGGCAGGCTCAGATGGTGTCAGGCCCAGTATGGATTGCACGTCATTGCACAAAGGTTAGAAAGGGTACCGTATCCCTGGATAACATGTATGGATAGCGTACACATTCAAAATATATGTCTCAGGAGGCAGGCTCAGACGGTGTCAGGCACAGTATGGATTGCACGTGATTGCACAAAGGTTAGAAAGGGTACCGTATCCCCGGATAACATGTATGGATAGCGTACACATTCAAAATATATGTCTACACAGCATGAGGCAGGCTCAGACGGTGTTAGGCCCAGTATGGATTGCACGTCATTGCACAAAGGTTAGAAAGGGTACCGTATCCCCGGATAACATGTATGGATAGCATACACATTCAAAATATATGTCTATACAGCATGAGGCAGGCTCAGACGGTGTTAGGCCCAGTATGGATTGCACGTCATTGCACAAAGGTTAGAAAGGGTACCGTATCCCTGGATAACATGTATGGATAGCGTACACATTCAAAATATATGTCTATACAGCATGAGGCAGGCTAAGACGGTGTTAGGCCCAGTATGGATTGCACGTCATTGCACAAAGGTTAGAAAGGGTACCGTATCCCCGGATAACATGTATGGATAGCGTACACATTCAAAATATATGTCTATACAGCATGAGGCAGGCTCAGACGGTGTTAGGCCCAGTATGGATTGCACGTCATTGCACAAAGGTTAGAAAGGGTACCGTATCCCTGGATAACATGTATGGATAGCATACACATTCAAAATATATGTCTCAGGAGGCAGGCTCAGACGGTGTCAGGCACAGTATGGATTGCACGTGATTGCACAAAGGTTAGAAAGGGTACCGTATCCCCGGATAACATGTATGGATAGCGTACACATTCAAAATATATGTCTACACAGCATGAGGCAGGCTCAGATGGTGTTAGGCCCAGTATGGATTGCACGTCATTGCACAAAGGTTAGAAAGGGTACCGTATCCCCGGATAACATGTATGGATAGCGTACACATTCAAAATATATGTCTATACAGCATGAGGCAGGCTCAGACGGTGTTAGGCCCAGTATGGATTGCACGTGATTGCACAAAGGTTAGAAAGGGTACCGTATCCCTGGATAACATGTATGGATAGCGTACACATTCAAAATATATGTCTCAGGAGGCAGGCTCAGACGGTGTCAGGCACAGTATGGATTGCACATGATTGCACAAAGGTTAGAAAGGGTACCGTATCCCCGGATAACATGTATGGATAGCGTACACATTCAAAATATATGTCTATACAGCATGAGGCAGGCTCAGACGGTGTTAGGCCCAGTATGGATTGCACGTCATTGCACAAAGGTTAGAAAGGGTACCGTATCCCCGGATAACATGTATGGATAGCGTACACATTCAAAATATATGTCTATACAGCATGAGGCAGGCTCAGACGGTGTTAGGCCCAGTATGGATTGCACGTCATTGCACAAAGGTTAGAAAGGGTACCGTATACCCGGATAACATGTATGGATAGCGTACACATTCAAAATATATGTCTCAGGAAGCAGGCTCAGACGGTGTCAGGCACAGTATGGATTTGACGGCCCAGATTACACAGAGGAGGAGCAGGGAGAGGTAAAGATTGCAAATGCTGGGGCCCTGCCCAAGCAAGGGGGGCCCACTCGTGGGCGTCGGTACTGGCACTGGGCCCCTCATAGTACAGCGGCCGTCAGAGACACTTGATTGCACTATGAGGGACCCTGTGCCAGTGCCCACGCCCAAGAGTCGGCCTACCCACCTGTCCAGGGCAACGGCACTCGCACGGTGTCGTGCGGTAGGTGGTGACCCCGGCCATGGGGGGGGGAGGCAGCACAGTTAGGGAGTTTTAGAAAGTGGCATATGTTGATGTTGGACATTCAGCTGATGCAAAAGGCGAAATAGGTGAAGTACCAGGAAAAGGTGGACCAAAGCAAGCCATTTTTCTGTCACCCTATGTGTCATCAGGGGAAGGTGGGACAAAATCCTTGGAAACCCATGCGTGGTTCATTTTAATGAAGGTTAGATCATCCACATTTTGGGTTGACAGACGGGTACGTTTTTCTGTCAGGATTGATCCAGCTGCACTGAAGACTCTTTCCGATAGCACACTTGCAGCTGGGCAAGCGAGCTCCTGTAAGGCATATTGGGCCAATTCAGGCCAGGTGTCCAGTTTAGCGGCCCAATAGTCAAAGGGGAATGACCTGTGTGGGAGAACATCGATATGGGAGGAAAAGTAGTTTGTAACCATAGTTGACAACTGCTGTCTCCTGTCACTTTCCATCGATGCAGTATTACCAGTTGTGTGAGCGGTATTTGAAAAATCAGTCCACAACATTGTCATGAAACCCCTGTCTCCAACGCCACTTCTGCTGTGTGCACCACGAACACCTCTGCCAAGCTGCCCCCGGCCCGTACGGCTCGTGTGAGAACCATCACCGCTGCTGTGTGCTGGGAATGCCTCAAGCAACCGATTTACCAGAGTTGCTTGTTTATTAGCCAATATTAGGTCAAGGTTTTCCTGTGGCATGATGTTTTGTAATTTGCCTTTATAGCGTGGATCCAGGATGCTGGCCAACCAGTAGTCGTCATCGTTCATCATTTTGGCAATGCGGTGGTCCCTTTTTAGGATCCGCAAGGCATAATCTGACATGTGGGCCAATGTTCCCGGTGTCAATGATGCACTGCGAGTGCTGGGTGGAGGAGCACTTTCTGGCAAATCCACATCCCTCCAGTCACGCACAAACCCTGTACCAGACCTTGCCACGCCAACATTTTCACTTGCCCCACGAGATGCATCCTCCTCTCCTAAGTAATCATCCCCATCATCCTCCTCCTCCTCCTCCTCTTCTTCCTCCACTTCGTCCAGGAGAGGTCCCTGAGCAGACAATGGCTGAATGTCATCAAGGATTCCCTCCTCCTCTTCCTCCTCATCAACATTGGCTGCAGACGCCTGCTCCTTAAGGTGCGTCAAAGTTTGCATGAGCAGACGCATAAGTGGGATGCTCATGCTTTGGATGGCGTCGTCTGCGCTTACCAGCCGTGTGCATTCCTCAAAACACTGAAGGACTTTACAAAGGTCTTTCAGCTTCGACCACTGCACGCCTGTCAACTCCATGTCTGCTCTCAAAGTGCCTGGCCGTGTATCCTCCCACAAATGCATTATGGCCTGCCTCTGCTCGCACAGCCGCTCCACCATGTGCAGGGTGGAGTTCCACCTTGTTGCAATGTCGATAATGAGGCCGTGGTTGGGAAGGTGGAGCAATCGCTGCAGCTTCTGCATACGAACGGAGTGTACAGGCGACCGGCGGATGTGCGCGCACAGTCTTCGCACCTTCTGGAGCAGGGCTGTTAACTCCGGATAATTTTTGAGGAAGCACTGCACCACCAGGTTCAAGGTGTGAGCCAAGCAAGGTATGTGGCTGAGTTTTGAAAGGGCTATGGCTGCCACAAAATTACGGCCGTTATCACTAACTACCTTGCCTGCCTCAAGATGTACACTGCCCAGCCATGACTCAGTTTGTCGCTTCAAGTACTCGGCCAGCACCTCGGCGGTGTGTCTGTCGCCCAAACACATCATCTGCAACACAGCCTGCTGACGCTTTCCACTAGCTGCTCGATAGGGGGACACCTCGTGTGCAACAGTGGCAGCTACAGATGGAGTGCTCGTGCGACTGCGCTCTGTGGATGAGCTTTCGCTTCTGGAGGAGGAGGAGGAGGAGGAGGGTCGAACGCCTACAGCCAACTGTTTCCTATACCGTGGGCTAGGCAGCACTGTCCCACCACCGCTGTCCCCTGTGGACCCTGCATCCACCACATTAACCCAGTGCGCAGTGATGGACACGTAACGGCCCTGGCCATGCCGACTGGACCATGCATCAGTTGTGAGGTGCACCTTTCCGCTCACTGACTGCTTGAGTGCATGGACAATGCGGTCTTTCACATGATGGTGGAGGACTGGGATGGCTTTGCGAGAGAAGAAGTGGCGACTGGGTAGGTCATAGCGTGGTACTGCATAGGCCATGAGTTCGCGGAAAGCTGTGCTTTCCACCAACCGAAAGGGCATCATCTCAAACGAGATTAGTTTGGCAATGTGGGCGTTCAAACCCAGTGTACGCGGATGAGAGACTGAGTACTTTCTTGACCTACTCATAGTGTCTGGGAGGGTGAGCTGGACTTGAGAGCTGCATATGGTGGAAGTAGCAGTGGACAGGGCGGACTGAGAGAGGGTTGATGATGGTGATGGAGTTGGTGTTCTTTCTGATGGCCTAGAATCAGTCTTTCGTTGATATAACAGTGGGATTCCCTGACTGCTGTGGCCTTGCAACAACACCTCAACATTTGCTGCTGTGCTAACCGGTGGGCTTACAGTGGGGGAAACAATGTAGCGTTGCTGACTACCTTCGTTGTGATCAGTTGCACATGTGGCACTTGAGGTTTGGTGTTGTGTCCACGCTTGCAAGTGCATGCTGGTTAAATGTCTAAGCATGCAACTGGTATTCAAATTTTTCAGATTTTTAGACCTCGGCTAAAGGTCTTTGCGCACTTCTTACAGATAACCTTGGCCTGATCATGAGGATTTTGTTCAAAAAAGTGCCACACTGCACTCTTCCTACTTTGGCAGACATTTTGCGGCCTAGCACGCTGTGATCTTTTGACCCTCTGGACAAGCTGTCCAGCAACTCTTTTGATGTTTGGAACCTGTCTTTGGAGTGCTCCGGGCCTGCCAGATAACAGCTGTTGCGATGTCGATGTCTGCTGTGGATGCTCCTCATCTGAGCTATTGGAAGCAGCACCCTCTTCCCCCAATGGATGCCAATCTGGGTCAACAACTGGGTCATCCATCACCTCCTCTTCTATGTCATGTGCACCTTCCTCTGTGTCACCGTGTATGGTGGTATAGTGTGCGGGAAGGGGCACCTGAGTCTCATCAGGGTCAAAATCTGGCTCTGTACACTGCGAGGACAATGTAGTGCTCTGAGTGAATGTACCAGCAGAATCATCCATCAGCGGCTGTGCATCAGTGCACTCCATGTCAGATTCATCTTGGCCTGGGTAATTCACCATTTCACTTGATAATCCAGGCATGGTATGTGAAAACAGCTCCATGGAGTAATCAGTAGGATGGCCTGCGTCATCCTTCAATCTTGGTTGGGGTGAAGGACACAAGGAAAGGTGTGGTTCATGAACATGAGCCTCCAATGACGACTCAGTGCTTTTACTTTTTACAACTGAAGAAGAGGAGGCGATAGAGCTGGAGGCTGAGTCAGCAATGTAAGACAAAACTTTTTCCTGATGCTCTGCCTTTAAAAGCGGTTTGCCAACTCCTAGAAAACTAAGCGTTCGAGGCCTTATGTAGCCAGACGATGACGCAGGGTCAGCACCTCCTGCATTCGGTCCTATTTTGCTCTTGCCACTACCATCAGATCCACCACCAACACCATCATTACCAGCTGCCAACCCCCGCCCAATTCCACGGCCTCTTCCACCAGCCTTCCTCATTTTTGGTAGAAATGTAGACAAAATCCAACAAACTATATAGTAATGTAAAACAAGGTAAAAGGTGTCTATAGGACAGGGGAGATTTAGAATTTCTGCACACACTTGTGGACAGTGGACACTTTTGGATTGTGTGAGGCCCACTGATATCTGAGCGCTATGTGACACGCTCGATGGCACAGCTGCCTGTGACCAAAGTGACGAGAGGATAATGGAGATTTTGAATCTCTGCGTACACTTTTGGACACTTGTAGATTGTGTGAGGCCCACTGATATCTGAGCGCTATGTGACACGCTCGATGGCACAGCTGCCTGTGACCAAAGTGACGAGAGGATAATGGAGATTTTGAATCTCTGCGTACACTTTTGGACACTGGACACTTGTGGATTGTGTGAGGCCCACTGATATCTGAGCGCTATGTGACACGCTCGATGGCACAGCTGCCTGTGACCAAAGTGACGAGAGGATAATGGAGATTTTGATTCTCTGCGTACACTTTTGGACACTGGACACTTGTAGATTGTGTGAGGCCCACTGAAAACTGAGCGCTATGTGACACGCTCGATGGCACAGCTGCCTGTGACCAAAGTGACGAGAGGATAATGGAGATTTTGAATCTCTGCGTACACTTTTGGACACTGGACACTTGTAGATTGTGTGAGGCCTACTGATATCTGAGCGCTATGTGACACGCTCGATGGCACAGCTGCCTGTGACCAAAGTGACGAGAGGATAATGGAGATTTTGAATCTCTGCGTACACTTTTGGACACTGGACACTTGTAGATTGTGTGAGGCCCACTGATATCTGTGCGCTATGTGACACGCTCGATGGCACAGCTGCCTGTGACCAAAGTGACGAGAGGATAATGGAGATTTTGAATCTCTGCGTACACTTTTGGACACTGGACACTTGTGGATTGTGTGAGGCCCACTGATATCTGAGCGCTATGTGACACGCTCGATGGCACAGCTGCCTGTGACCAAAGTGACGAGAGGATAATGGAGATTTTGATTCTCTGCGTACACTTTTGGACACTGGACACTTGTAGATTGTGTGAGGCCCACTGATATCTGAGCGCTATGTGACACGCTCGATGGCACAGCTGCCTGTGACCAAAGTGACGAGAGGATAATGGAGATTTTGAATCTCTGCGTACACTTTTGGACACTGGACACTTGTAGATTGTGTGAGGCCTACTGATATCTGAGCGCTATGTGACACGCTCGATGGCACAGCTGCCTGTGACCAAAGTGACGAGAGGATAATGGAGATTTTGAATCTCTGCGTACACTTTTGGACACTGGACACTTGTAGATTGTGTGAGGCCTACTGATATCTGAGCGCTATGTGACACGCTCGATGGCACAGCTGCCTGTGACCAAAGTGACGAGAGGATAATGGAGATTTTGAATCTCTGCGTACTTTTTTGGACACTGGACACTTGTAGATTGTGTGAAGCCTACTGATATCTGAGCGCTATGTGACACGCTCGATGGTACAGCTGCCTGTGACCAAAGTGACGAGAGGATAATGGAGATTTTGAATCTCTGCGTACACTTTTGGACACTGGACACTTGTAGATTGTGTGAGGCCTACTGATATCTGAGCGCTATGTGACACTCTCAATGGCACAGCTGCCTGTGACCAAAGTGACGAGAGGATAATGGAGATTTTGAATCTCTGCGTACACTTTTGGACACTGGACACTTGTAGATTGTGTGAGGCCCACTGATATCTGAGCGCTATGTGACACGCTCGATGGCACAGCTGCCTGTGACCAAAGTGACGAGAGGATAATGGAGATTTTGAATCTCTGCGTACACTTTTGGACACTGGACACTTGTAGATTGTGTGAGGCCCACTGATATCTGAGCGCTATGTGACACGCTCGATGGCACAGCTGCATGTGACCAAAGTGACGAGAGGATAATGGAGATTTTGATTCTCTGCGTACACTTTTGGACACTGGACACTTGTAGATTGTGTGAGGCCCACTGATATCTGAGCGCTATGTGACACGCTCGATGGCACAGCTGCCTGTGACCAAAGTGACGAGAGGATAATGGAGATTTTGAATCTCTGCGTACACTTTTGGACACTGGACACTTGTAGATTGTGTGAGGCCCACTGATATCTGAGCGCTATGTGACACGCTCGATGGCACAGCTGCCTGTGACCAAAGTGACGAGAGGATAATGGAAATTTTGAATCTCTGCGTACACTTTTGGACACTGGACACTTGTAGATTGTGTGAGGCCTACTGATATCTGAGCGCTATGTGACACGCTCGATGGCACAGCTGCCTGTGACCAAAGTGACGAGAGGATAATGGAGATTTTGAATCTCTGCGTACACTTTTGGACACTGGACACTTGTAGATTGTGTGAGGCCCACTGATATCTGAGCGCTATGTGACACGCTCGATGGCACAGCTGCCTGTGACCAAAGTTACGAGAGGATAATGGAGATTTTGAATCTCTGCGTACACTTTTGGACACTGGACACTTGTAGATTGTGTGAGGCCTACTGATATCTGAGCGCTATGTGACACGCTCGATTGCACAGCTGCCTGTGACCAAAGTGACGAGAGGATAATGGAGATTTTGAATCTCTGCGTACACTTTTGGACACTGGACACTTGTAGATTGTGTGAGGCCCACTGATATCTGAGCGCTATGTGACACGCTCGATGGCACAGCTGCCTGTGACCAAAGTGACGAGAGGATAATGGAGATTTTGAATCTCTGCGTACACTTTTGGACACTGGACACTTGTAGATTGTGTGAGGCCCACTGATATCTGAGCGCTATGTGACACGCTCAATGGCACAGCTGCCTGTGACCAAAGTGACAAGAGGATAATGGAGATTTTGAATCTCTGCGTACACTTTTGGACACTGGACACTTGTAGATTGTGTGAGGCCCACTGATATCTGAGCGCTATGTGACACGCTTGATGGCACAGCTGCCTGTGACCAAAGTGACGAGAGGATAATGGAGATTTTGAATCTCTGCGTACACTTTTGGACACTGGACACTTGTAGATTGTGTGAGGCCCACTGATATCTGAGCGCTATGTGACACGCTCGATGGCACAGCTGCCTGTGACCAAAGTGACGAGAGGATAATGGAGATTTTGATTCTCTGCGTACACTTTTGGACACTGGACACTTGTAGATTGTGTGAGGCCCACTGATATCTGAGCGCTATGTGACACGCTCGATGTCACAGCTGCCTGTGACCAAAGTGATGAGAGGATAATGGAGATTTTGAATCTCTGCGTACACTTTTGGACACTGGACACTTGTAGATTGTGAGAGGCCTACTGATATCTGAGCGCTATGTGACACGCTCGATGGCACAGCTGCCTGTGACCAAAGTGACGAGAGGATAATGGAGATTTTGATTCTCTGCGTACACTTTTGGACACTGGACACTTGTAGATTGTGTGAGGCCCACTGATATCTGAGCGCTATGTGACACGCTCGATGGCACAGCTGCCTGTGACCAAAGTTACGAGAGGATAATGGAGATTTTGAATCTCTGCGTACACTTTTGGACACTGGACACTTGTAGATTGTGTGAGGCCTACTGATATCTGAGCGCTATGTGACACGCTCGATTGCACAGCTGCCTGTGACCAAAGTGACGAGAGGATAATGGAGATTTTGAATCTCTGCGTACACTTTTGGACACTGGACACTTGTAGATTGTGAGAGGCCTACTGATATCTGAGCGCTATGTGACACGCTCGATTGCACAGCTGCCTGTGACCAAAGTGACGAGAGGATAATGGAGATTTTGAATCTCTGCGTACACTTTTGGACACTGGACACTTGTAGATTGTGTGAGGCCCACTGATATCTGAGCGCTATGTGACACGCTCGATGGCACAGCTGCCTGTGACCAAAGTGACGAGAGGATAATGGAGATTTTGAATCTCTGCGTACACTTTTGGACACTGGACACTTGTAGATTGTGTGAGGCCCACTGATATCTGAGCGCTATGTGACACGCTCAATGGCACAGCTGCCTGTGACCAAAGTGACAAGAGGATAATGGAGATTTTGAATCTCTGCGTACACTTTTGGACACTGGACACTTGTAGATTGTGTGAGGCCCACTGATATCTGAGCGCTATGTGACACGCTTGATGGCACAGCTGCCTGTGACCAAAGTGACGAGAGGATAATGGAGATTTTGAATCTCTGCGTACACTTTTGGACACTGGACACTTGTAGATTGTGTGAGGCCCACTGATATCTGAGCGCTATGTGACACGCTCGATGGCACAGCTGCCTGTGACCAAAGTGACGAGAGGATAATGGAGATTTTGATTCTCTGCGTACACTTTTGGACACTGGACACTTGTAGATTGTGTGAGGCCCACTGATATCTGAGCGCTATGTGACACGCTCGATGTCACAGCTGCCTGTGACCAAAGTGACGAGAGGATAATGGAGATTTTGAATCTCTGCGTACACTTTTGGACACTGGACACTTGTAGATTGTGAGAGGCCTACTGATATCTGAGCGCTATGTGACACGCTCGATGGCACAGCTGCCTGTGACCAAAGTGACGAGAGGATAATGGAGATTTTGATTCTCTGCGTACACTTTTGGACACTGGACACTTGTAGATTGTGTGAGGCCCACTGATATCTGAGCGCTATGTGACACGCTCGATGGCACAGCTGCCTGTGACCAAAGTGACGAGAGGATAATGGAGATTTTGAATCTCTGCGTACACTTTTGGACACTGGACACTTGTAGATTGTGTGAGGCCCACTGATATCTGAGCGCTATGTGACACGCTCGATGGCACAGCTGTGACAAAAGTGACTTGAGGATAAGGGAGATTGGATTGCTTTTAAAAAAGCAGTTTGCGGAGCAGTGGGTAAACAGCAATGCCAGCGTGTCAGGAAGCCTTAGAAGGCAGCCCAACAACCAACACCACTGATACACCACAATATAGCCTCCCCTTGCACTGCACACACAGTGACTTGTGTGTTGTGCAGGCCAAATCGCTAGCAGCAGAAGCAGTTTTTTTGCCCACCAAAGCAAGCCAATCACTTGCATGCCCTTCTGAAAGATGGTGGTGACCCGTGCCTAGGTCATCACGTTGCCCACAGTGTCCGTGGATCCTGATTGGCTGAAAAAGAGCACAAAACAAACTTTTGAAACGCGACTTTGGCGCGTAAGTCGCCGACCTCGTGGCCGACCTCATCCTAGGGTCGAGTTTCGTTTCATGAAACCCGACTTTGCCAAAAGTCGGCGACTTTTGAATTTTTTCGACCCGTTTCGCTCAACTCTAGTAATAAGTTGTGTTTTTTCTTTGGAGACACCTCTCATACTATTTCTGTCTGCCCTAAGCGAGAGAAACGTTTTGCACACACATTTGCTGTGGGCAGTGCACAACCTAAGTTTCTTTTGACAATTACTCTGGTCTGCTCCTTATCCACATTTTCCGCTAAGGCTTTTGTAGATTCAGGAGCAACTTTGAATCTGATGGATTTGGACTTTGCTAAACGTTGTGGTTTTCCCATGATACCTCTGCGGATGCCCATTCCTTTGAGGGGTATTGATGCTATTCCTTTGGCAGAGAATAAATCTCAGTTTTGGACCAAGGTGATAATGCGGGTCGCCCCAGACCACAAAGAAAATTGTAAATTTTTGGTGCTGCACAATTTGCATGATACTATTGTTCTGGGTTTTCCCTGGTTGCAAACTCATAATCCAGTTTTGGATTGGAAATCTGTGTCTGTGGTGAGTTGGGCTTGTCAGTGTTTTCTTAGGGACACTCCTGTTTTCTCCACCTCTCCTCAGTCTCATGATATTCCTGATTATTTGGCTGATTTTTCTGATGTATTTAGTGAGAGTAAGTCTGCGTCTTTGCCTCCTCATAGGAGTTATGACTGTGGAATTGAGTTGATGCCTGGGTGTAAATTTCCCAGGGGTCAGCTTTTCAACTTATCAGTACCCGAACATGATGCTATGCAAACTTATATTAAGGAGTCATTGGAGAAGGTTCATATTAGACCATCCTCTTCTCCCTTAGGTGCTGTTTTTTTTGTGGCCAAGAAAGATGGTTCATTAAGGCCTTGCACTGACTATCGTTCCCTTAACAAAATGACGGTTAAATATCAGTATCCGTTACCCCCTGATTTCTGATTTATTCTCCAGAGTTAAAAGTGCCTGCTGGTTTGCAAAGTTGACCTCAGGGGGGCGTATAATTTCATTCGCATCAAGCTCGGGGATGAATGGAAGATGGCGTTTAATACTCTGGAGAGACATTTTGAGTACCTGGTGATGCCTTTTGGGCTCACTAATGCCCCTTCTGTCTTCCAATCCTTTATGAATGATATCGTCACACCGCTGCCTGCTCTGCCTGCCCCGCGGCCGCACGTGCCTGCGCCCCATCATACTCACCGGGCCCGGCGCAGTCCCGTCTGCTCTTCTTCCCCTGCACCCGCTCCTGTCTCAGCTTCCTGTCAGGCGTGCGCACGCGACCGGCTCCACCGCGCACACGCACACCCCTCTCTGTGAGACCGGCTTCTCTCCCTGGCTCACTATAGGTCCTGACCCGGAAGCACCTCTGAACCTGCCCTTATCAGGCCGCCTCTTCCTCCCTGGCATTGCCTGATCGTAACTCGTGTTTAGCTAGTGACCCTGGCCCCCTGTCTGCCTGCCTTCCCAGTTCCTGCTGCGTTACTCCGCTCCTTATCTCGGTCGTCCTGCAGTATTTAACCTGTTCCTTTGTGTCTCTCCCAGTGCCTGCCATCCAGTGTCCACTTCCAGTCTGTGTCCCCGTGTTCCAGTCCTGCCAGCCTGTGTCTTCATCCAGTCCGTATCTCAGCGTTCCAGCCATGCCTGCCTGAATCTTCCTGTCCACATCCCTGTGTTCCAGTCCTGCTAGCCTGTGTCTCCGTCCCCTCCGTCCACCGTGGTTCCGGTCCTGCATGTCCGTCTGCCTGCCTCTCTCATCTCCTGCTGTGTCTCCTCTGTCCTCCTCGGGTACCGGCTGCCGTGGTGAGTAGTTTCCCCTGGGCCTGTCCCTAACACTCCCTGTATAGGGGGTGGTCCACCTGGCCCGCTCGCCCAGGGGAGGTTTGCTTACCGCGGTCCAGTGGGTTCACCCTTGGGAACCATCAGCACGATCAGGCCATGGACCCCGCCGGTACCTCTGCCGCTGCCCAAAAGGAACTAGCAATCCTACGGGACAATCAGTCTAAGATCATGGCTTTTTTGAAAACCATGGAGTCCCGTCTCTCGGCTTTACAGTCCTCCAATCCGGGGAGCGCGGCCCAGCTGTCCAGTCTCCAGCAGGAGCTTGCCCAGCAGCGAGACACCCAAGCCCACATGCTTAACTACATGGCTTCGGTGGATAACCGATTGCTCTCAATCGAAACATCTGCCTCGGTCCAGGCCCCTGTCTCACATCCTTCACCCCAATTGGCCAAACCTCCGCAGTATAGCGGGGATCCCAAATTATGTCGGGGGTTCCTTAACCAGTGCCAGTTGCATTTTGAGCTGTTGCCACAGCAGTACCCCACCGACCGAGCCAAAGTGGCCTTTGTGGTATGCCACCTGGAGGGGGAGGCGCTAGCCTGGGTAAACCCCCTGTGGGAGCGAGACGATCCTCTGGTCTCCCATCTCGCTACTTTTCTGGAGACTTTTCGTAAAGTATTCGACGAGCCGGGTCGCCTGGCCTCCACCACCGAGTCCCTATTTAATCTCCGCCAGGGTTCCCTCTCTGTAGGCCAGTATGCCATTCAGTTCCGTACATTGTCATCTGAGCTGGGATGGAACAACGAGGCCCTGGTAGGAGCTTTTTGGCGAGGCTTGTCATCTCGAATCAAAGACGAGTTGGCAGGGCGAGACACACCAACGTCCCTTGAGGATCTAATTTCCCTGGCTACGCGTATCGATCTACGCTTCCAGGAGCGATCTCGCGAAGCTGCCAGGGAGACAGCCACACGCAGTCATTCCCGCTCGCAATTTTCCACCGCAGCGCCTGCGCCAGAGCCCATGCAGGTGGACCGTCTCAAGCCAGCTGAGCTGCACCATCAAGAGAGGCTCGCCCAAGGTCTCTGTCTCTACTGTGGCAGTTCCTCTCACCTTCTGCGCTCTTGCCCGGTGAGGCCGGGAAACGCCTCTGCCTAGGACAGGTAAGAGAGGCCTCCCTAGGTGTTAGCAATACCTCTCTACCCTTAACCCTCTCGGTCTTATTGAATTTCGGTTCCAGCCGCTCCTCCAAGGTGGCCTATATAGACTCTGGAGCAGCTGGGAACTTCATTCAGCTCGAGGCGGTCAAAAGATTGAGGATACCTGTCAGATCCTTGGAGACTCCTCAGCAGTTAGCTTCAGTCGACGGTGCTCCCCTGCGGGAGACAGTTACTTTGGTCACCGAAGAGGTGGAGCTACAGTTAGGAGTCCTGCATTGGGAGAAGATCACCTTCTTCGTACTGCCGTCGTTATCCCATACACTCCTCTTAGGTCTTCCTTGGTTAAGAACCCACGAACCCGTACTTGATTGGCGAGCTGGTGACATTTTACGATGGGGTCAATCCTGTCACTCTACGTGCCTTCTTCCCATTCAGCCAGTCAAAGCTTTTCTATCTCCTGCGGTGCCTGCAAGCTTGCCTTCGGCCTACTGGTCCTTCGCGGATGTTTTTAACAAGAAAGAAGAAGAGAGCTTGCCTCCGCATCGTCCCTACAACTGCCCAGTCGACCTCATTCCAGGTTCTACTCCACCCCGTGGTCGAATTTACCCTCTGTATCCTCGCGAATCACAGGCCATGACTGAGTACGTCCAGGAGAACTTGGCCAGAGGCTTTATTCGGAAATCGTCTTCGCCCGCAGGAGCGGGATTCTTCTTCATCAAGACGAAGGACGGCTCACTGCATCCCTGCATCGATTATCGGGGCCTAAATGATATCACCATCAAAAATAAATACCCGCTCCCTCTCATTCCGGAGCTATTCGATCGACTGCGGGGAGCACGAATCTTCACCAAATTAGATCTCCGTGGAGCCTACAATCTCATCCGTATTCGTTCCGGAGATGAATGGAAGACTGCTTTTAACACCAGGGACGGTCACTACGAATATCTAGTGATGCCATTCGGCATGTGCAATGCTCCCGCAGTGTGCCAGGAGTTCGTGAATGATATTTTCCGAGACCTTCTGTACTCCTGTGTGGTGGTATATCTGGATGACATTCTTGTCTTTTCCCCGGGCTTGCCTACCCATAGAAGGAACGTCCATCAAGTGTTGCTGCACCTGCGAGAGAATCGCCTGTATGCTAAGCTAGAGAAGTGCGCCTTCGAGCAGACATCTCTCCCGTTCCTGGGTTACATTATTTCTGATTCAGGCTTGAGTATGGACCCGGAGAAGGTGTCCGCCGTGCTCAACTGGCCACAACCTCATGGAATCAAGGCAATCCAGCGATTTCTTGGCTTTGCCAATTATTACCGGCAGTTCATCCCTCACTTTTCTTCTTTGACTGTGCCAATCTCCTCTCTAATTCATAAGGGGGCCGACCCTCACGTCTGGTCCTCGGAGGCCAAAAAAGCTTTCCTTGCCTTGAAACAAGCCTTTGCCTCAGCTCCCGTTCTCCATCTTCCAGATACCAACAAACCTTTCATTTTGGAGGTGGATGCCTCTGCCATCGGGGCTGGAGCCGTGCTCTCGCAGAGATCCTCTTCTGCGCGACTGGTCACCTGCGGCTTCTTCTCAAAGACATTTACCGTCTCGGAGCGAAATTATGCCATTGGTGACAGGGAGCTGTTGGCCATCAAGTTGGCATTGGAGGAATGGTGGTACTTATTAGAGGGAGCTGTGCATCCATTTAAGATCTACACGGACCATAAAAATTTGGCATACATTCGAACGGCGCAGAAGCTGGATCCCCGGCAGGCCAGATGGTCCTTATTTTTCGCCCGGTTCGATTTTGAACTCCACTTCCATCCAGGTAGTAAGAACCTCAAGGCCAATGCGTTGTCCAGATCTTTTCTTGTGGACGATACTGAACAGGAGCCCATGCACATTGTGGACCCTTCTAAGGTCATCACGGTGGCACCCCTCAGCCTGTCCACTCAACAGGAAGCTGGTCTTGCGCTGGGGCCACGCCTCCAAAATTGCAGGTCATGTTGGGTTCAAAAAGACTCTTCAGCTCGTGTCTCGCTACTACTGGTGGCCCACTCTTCTTCAGGATGTGCAAAGTTTTTTAGTGTCTTGCCCCTCATGTGCACAGAACAAGGTTCCCAGGCAATTACCTTCTGGTCTCTTGCATCCGCTGCCAGTCCCTTCGGCTCCGTGGCAGCATGTGGCTATGGACTTTATTACTGATTTGCCTCGCTCTGCGGGCCGCACCGTCATCCTCGTCGTTGTGGATAGATTTTCCAAGATGGCCAATTTCATCTCGCTTCCTGGTCTACCTTTGGCCCCCGAATTGGCAAAAATCTTCATCCATCATATTTTCGCCTTCATGGTCTTCCTCAACATATTGTCTCGGACAGGGGAGTCCAGTTCACGTCCCGATTTTGGAGGGCACTCTGCAAATCCATGAATGTCGTACTGGATTTTTCCTCCGCCTATCACCCACAGTCCAACGGACAAGCTGAGCGTACTAACCAAATTTTGGTGAATTACCTCCGTCACTTCTCCAACGCTCATCAGAACGATTGGACTGACTTACTTCCATGGGCTGAATTCACTTATAATAATCACATCAGCGAATCTTCTTCCAAGTCCCCCTTCTTTATCGTTTACGGGCAACATCCAGGCTTACCCCTGCCGGTTACTCCTTTCTCGGGTGTGCCGGCGGCCGATCTTCTGTCAGGGGAATTCTCCAGGATCTGACAGGAGACCAAGACCGCTCTCGAGCAAGCACGTGTAAGGATGAAAAAACACGCAGATAAGAGGCGCTTGGATCCACCCCTTTATCATCCGGGCGATAAAGTGTGGTTGTCCTCCAAATTCATCCGCCTGAAGATTCCTTCGCACAAATTGGGTCCTCGGTACGTCGGACCCTTCGAGGTCTTGTCTTGCATTAACGACGTCTCTTACAAGTTGAAGCTTCCTGCCTCGCTCCGTATCCCCAATTCATTCCATGTCTCTCTTCTGAAACCAGTGATTCTCAATCAGTTCCATGCCTCTACCACTCGTTCTCCTCGGCCTATTTCTGCTGATGATGTCTTTGAAGTTAAAGACATTCTCGCCATTAAAAGGCTTAGAGGGAGAACCTATTTCCTGGTTGATTGGAAAGGTTTTGGTCCAGAGGAGAGATCTTGGGAGCCTCGGGAGAACATCCAGGCTCCTCAGATTTTGGCACGATTTCTTTCCAGTCTGGGGAGGAGGGCGCGTAAGGAGGGGGGTACTGTCATGCCGCTGCCTGCTCTGCCTGCCCCGCGGCTGCACGTGCCCGCGCCCCGTCATACTCACTGGGCCCGGCGCAGTCCCGTCTGCTCTTCTTTCCCTGCACCCGCTCCTGTCTCGGCTTCCTGTCATGCGCGCGCACGCGACCGGCTCCACCGCGCACACGCACACCCCTCTCTGTGAGACCGGCCTCTCTCCCCGGCTCACTATAGGTCCTGACCCGGAAGCACCTCTGCACCTGCCCTTATCAGGCCGCCTCTTCCTCCCTGGCGTTGCCTGATCGCAACTCGTGTTTAGCTAGTGACCCTGGCCCCCTGTCTGCCTGCCTTCCCAGTTCCTGCTGCGTTACTCCGCTCCCTATCTCGGTTGTCCTACAGTATTTAACCTGCTCCTTTGTGTCTCTCCCAGTGCCTGCCATCCAGTGTCCACTTTCAGTCTGTGTCCCCGTGTTCCAGTCCTGCCAGCCTGTGTCTTCATCCAGTCCGTATCTCAGCGTTCCTGCCGTGCCTGCCTGAATCTTCCTGTCCACATCCCTGTGTTCCAGTCCTGCTGGCCTGTGTCTCCGTCCCCTCTGTCCACCGTGTTTCCGGTCCTGCACGTCCGTCCGCCTGCCTCTCTCATCTCCTGCTGTGTCTCCTCTGTCCTCCTCGGGTACCGGCTGCCGTGGTGAGTAGTTTCCCCTGGGCCTGTCCCTAACACTCCCTGGAGGTTCGCTTACCGCGGTCCAGTGGGTTCACCTTTGGGAACCATCACAGATATTTTCCGGGACTTTGTGGATAAGTTTTTGATCATCTATCTGGATGATATTTTGATCTTTTCCAGTGATTGGGATTCTTATGTGGAACATGTCCGGACTGTGTTCCGGATTTTGAGGGAGAATTCCCTGTATGTTAAGGGATCAAAATGCCTCTTTGGTGTACAGAGGATTTCATTTTTGGGATTTATTTTGTCTCCGTCGACTATTGAAATGGACCCGGCAAAGGTACAGGCCATTTATGATTGTGTTCAGCCCACTTCTTTGAAGGCTCTCCAGAAGTTTTTGGGTTTTGCTAATTTCTATCGTAAATGTATAGGTAATGTTTCTGGCATTGTCAAACCACTGACTGATCTGACCACGAAGGGCGCTGATGTGCTGAATTGGTCTCCAGAGGCTGTTTCGGCATTTCAGGAGCTTAAGCGGAGATTCACTTCTGCTCCAGTTTTACGGCAACCTGATGTCTCACTTCCATTTCAGATGGTGGTAGATGCCTCTGAGATTGGTGCAGGAGCTGTTTTGTTCCAAAAAGATCCAGTGACTTCTAAAATGATTCCCTGTACCTTCTTTTCTCAAAAGTTCTCCCCATCTGAACGTAACTATGACGTGGGGAATCGGGAATTGTAGGCCATGAAATGGGCATTTGAAGAGTGGAGACATTGGTTGGAGGGAGCTAGACATCAAGTTGTGGTCCTCACCGACCACAAAAATTTGATTTATCTTGAGTCGGCCAAACGCTTGAATCCTAGACAGGCTGGGTGGGCCTTGTTTTTCACGCGTTTTAATTTTGTGGTCTCTTTTCTTCCGAGCACTAAGAATGTCAAGGCAGACGCCCTTTCTAGGAGTTTCTTTGCTGATTCTCTTATTGTGACCGAGCCTACTACCATCCTAAGTGAGGGGGTAGTTCTTTCTGCCATCTCGCCCGATTTGAGACGCGCCCTAGAGGAATTTCAGGAGAATAAACCTGAGCATTGTCCTATGGGAAAATTGTATGTTCCTGACCAGTGGAGGAAGAGAGTGATGTCTGAAGTTCATTGCTCCGCAATGGCTGGTCATCCAGGTATTTTTGGTACCAGAGATTTGGTGAGTCGGTCTTTTTGGTGGCCTGCCTTATCTCCTGATGTCTGGAATTTTGTGCAGTCCTGTGGGACTTGTTCTCGGTCTAAACCCTGTTCTCGTTTTAGTGGGTTGTTGATGCCCCTGCCGGGGCCCAAGAGGCTATGGACCCATATCTCAATGGATTTTATTTCTGATCTTCCTGTCTCTCAGAGAATGACTGTTATCTGGGTGATTTGTTATAGATTTTCTAAGATGGCCCATCTTGTATCACTCCCAAAGTTGCCATCTTCCTCAGAGTTAGTGTTGAGCGATACCATCCAATATCGTGAAGTATCGGATCGGATTGGATCAGACCGATACTCAAAAAGTATCGGGTATCTGCTATTAGAAGTGGAAAGGAAGAACAAAGACGAAAGAATCTAATTAATAAAAATATTGGAGAAAGAGAAACCAATCACAAACTAAAATGTTTCTATACTAATGCACAAAGCATGGGCAACAAACAAGGAGAATTGGAACTACTAACACAGGAAAAGAAATATGATGTCATTGGAATCACTGAAACTTGGTGGGACAATACACATGATTGGAATACAAGACTAGAAGGATACAACTTATTTACAAGAAACAGACTTGAAAAACGAGGAGGGGGTGTCGCATTGTATGTTAGAAATGCGTATAACTGCACAGACATTGAATCTTCAGAGACTGGGAGTTCTGTGGAAACTGTTTGGGTAAAAATACAAGGACAGAACAATGTAAAGGACACCATTGTAGGCATTTACTACAGGCCGCCTGTGCAAGCTGAAGATATGGATGAACTCTTTATGCATCAAATGGCCAAGTTCTCCAAAAAATATGACATAGTTGTCATGGGAGATTTCAACTATCCAGACATTTGTTGGGAAACTCTCTCAGGCAAAACTAACAGGTCAAGGAAATTCTTATCCTCTCTTGCTGACAACTTTATCTTCCAAAAGGTAAGGGAGAAAACAAGGGGAACTGCTACCTTGGATCTAATCCTTATAAACAGGGAGGAAATGGTTGAGGAGGTAAAAGTGGCTGGGACCCTAGGAGGTAGCGACCATGCTATTTTAGAATTTTGGATAACTAGAGGCGGAAGACCTGTGAAGACTCAGACGTCAAGGTTAGATTTCAGAAAGGCAGATTTTAAGGGATTCAGAAAGAGAATTGGAGGGATCCAATGGCTGGATATCCTAAAAGACAAAAATGTCCAGGAGGGATGGGAAATCTTGAAAAATGAAATTCTCAAAGCACAGTTGTTAACAATTCCGAAAAGAGGGAAGAATAGGAAGCATTTAAGGAAACCAGGATGGATGAACACAGAACTTAAGCACATGCTAAAAAGGAAGAAAAAAATGTTTATAAAATGGAAAGAGGGAGGCATATCTAAAGAAGAATATAATGCTGTCTGCAGAACCTGCAGGGCACAAATCAGATTATCTAAAGCTGAAAATGAATTGAGGCTTGCAAGAGATGTCAAAAGCAATAATAAAGGATTTTGGGGATATGTCAAAAGTAAAAGAAAAGTCAAAGATGCTATAGGATTTTTACAGGATGAAAATGATGAAATGGTAAGACAGGATGTTGAGAAGGCTGAACTTTTAAATTCCTATTTTGCATCTGTTTTCTCTCAGAAAGGAAATGTAACATCAACTGTTATTCACTGTCCTATTAAGGGAATAGAAGAATCCAGGATATCTATAAACAGAAAGATTGTGAGGAAACACTTAGCTAACCTAAATGAATTCAAGTCTCCAGGTCCAGATGAATTACACCCCAGAGTACTGAAGGAGATAGCAGAAGAAATTTTTGAACCCCTCTCCATAATCTTTGAAAATTCTTGGAGAACAGGAGAAGTGCCAGAAGACTGGAGAAGAGCAAATGTTGTTCCTATCTTCAAAAAGGGGAAGAAGGTGGACCCAGGCAACTATAGGCCGGTGAGTCTGACTTCTATACCAGGAAAGATCTTTGAACAAATTATTAAACAACATGTATGTCAATACCTGGATAAGAATGAAGTGATTAAACAGAGTCAGCATGGGTTTGTAACTAATAAGTCATGTCAGACTAACTTAATTTCCTTCTATGACGGTATCACTGATTGGGTGGATCAAGGAAATGCTGTAGATATAGTATATCTTGACTTCAGCAAAGCATTTGACAAAGTCTCTCATACAATCCTTATTGAAAAAATGACTAAGTATGGAATGGACAAGGCAACTGTTAGGTGGATTCATAACTGGCTTAGTGATCGGACCCAAAGAGTGGTCGTAAATGGCTGCACATCCAGTTGGAAGAATGTCTCAAGTGGGGTACCACAGGGCTCTGTCCTGGGCCCTGTATTGTTCAACATCTTTATCAACGATTTAGATGAAGGAATTGAGGGTAAACTGATTAAATTTGCTGATGACACAAAGCTAGGAGGGATAGCTAATACTAGAGAAGAGAGAGAGAGGATTCAAAAAGATATAAATAAACTGGAGAAGTGGGCAGCAACAAACAGAATGGTTTTTAACAGGGAAAAATGCAAAGTACTACATCTGGGCAATAAAAATGAAAAAAGCATATATAGAATGGGAGGAATAGGGCTAAGTGACAGCACATGTGAAAAAGACTTGGGTATACTAATAGATCACAGACTGAATATGAGTCAACAGTGTGATGCAGCAGCAAAAAAGGCAAATGCAATTCTAGGATGTATTAACAGAAGCATACAGTCTAGATCACGTGAAGTCATTATTTCCCTCTACTCCTCTTTGGTCAGACCTCATCTGGAATATTGTGTCCAGTTTTGGGCACCACATTTTAAAAAAGACATCAACAAACTGGAGCAAGTTCAGAAAAGAGCGACCAGAATGGTGACCGGTCTGCAAACCCTGTCTTATGAGGAAAGGTTGCAGGATTTGGGAATGTTTAGTTTGCAAAAGAGAAGACTGAGAGGAGACTTAATAGCTGTCTACAGATATCTAAAGGGCTGTCACATTGTAGAAGGATCAACTTTATTCTCATTTGCACAAGGAAAGACTAGAAGCAATGGGATGAAACTGAATGGGAGGAGACACAGATTAGATATTAGAAAAAACTTTTTGACAGTTAGAGTGATCAATGAGTGGAACAGGCTGCCACGAGAAGTGGTGAGTTCTCCTTCAATGGAAGTCTTCAAACAGAGGCTGGACAGACATCTGACTGGGATGATTTAGCGAATCCTGCTTTGAGCAGGGGGTTGGACCAGATGGCCCAGGAGGTCCCTTCCAACTCTACGATTCTATGATTCTATGATTCTATGATTATATGATTCTATGATTCCGATACCGGAAACCCATGCAAGTAAATGGGGCACAAATATCGGAATTAAAAAAAAACCCTTTCTTTACTTGCACATCCAGTTCAGGAGGTGGGAAGAGTGTGGGTGGTGCATGGGTGGACACTGTGCATGTCTGTGTGTGCGGGCGGGGCCTGTACGGGCCTCTCTGGGGTCCGTGCGGGCCTGCCGGGGGCCTGTACGGGCCTGCCAGGGGCCTGTGCCGGCCTACCGGGGGTTTGTGCGGGCTGCCGGGGTTCTGTGCAGGCTGCCGGGGGTCTGTGCGGGCTGCCGGGGGGCTGTGCGGGCCTGCTGGGGGTCTGTGCGGGCTGCCGGGGGTCTGTGCCGGCCTGCCGGGGGTTTGTGCGGGCTGCCGGGGTTCTGTGCAGGCTGCCGGGGGTCTGTGCGGGCTGCCGGGGGTCTGTGCGGACCTGCCAGGGGTCTGTGTGGGCCTGCCAGGGGTCTGTGCAGGCTGCCAGGGGTTGTGTGTGTGTGCAGTGTCCCATCGGGCTATGCCTGCTACAATGACAGTGATTGACACATTAGCCAATGATGGGATAGTAGTAGTCCCATTATCCGGCTAATGTGTTGAATGTAAAAAAAAACAAAAAAAAACATACATACTACATACATACTACATATATACTACATTCATACAACATACATACATACTGTACATACATACTACATACTGTACATACTTCATATATACTACATTCATACAACATACATACATACTACATACTTACTACATATATACTACATTCATACAACATACATACTACATACATACTACATATATACTACATTCATACAACATACATACATACTACATACTACATACATACTTCATATAAACTACATCCATACAACATACATACATACATACTACATATGTACTACATTCATACAACTTACATACAAACATACTACATACTACATACTGTACATACTACATATATACTACATTCATACAACATACATACATACATACTACATACATACTATATATATATACTACATTCATACATACAAACATACTACATACATAGAACATGCTACAGACATACAACATACATACTACATACATACTACATACTACATACAATACATTCATACATTCATACAATACATACATATAGACATACAGTACAAACAACATAGAGTACATACTCACCATCACTTGTCACTTTGATCCCCGAAGCCAGTGTCATCTGTAAAAAATATTAAAATAACAAGCAAGCAATATACTCCCTGATCCGCAGAAATCCACGAGTGTCCCACGACGATCTCCCGTGGAGAACAGCAGCATCAGCTGATGCGACCGCTCTCTAGGGGCCCCAGGAATATAATGATGGGAGGTAGGTATCCTTACGTACTGCATTCCTCCGCCACTGTAAAAAAAATAGTCCCTAGTCTCACTTATGGCATTGCTGTGTAAGAGAGTTCCCACACAGCTTTTGCCATAAAGTGAGACCAGTGAACTATAGTAATCTCTCAGTGATGCAAGGCAGGAGATCGTCGTGGGACACTCGTGGATTTCTGCGGATCAGGGAGTATATCGGTTGTTTGTTATTTTAATATTTTTTACAGTGAGATGACACTGGCTTTGGGGATCAAAGTGACAAGTGATAGTGAGTATGTACTCTGTTATATGTACTGTATGTCTATATGTATGTATTGTATGAATGTTTGAATGTATTGCATGTAGTGTATATGTAGTGTTTGTTGTATGCATGTTGTATGTATGTAGCATGTTGCATGAATGTAGTATATATGTAGTATGTAGTATGTATGTTGTATGAATGTAGTATATATGTAGTATGTATGTAGTATGTATGTTGTATAAATGTAGTATATATGAAGTATGTATGTAGTATGTGTTTATGTTGTATGAATGTAGTATATATGTAGCATGTATGTATGTATGCTATATGAATGTAGTATATATGTAGTATGTATGTAGCATGTAGTATGTATGTATGTAGTATGTATGTTGTATGAATGTAGCATATATGAAGTATGTATGTAGTATGTATGTATGTTGTATGAATGTAGTATGTATGTAGTATATATGAAGTATGTATGCAGTATGTATGTATGTTGTATGAATGTAGTATATATGTAGTATGTGTGTAGTATGTATGTATGCTGTATGAATGTAGTATACAGTATATGTAGTATGCATGTATGTTGTATGAATGTAGTATATATGTAGTATGTATGTAGTATGTATGTATGCTGCTGTATGAATGTAGTATTTATGTAGTATGTATGTATGTTGTATGAATGTAGTATATATGAAGTATGTATGTAGTATGTATGTTGTATGAATGTAGTATATATGTAGTATGTATGTAGTATGTATGGTTTTTTTTTTACATTCAACACATTAGCCGGATGATGGGACTACTACTGTTCCATCATTGGCTAATGTGTCAATCACTGTCATTGTAGCAAGCAAAGCCCGATGGGACTTGTCGTCCCATCGGAGGATGCCTGCGCACACACACAACCCCTGGCAGGCCCGCACAGACCCCCGGCAGGCCCGTACAGACCCCCGGCAGGCCCGCACAGACCCCCGGCAGGCCCGTGCAGACCCCCAGCAGCCCGCACAGACCCCCGGCAGGCCCGTACAGACCCCAAGCAGCCTGCACAGATCCCCAGCAGGCCCGCACAGACCCCCGGCAGCCCGCACAGACCCCCGGCAGGCCTGCACAGAACACGCATCATGATGACATCATTTCAGCAGCCAATCACAGCCACAACACTGGCTCATTGCATTATGGGAACTTCCGATTCCGGTATTCGATATTGTAAAAATATCGGTACTCAGTATCGGAATTCCGATACAGCGAATATCGGCCGATACCCGATATTTGCAGTATCGGAATGCTCAATACTACTCAGAGTTGGTGCCATTGTTTTTACAACAGGTGGTTCGGTTGCATGGGATTCCTGAGACCCTTGTGTCGGACAGAGGAGTCCAGTTTGTTTCCAGATTCTGGAAAGCCTTTTGTTCCAATCTGGGAATTCAGTTATCTTTCTCATGTGCATTTCATCCTCAGACCACTGGGCAGACTGAGAGAACAAACCAGACTTTGGAGTCCTATTTGAGATGTTTTATATCTGCTGATCAGGATGACTGTGTCTCATTTTTGCCAGAGAATATGGGAAGCAAGATGTGCCACAGTCCGCGCTGCTGAATCCACAAAATCACCTGGGATGCAAGATGTAGTAACAAAGTACTGCTTTATTCCTTCCTACGCGTTTCGGCGCCCTTCCTGGCACCTTCCTCAGGGATTGATCCCTGAGGAAGGTGCCAGGAAGGGCGCCGAAACGCGTAGGAAGGAATAAAGCAGTACTTTGTTACTACATCTTGCATCCCAGGTGATTTTGTGGATTCAGCAGCGCGGACTGTGGCACATCTTGCTTCCCATATTCTCTGGCAGTTTTTCCACTTTGGAGTGGTCGGTGGAGGTCCTGCAGCAGCTGATACTGTGTTATGTCTTCAAGCCAGTTGTGGGTCACACAACCGGAATAGGTGAGTGGAACTGCATTACACCACTCACATCGTAGTGTCACTAGTGATAGGGCACTATTGCACCTCTTGTTCCCCCACCCTTTTTGTATTGTGTCTCATTTTTGCCCTTTGCCGAATTCGCGCTAAATAATAGAGCTAGTTCTGCCACTTTGATGTCGCCCTTTTTCTGTAACTTTGGGTTTCATCCTCGATTTTCTTCAGGGCAAGTGGAATCTTTGGCCTGCCCAGTGGTGGACACTGTGGTAGAGAGAATGCAACAGATTTGGGACCAAGTGGTGGATAAGTTGTTCCTCTCTCAGGAAAAGGCCCAGCGGTTTTCCAACCGGCATAGGACCATTGGTCCCCGGTTTAAAGTGGGTGATATGGTTTGGTTGTCATCAAAGAATATTTCTATGAAGGCTGCATCTCCAAAATTCAAGTCAAGATTTATTGGACCTTATAAGATTTTGGAGATTCTTAATCCTGTTTCTTTTCGATTGGCTCTTCCAGTTACATTTAAGATCCATAACGTGTTTTGTTTCATAAATCTCTGTTGAAGAGGTTTGTTGAGCCAGTAGTTCCTATGGCGGCACCTCCTGACCCTGTATTGGTTAAAGGCAATGTGGAATATGAGGTAGAGAAAATATTGGATTCTCGTTTAGCTAGATGGAGACTCCAGTATTTGGTCAAATGGAAGGGTTATGGCCAGGAGGATAATTCTTTGGTCTCTGCTTTTGACATTCATGCTGATAGATTGGTTCGTGCTTTTCACTGGTCCCATCCTGATCGGCCTGGTTGCGTGGATGAGGGTTCGGTGACCCCTCCTCAAGGGGGGTACAGTTGTGAACTCATTTTCTGGTCTGCCTCTGGTTTCTGGTGAGGGAGCAGGTTGTGTTAACAGAGGAGTCATTAGTTCTCTTTCCGGGCTCCCTCTGGTGGTGGCAGGAGGTAATGAAGCTGATCTAATCAACAGAGAACTGCCACCTGATAATGAGGACGAGGATTGGACATCTGGAGTCTCTGACTGGATTTTAGACAGCCGACTCCCTCTTCCCATGCTGGTGATTTTTTCCTGCCTCCTGAGGATCTAGTTTCCAGTTCAGTTCCTGCCTTTCAAGCTAAGTGTTCTCTGCTATTGTTCACATTTGATTTGGTTTGCCCTTTTCAGTTTTTTTGTGGTCAGCCAGCCCCAGCTGGGGCTGTGCTGAATTTCCATTCTAATGTCACTGCATGTGCCAGTTTGCTTTTTGTCCCTTATTAGATTGGACTCTTTTTGCTCTGTTCTCAGAATATGTCAGAGTGCTGATACAGTGGTGAAGTCTAGTGACTTCAGGGTTTTTTTTGCTATCAGTAGTGTTGGACATTTTTGCAGGGTTTTTTGGCGTGATTGCAGACAGTATCTTTCCTTTCCTGTCCTTTCTAGTTAATGTGGGACCCATCATTTGCTCAGCCTATTTTCCTACCTGTGTTTGTGTTTTCATCTTGTCTCACCGGCAATATATGTGTGGGGGCTGTCTATTCCTTTGGGGTCTGCTCTGGGGCAGTTTAGATTTCCCCTTTTCTTGCTTTAGGCTTATTTAGTCCTCCGGCTGTGACGAGGCGTCTAGAATCATCGTTGGTACGCTCCACGGCTACTGCTAGTTGTGTGGTTAAGAACAGGGAACTGCAATCCGCCTAGTTACCAACCTCTCTGGTTTTCTGTGACATAGCTTGGTTTTATTTTCCTCCTCGGTGACCCAATCATAACAGGGTAACGATGGAGCGTTGTTGGCTACCTTCAGTAGGAGCAGGTGCACATGTGCTACCTGAGGTTTTGTAGTCCATCCACGCTTGTCTGGCGCCCCTGAGGCTTCAGTCGCCACAGAAGTACTGCATCTCCTGCTGAGGTGTGGTACCCCACCATCCAGGTAAGGTGGAGACTCCTGACCACACTCCAACACCTGCATCCCACACCGCAAAGTAGGGTAGCAAAGCACCTTCGGCGGCTCCCTGCTTGGAGTATAGCAAAGCACCCATTGGTGGCTCCCTGCTTGGAACACGAAGCGTGCTGGGAGGCGGGTGGAGTTAGTACTAGAGTTGAGCGACTTTTGGTTTTTAGGGTCGAGTTTCATTTCGTGAAACCCGACTTTTCCAAAAGTCGGGTCGAGCAAGATCGGCCGATTATAGGGAAAAGTCGGGGTCGTCCCGAAACACGAAACCCAATATAAGTCAATGGGGAATAAAAGTCGGCAGTGAGAGGAGGACAGGAAACACACCTACAGTGCCCATTTGAATGCCAAAAGCATCAATTCTTATTACTTAAGCTTGTCAACTTTAATTAACTTCATAATACAAGTTACGCACTGAAAAATGGGGGTTATTTGGCTAAAGTTGTGGGGGGGGAGGGCTGGCTCCAGGTTTTCATGTGCCCTGGGCGAAAGAGCGCCCCTTTAACACATACCACAACTCATCATGCTCCGATACTGCAGAGAAATAGCGGTATAGTACAATGAAAAATACTTCACTTTTTACATCTCATGACAAGGCCCATTTATTTCTCCATACAGAATCATTGGTCCCATATAATGTTTGAAACAGTATATGATGAGCTCCACATAATGCTACAGTATATGTTGGTCCGCATGGATGACGCTCCACTGTCTTATGGGCCCAAATAATGCTCCAAACATAATGGGCCCCATTTCTAATGCTCTAGTTTATAATGGGCCCTGTAAATGCTGCTCCAGTGTCTGATGTCCACCTTTGGAATGTTCCAGTGTATGGTGAGCCCCATCTATCATTCTCCAGAGTATAGTGCTCCCCAAAAATTGCTGACCCAACATTGAAAACAATGAAATAAGTCTCCTCGCTAGGGAATCCCTGTACTAGTCTGGACTCCTAGTCGTCCCCATCTTCCATCTCACTGCACAGTATTTCAACCTTGCAAGTGCTGTGATCCTGAGCAAGCAGGGGGGGCCCACTCGTTGGCGACGGCACTGGCACAGGGCCCCTGATAGTACGGTGGTGTGTCTGATGGCGGGAGGGCCGAACCTGCACTTTCATCTGCAGCTTCCTCTTTGTCACCGTGTAAGATGGAACTGTATATGGGAAGGGTAACCTGAGTTTCATCAGGGTCAGATTCAGGCCGTGTAGCACGCGAGGGGAATGTAGTAGTCTGGGTCAATGTACCAGCAGATTCATCGAGCAGTGGCTGGGCATCAGTGCACTTGTGTCGCCCCCAGGAGTACGGTCGCCACAGTGGCATTACCTTCCTCCTAGGGAATGTGATGTCATGCTTGGGAGCAACGAAGGATTTCTCTAGCAGGTTAACTGATTGGGCGGCGTTATTCCCACGAGTCATGACCCTCCAAACAGCGTTCATGAAGGCAAAGTGTTAGTTTTACGTGGGCAGTATGGTTGCAAAGCTGAACCTTAAAGGAATGTCCGGAAGGGCACCACCAGGAGTGGAGCCTACGGTTAAATTCGACTCCACCTGGGAAACCTCAACCATGCCAGCTACAGAAAAGATGCACACATTGCAAGCTTAATTCCGTTAACGAACGAGACTCCGTCATGCCCTGTGGTCCGAGTCCGGCTTACTAGAGGGACACGTGAGGCTCTGGCACATGAGATTGGCCAATAACTGGTGTGTCATGCCCTTACATGTCCGTGGCTGCATGTGCGCTACACTGAAAAGGCCAGCGTTTGTCGCTTACAGGTGCAGATAACCCGCTGAACAATGTTAGTGATGGGGATCACTGATTACAATTATTACCCGCGAACGATGATTTCCCAGTAAATGCAGGTCAACCGCAGTTCTGGAATTAGGCCTAACCATTAGAGTTGAGCGAAACGGGTCGAAAAAATTCAAAAGTCGCCAACTTTTGGCAAAGTCGGGTTTCATGAAACGAAACCCGACCCTAGGATGAGGTCGGCCACGAGGTCGGCGACTTACGCGCCAAAGTCGCGTTTCAAAAGTTTGTTTTGTGCTCTTTTTCAGCCAATCAGGATCCACGGACACTGTGGGCAACGTGATGACCTAGGCACGGGTCACCACCATCTTTCAGAAGGGCATGCAAGTGATTGGCTTGCTTTGGTGGGCGTCACAGGGGGTATAAAAGGGCGTGCACGCCGACCGCCATCTTACTTCTGCCGATCTTAGTATAGGGAGAGGTTGCTACTGATTCTGTAGGGAGAGCGTTAGGCAGGGAAGAAGACAAAAAAACTGCTTCTGCTGCTAGCGATTTGGCCTGCACAACACACAAGTCACTGTGTGTGCAGTGCAAGGGGAGGCTATATTGTGGTGTATCAGTGGTGTTGGTTGTTGGGCTGCCTTTTAAGGCTTCCTGACACGCTGGCATTGCTGTTTACCTACTGCTCCGCAAACTGCTTTTTTAAAAGCAATCCAATCTCCCTTATCCTCTAGTCACTTTTGTCACAGCTGTGCCATCGAGCGTGTCACATAGCGCTCAGATATCAGTGGGCCTCACACAATCCACAAGTGTCCAGTGTCCAAAAGTGTACGCAGAGATTCAAAATCTCCATTATCCTCTCGTCACTTTGGTCACAGGCAGCTGTGCCATCGAGCGTGTCACATAGCGCTCAGATATCAGTGGGCCTCACACAATCCACAAGTGTCCAGTGTCCAAAAGTGTACGCAGAGATTCAAAATCTCTATTATCCTCTCGTCACTTTGGTCACAGGCAGCTGTGCCATCGAGCGTGTCACATAGCGCTCAGATATCAGTGGGCCTCACACAATCCACAAGTGTCCAGTGTCCAAAAGTGTACGCAGAGATTCAAAATCTCCATTATCCTCTCGTCACTTTGGTCACAGGCAGCTGTGCCATCGAGCGTGTCACATAGCGCTCAGATATCAGTGGGCCTCACACAATCCACAAGTGTCCAGTGTCCAAAAGTGTACGCAGAGATTCAAAATCTCCATTATCCTCTCATCACTTTGGTCACAGGCAGCTGTGCCATCGAGCGTGTCACATAGCGCTCAGATATCAGTGGGCCTCACACAATCCACAAGTGTCCAGTGTCCAAAAGTGTACGCAGAGATTCAAAATCTCCATTATCCTCTCGTCACTTTGGTCACAGGCAGCTGTGCCATCGAGCGTGTCACATAGCGCTCAGATATCAGTGGGCCTCACACAATCCACAAGTGTCCAGTGTCCAAAAGTGTACGCAGAGATTCAAAATCTCCATTATCCTCTCGTCACTTTGGTCACAGGCAGCTGTGCCATCGAGCGTGTCACATAGCGCTCAGATATCAGTGGGCCTCACACAATCCACAAGTGTCCAGTGTCCAAAAGTGTACGCAGAGATTCAAAATCTCCATTATCCTCTCATCACTTTAGTCACAGGCAGCTGTGCCATCGAGCGTGTCACATAGCGCTCAGATATCAGTGGGCCTCACACAATCTACAAGTGTCCAGTGTCCAAAAGTGTACGCAGAGATTCAAAATCTCCATTATCCTCTCGTCACTTTGGTCACAGGCAGCTGTGCCATCGAGCGTGTCACATAGCGCTCAGATATCAGTGGGCCTCACACAATCCACAAGTGTCCAGTGTCCAAAAGTGTACGCAGAGATTCAAAATCTCCATTATCCTCTCGTCACTTTGGTCACAGGCAGCTGTGCCATCGAGCGTGTCACATAGCGCTCAGATATCAGTGGGCCTCACACAATCCACAAGTGTCCAGTGTCCAAAAGTGTACGCAGAGATTCAAAATCTCCATTATCCTCTCGTCACTTTGGTCACAGGCAGCTGTGCCATCGAGCGTGTCACATAGCGCTCAGATATCAGTGGGCCTCACACAATCCACAAGTGTCCAGTGTCCAAAAGTGTAAGCAGAGATTCAAAATCTCCATTATCCTCTCGTCACTTTGGTCACAGGCAGCTGTGCCATCGAGCGTGTCACATAGCGCTCAGATATCAGTGGGCCTCACACAATCTACAAGTGTCCAGTGTCCTAAAGTGTACGCAGAGATTCAAAATCTCCATTATCCTCTCGTCACTTTGGTCACAGGCAGCTGTGCCATCGAGCGTGTCACATAGCGCTCAGATATCAGTGGGCCTCACACAATCCACAAGTGTCCAGTGTCCAAAAGTGTACGCAGAGATTCAAAATCTCCATTATCCTCTCGTCACTTTGGTCACAGGCAGCTGTGCCATCGAGCGTGTCACATAGCGCTCAGATATCAGTGGGCCTCACACAATCCACAAGTGTCCAGTGTCCAAAAGTGTACGCAGAGATTCAAAATCTCCATTATCCTCTCGTCACTTTGGTCACAGGCAGCTGTGCCATCGAGCGTGTCACATAGCGCTCAGACATCAGTGGGCCTCACACAATCCACAAGTGTCCAGTGTCCAAAAGTGTACGCAGAGATTCAAAATCTCCATTATCCTCTCGTCACTTTGGTCACAGGCAGCTGTGCCATCGAGCGTGTGACATAGCGCTCAGATATCAGTGGGCCTCACACAATCTACAAGTGTCCAGTGTCCAAAAGTGTACGCAGAGATTCAAAATCTCCATTATCCTCTCGTCACTTTGGTCACAGGCAGCTGTGCCATCGAGCGTGTCACATAGCGCTCAGATATCAGTGGGCCTCACACAATCCACAAGTGTCCAGTGTCCAAAAGTGTACGCAGAGATTCAAAATCTCCATTATCCTCTCGTCACTTTGGTCACAGGCAGCTGTGCCATCGAGCGTGTCACATAGCGCTCAGATATCAGTGGGCCTCACACAATCCACAAGTGTCCAGTGTCCAAAAGTGTAGGCAGAGATTCAAAATCTCCATTATCCTCTCGTCACTTTGGTCACAGGCAGCTGTGCCATCGAGCGTGTCACATAGCGCTCAGATATCAGTGGGCCTCACACAATCCACAAGTGTCCAGTGTCCAAAAGTGTACGCAGAGATTCAAAATCTCCATTATCCTCTCGTCACTTTGGTCACAGGCAGCTTTGCCATCGAGCGTGTCACATAGCGCTCAGATATCAGTGGGCCTCACACAATCTACAAGTGTCCAGTGTCCAAAAGTGTACGCAGAGATTCAAAATCTCCATTATCCTCTCGTCACTTTGGTCACAGGCAGCTGTGCCATCGAGCGTGTCACATAGCGCTCAGATATCAGTGGGCCTCACACAATCTACAAGTGTCCAGTGTCCAAAAGTGTACGCAGAGATTCAAAATCTCCATTACACTCTCGTCACTTTGGTCACAGGCAGCTGTGCCATCGAGCGTGTCACATAGCGCTCAGATATCAGTGGGCCTCACACAATCCACAAGTGTCCAGTGTCCAAAAGTGTACGCAGAGATTCAAAATCTCCATTATCCTCTTGTCACTTTGGTCACAGGCAGCTGTGCCATCGAGCGTGTCACATAGCGCTCAGATATCAGTGGGCCTCACACAATCCACAAGTGTCCAGTGTCCAAAAGTGTACGCAGAGATTCAAAATCTCCATTATCCTCTCGTCACTTTGGTCACAGGCAGCTGTGCCATCGAGCGTGTCACATAGCGCTCAGATATCAGTGGGCCTCACACAATCTACAAGTGTCCAGTGTCCAAAAGTGTACGCAGAGATTCAAAATCTCCATTATCCTCTCGTCACTTTGGTCACAGGCAGCTGTGCCATCGAGCGTGTCACATAGCGCTCAGATATCAGTGGGCCTCACACAATCCACAAGTGTCCAGTGTCCAAAAGTGTACGCAGAGATTCAAAATCTCCATTATCCTCTCGTCACTTTGGTCACAGGCAGCTGTGCCATCGAGCGTGTCACATAGCGCTCAGATATCAGTGGGCCTCACACAATCCACAAGTGTCCAGTGTCCAAAAGTGTACGCAGAGATTCAAAATCTCCATTATCCTCTCGTCACTTTGGTCACAGGCAGCTGTGCCATCGAGCGTGTCACATAGCGCTCAGATATCAGTGGGCCTCACACAATCCACAAGTGTCCAGTGTCCAAAAGTGTAAGCAGAGATTCAAAATCTCCATTATCCTCTCGTCACTTTGGTCACAGGCAGCTGTGCCATCGAGCGTGTCACATAGCGCTCAGATATCAGTGGGCCTCACACAATCCACAAGTGTCCAGTGTCCAAAAGTGTACGCAGAGATTCAAAATCTCCATTATCCTCTCGTCACTTTGGTCACAGGCAGCTGTGCCATCGAGCGTGTCACATAGCGCTCAGATATCAGTGGGCCTCACACAATCCACAAGTGTCCAGTGTCCAAAAGTGTAGGCAGAGATTCAAAATCTCCATTATCCTCTCGTCACTTTGGTCACAGGCAGCTGTGCCATCGAGCGTGTCACATAGCGCTCAGATATCAGTGGGCCTCACACAATCCACAAGTGTCCAGTGTCCAAAAGTGTACGCAGAGATTCAAAATCTCCATTATCCTCTCGTCACTTTGGTCACAGGCAGCTTTGCCATCGAGCGTGTCACATAGCGCTCAGATATCAGTGGGCCTCACACAATCTACAAGTGTCCAGTGTCCAAAAGTGTACGCAGAGATTCAAAATCTCCATTATCCTCTCGTCACTTTGGTCACAGGCAGCTGTGCCATCGAGCGTGTCACATAGCGCTCAGATATCAGTGGGCCTCACACAATCTACAAGTGTCCAGTGTCCAAAAGTGTACGCAGAGATTCAAAATCTCCATTACACTCTCGTCACTTTGGTCACAGGCAGCTGTGCCATCGAGCGTGTCACATAGCGCTCAGATATCAGTGGGCCTCACACAATCCACAAGTGTCCAGTGTCCAAAAGTGTACGCAGAGATTCAAAATCTCCATTATCCTCTCGTCACTTTGGTCACAGGCAGCTGTGCCATCGAGCGTGTCACATAGCGCTCAGATATCAGTGGGCCTCACACAATCCACAAGTGTCCAGTGTCCAAAAGTGTACGCAGAGATTCAAAATCTCCATTATCCTCTCGTCACTTTGGTCACAGGCAGCTGTGCCATCGAGCGTGTCACATAGCGCTCAGATATCAGTGGGCCTCACACAATCCACAAGTGTCCAGTGTCCAAAAGTGTACGCAGAGATTCAAAATCTCCATTATCCTCTCGTCACTTTGGTCACAGGCAGCTGTGCCATCGAGCGTGTCACATAGCGCTCAGATATCAGTGGGCCTCACACAATCCACAAGTGTCCAGTGTCCAAAAGTGTACGCAGAGATTCAAAATCTCCATTATCCTCTCGTCACTTTGGTCACAGGCAGCTGTGCCTTCGAGCGTGTCACATAGCGCTCAGATATCAGTGGGCCTCACACAATCCACAAGTGTCCAGTGTCCAAAAGTGTACGCAGAGATTCAAAATCTCCATTATCCTCTCGTCACTTTGGTCACAGGCAGCTGTGCCATCGAGCGTGTCACATAGCGCTCAGATATCAGTGGGCCTCACACAATCCAAAAGTGTCCACTGTCCACAAGTGTGTGCAGAAATTCTAAATCTCCCCTGTCCTATAGACACCTTGTACCTTGTTTTACATTACTATATAGTTTGTTGGATTTTGTCTACATTTCTACCAAAAATGAGGAAGGCTGGTGGAAGAGGCCGTGGAGTTGGGCTGGCGTTGGCAGCTGGTAATGATGGTGTTGGTGGTGGATCTGATGGTAGTGGCAAGAGCAAAATAGGACTGAATGCAGGAGGTGCTGACCCTGCGTCATCGTCTGGCTACATAAGGCCTCGAACGCTTAGTTTTCTAGGAGTTGGCAAACCGCTTTTAAAGGCAGAGCATCAGGAAAAAGTTTTGTCTTACATTGCTGACTCAGCCTCCAGCTCTATCGCCTCCTCTTCTGAAGTTGTAAAAAGTAAAAGCACTGAGTCGTCATTGGAGGCTCATATTCATGAACCACACCTTTCCTTGTGTCCTTCACCCCAACCAAGATTGAAGGATGACGCAGGCCATACTACTGATTACTCCATGGAGCTGTTTTCACATACCATGCCTGGATTATCAAGTCAAATGGTGAATTACCCAGGCCAAGATGAATCTGACATGGAGTGCACTGATGCACAGCCGCTGATGGATGATTCTGCTGGTACATTCACTCAGAGCACTACATTGTCCTCGCAGTGTACGAGCACTCCATCTGCAGCTGCCACTGTTGCACACGATGTGTCCCCCTATCGAGCAGCTAGTGGAAAGCGTCAGCAGGCTGTGTTGCAGATGATGTGTTTGGGCGACAGACACACCGCCGAGGTGCTGGCCGAGTACTTGAAGCGACAAACTGAGTCATGGCTGGGCAGTGTACATCTTGAGGCAGGCAAGGTAGTTAGTGATAACGGCCGTAATTTTGTGGCAGCCATAGCCCTTTCAAAACTCAGCCACATACCTTGCTTGGCTCACACCTTGAACCTGGTGGTGCAGTGCTTCCTCAAAAATTATCCGGAGTTAACAGCCCTGCTCCAGAAGGTGCGAAGACTGTGCGCGCACATACGCCGGTCGCCTGTACACTCCGTTCGTATGCAGAAGCTGCAGCAATTGCTCCACCTTCCCAACCACCGCCTCATTATCGACATTGCAACAAGGTGGAACTCCACCCTGCACATGGTGGAGCGGCTGTGCGAGCAGAGGCAGGCCATAATGCATTTGTGGGAGGATACACAGCCAGGCACTTTGAGAGCAGACATGGAGTTGACAGGCGTGCAGTGGTCGAAGCTGAAAGACCTTTGTAAAGTCCTTCAGTGTTTTGAGGAATGCACACGGCTGTTAAGCGCAGGCGACGCCATCCTAAGCATGAGCATCCCACTTATGCGTCTGCTCATGCAAACTTTGACGCACCTTAAGGAGCAGGCGTCTGCAGCCAATGTTGATGAGGAGGAAGAGGAGGAGGGAATCCTTGATGACATTCAGCCATTGTCTGCTCAGGGACCTCTCCTGGACGAGGTGGAGGAAGAAGAGGAGGAGGAGGAGGAGGATGATGGGGATGATTACTTAGGGGAGGAGGATGCATCTCGTGGGGCAAGTGAAAATGTTGGCGTGGCAAGGTCTGGTACAGGGTTTGTGCGTGACTGGAGGGATGTGGATTTGCCAGAAAGTGCTCCTCCACCCAGCACTCGCAGTGCATCATTGACACCGGGAACATTGGCCCACATGTCAGATTATGCCTTGCGGATCCTAAAAAGGGACCCCCGCATTGCCAAAATGATGAACGATGACGACTACTGGTTGGCCAGCATCCTGGATCCACGCTATAAAGGCAAATTACAAAACATCATGCCACAGGAGAACCTTGACCTAATATTGGCTAATAAACAAGCAACTCTGGTAAATCGGTTGCTTGAGGCATTCCCAGCACACAGCAGCGGTGATGGTTCTCACACGAGCCGTACGGGCCGGGGGCAGCTTGGCAGAGGTGTTCGTGGTGCACACAGCAGAAGTGGCGTTGGAGACAGGGGTTTCATGACAATGTTGTGGACTGATTTTTCAAATACCGCTCACACAACTGGTAATACTGCATCGATGGAAAGTGACAGGAGACAGCAGTTGTCAACTATGGTTACAAACTACTTTTCCTCCCATATCGATGTTCTCCCACACAGGTCATTCCCCTTGGACTATTGGGCCGCTAAACTGGACACCTGGCCTGAATTGGCCCAATATGCCTTACAGGAGCTCGCTTGCCCAGCTGCAAGTGTGCTATCGGAAAGAGTCTTCAGTGCAGCTGGATCAATCCTGACAGAAAAAAGGACCCGTCTGTCAACCCAAAATGTGGATGGTCTAACCTTCATTAAAATGAACCACGCATGGGTTTCCAAGGATTTTGTCCCACCTTCCCCTGATGACACATAGGGTGACAGAAAAATGGCTTGCTTTAGTCCACCTCTTCCTGGTACTTCACCTATTTCGCCTTTTGCATCAGCTGAATGTCCAACATCAACATATGCCACTTTCTATAACTCCCTAACTGTGCTGCCTCCCCCCCCATGGCCGGGGTAACCACCTAGCGCATGACACCGTGCGAGTGCCGTTGCCCTGGACAGGTGGGTAGGCCGACTCTTGGGCGCGGGCACTGGCACAGGGTCCCTCATAGTGCAATCAAGTGTCTCTGACGGTGGTGGTGCACACCCGCCGTCAGACACACCGCTGTACTATGAGGGGCCCAGTGCCAGTACCGACACCCAAGAGTGGGCCCCCCTTGCTTGGGCAGGGCCCCAGCATTTGCAATCTTTACCTCTCCCTGCTCCTCCGCTGTGTAATCTGGGCCGTCAAATCCATACTGTGCCTGACACCGTCTGAGCCTGCCTCCTGAGACATATATTTTGAATGTGTACGCTATCCATACATGTTATCCAGGGATACGATACCCTTTCTAACCTTTGTGCAATGACGTGCAATCCATACTGGGCCTAACACCGTCTGAGCCTGCCTCATGCTGTATAGACATATATTTTGAATGTGTATGCTATCCATACATGTTATCCGGGGATACGGTACCCTTTCTAACCTTTGTGCAATGACGTGCAATCCATACTGGGCCTAACACCGTCTGAGCCTGCCTCATGCTGTATAGACATATATTTTGAATGTGTACGCTATCCATACATGTTATCCAGGGATACGGTACCCTTTCTAACCTTTGTGCAATGACGTGCAATCCATACTGGGCCTAACACCGTCTGAGCCTGCCTCATGCTGTATAGACATATATTTTGAATGTGTACGCTATCCATACATGTTATCCGGGGAAACGGTACCATTTCTAACCTTTGTGCAATGACGTGCAATCCATACTGGGCCTAACACCGTCTGAGCCTGCCTCATGCTGTATAGACATATATTTTGAATGTGTACACTATCCATACATGTTATCCAGGGATACGGTACCCTTTCTAACCTTTGTGCAATGACGTGCAATCCATACTGGGCCTAACACCGTCTGAGCCTGCCTCATGCTGTATAGACATATATTTTGAATGTGTACGCTATCCATACATGTTATCCGGGGATAAGGTACCCTTTCTAACCTTTGTGCAATGACGTGCAATCCATACTGGGCCTAACACCGTCTGTGCCTGCCTCATGCTGTATAGACATATATTTTGAATGTGTACGCTATCCATACATGTTATCCGGGGATACGGTACCCTTTCTAACCTTTGTGCAATGACGTGCAATCCATACTGGGCCTAACACCGTCTGAGCCTGCCTCATGCTGTATAGACATATATTTTGAATGTGTACGCTATCCATACATGTTATCCAGGGATACGGTACCCTTTCTAACCTTTGTGCAATCACGTGCAATCCACACTGGGCCTAACACCGTCTGAGCCTGCCTCATGCTGTATAGACATATATTTTGAATGTGTACGCTATCCATACATGTTATCCGGGGATACGGTACCCTTTCTAAAATTTGTGCAATGACGTGCAATCCATACTGGGCCTAACACCGTCTGAGCCTGCCTCCTGAGACATATATTTTGAATGTGTACGCTATCCATACATGTTATCCGGGGATACGGTACCCTTTCTAACCTTTGTGCAATGACGTGCAATCCATACTGGGCCTAACACCGTCTGAGCCTGCCTCATGCTGTATATACATATATTTTGAATGTGTACGCTATCCATACATGTTATCCGGGGATACGGTACCCTTTCTAACCTTTGTGCAATCACGTGCAATCCAAACTGGGCCTAACACCGTCTGAGCCTGCCTCATGCTGTATAGACATATATTTTGAATGTGTACGCTATCCATACATGTTATCCGGGGATACGGTACCCTTTCTAACCTTTGTGCAATGACGTGCAATCCATACTGGGCCTAACACCGTCTGAGCCTGCCTGATGCTGTATAGACATATATTTTGAATGTGTACGCTATCCATACATGTTATCCAGGGATACGGTACCCTTTCTAACCTTTGTGCAATGACGTGCAATCCATACTGGGCCTAACACCGTCTGAGCCTGCCTCATGCTGTATAGACATATATTTTGAATGTGTACGCTATCCATACATGTTATCCAGGGATACGGTACCCTTTCTAACCTTTGTGCAATCACGTGCAATCCATACTGGGCGTGAGAACGGCTGGCGAGCTGTTAAGCAAGCTACAGCACCTGTCCAGACAAGTACAGGGATTCCCTAGCGAGGAGACTTATTTGATTGTTTTCAATGTTGGGACAGCAATTTTTGGGGAGCACTATACTCTGGAGAATGATAGATGGGGCCCACCATACACTGGAACATTCCAAAGGTGGACATCAGACACTGGAGCAGCATTTACAGGGCCCATTATACACTAGAGCATTAGAAATGGGGCCCATTATGTTTGGAGCATTATTTGGGCCCATAAGACAGTGGAGCTTCATCCATGGGGACCAACATATACTGTAGCATTATGTGGAGCTCATCATATACTGTTTCAAACATTATATGGGACCAATGATTCTGTATGGAGAAATAGATGGGCCTCGTCATGAGATGTAAAAAGTGAGGTATTTTTCATTGTACTATACCGCTATTTCTCTGCCGTATCGGAGCATGATGAGTTGTGGTATGTGTTAAAGGGGCGCTCTTTCGCCCAGGGCACATGAAAACCTGCAGCCAGCCCTCCCCCCCACAACTTTAGCCAAATAACACCCATTTTTCAGTGCGTAACTTATATTATGAAGTTAATTAAGGTTGACAAGCTTAAGTAAGAAGAATTGATGCTTTTGGCATTCAAATGGGCACTGTTGGTGTGTTTCCTGTCCTCCTCTCACTGCCGACTTTTATTCCCCATTGACTTACATTGGGTTTCGTGTTTCGGGACGACCCCGACTTTTCCCTATAATCGGACGATCTTGCTCGACCCGACTTTTGGAAAAGTCGGGTTTCACGAAACGAAACGTGACCCTAAAATACCAAAAGTCGCTCAACTCTACTAACCATCATTCCTGAAAAAATGAAAAACTTACGTGTGCAAACCACAGGTGCTGTAGCTTGCTTAACAGCTCGCCAGCCGTTCTCACGCCCAGTATGGATTACACGTGATTGCACAAAGGTGAGAAAGGGTACCGTATCCCCAGATAACATGTATGGATAGCATAGTGTACACATTCAAAATATATGTCTATACATCAGGAGGCAGGCTCAGATGGTGTTAGGCCCAGTATGGCTTGCACGTGATTGCACAAAGGTGAGAAAGGGTACCGTATCCCCAGATAACATGTATGGATAGCATAGTGTACACATACAAAATATATGTCTATACATCAGGAGGCAGGCTCAGACGGTGTTAGGCCCAGTATGGCTTGCACGTGATTGCACAAAGGTGAGAAAGGGTACCGTATCCCCGGATAACATGTATGGATAGCGTACACATTCAAAATATATGTCTATACATCAGGAGGCAGGCTCAGACGGTGTTAGGCCCAGTATGGATTGCACGTGATTGCACAAAGGTGAGAAAGGGTACCGTATCCCCGGATAACATGTATGGATAGCGTACACATTCAAAATATATGTCTATACATCAGGAGGCAGGCTCAGACGGTGTTAGGCCCAGTATGGCTTGCACGTGATTGCACAAAGGTGAGAAAGGGTACCGTATCCCCAGATACAGTATGGATAGCATAGTGTACACATTCCAAATATATGTCTATACATCAGGAGGCAGGCTCAGACGGTGTTAGGCCCAGTATGGATTGCACGTGATTGCACAAAGGTGAGAAAGGGTACCGTATCCCCGGATAGCATGTATGGATAGCGTACACATTCAAAATATATTTCTATACATCAGGAGGCAGGCTCAGATGGTGTTAGGCCCAGTATGGATTGCACGTGATTGCACAAAGGTGAGAAAGGGTACCGTATCCCCGGATAACATGTATGGATAGCGTACACATTCAAAATATATGTCTATACATCAGGAGGCAGGCTCAGAAGGGGTTAGGCCCAGTATGGATTGCACGTGATTGCACAAAGGTGAGAAAGGGTACCGTATCCCCGGATAACATGTATGGATAGCGTACACATTCAAAATATATGTCTATACATCAGGAGGCAGGCTCAGACGGTGTTAGGCCCAGTATGGATTGCACGTGATTGCAGAAAGGTGAGAAAGGGTACCGTATCCCCGGGTAACATGTATGGATAGCGTACACATTCAAAATATATGTCTGTACATCAGGAGGCAGGCTGAGACGGTGTTAGGCCCAGTATGGCTTGCACGTGATTGCACAAAGGTGAGAAGGGGTACCGTATCCCCAGATAACATGTATGGATAGCATAGTGTACACATTCAAAATATATGTCCATACATCAGGAGGCAGGCTCAGACGGTGTTAGGCCCAGTATGGCTTGCACGAGATTGCACAAAGGTGAGAAAGGGTACCGTATCCCCGTATAGCATGTATGGATAGCGTACACATTCAAAATATATGTCTATACATCAGGAGGCAGGCTCAGACGGTGTTAGGCCCAGTATGGATTGCACGTGATTGCACAAAGGTGAGAAAGGGTACCGTATCCCCGGATAACATGTATGGATAGCGTACACATTCAAAATATATGTCTATACATCAGGAGGCAGGCTCAGACGGGGTTAGGCCCAGTATGGATTGCACGTGATTGCACAAAGATGAGAAAGGGTACCGTATCCCCGGATAACATGTATGGATAGCGTACACATTCAAAATATATGTCTATACATCAGGAGGCAGGCTCAGACGGTGTTAGGCCCAGTATGGATTGCACGTGATTACACAAAGGTGAGAAAGGGTACCGCATCCCAGGATAACATGTATGGATAGCGTACACATTCAAAATATATGTCTATACTTCAGGAGGCAGGCTCAGACGATGTTAGGCCCAGTATGGCTTGCACGTGATTGCACAAAGGTGAGAAAGGGTACCGTATCCCCGGATAACATGTATGGATAGCGTACACATTCAAAATATATGTCTATACATCAGGAGGCAGGCTCAGACGGTGTTAGGCCCAGTATGGCTTGCACGTGATTGCACAAAGGTGAGAAAGGGTACCGTATCCCCGGATAACATGTATGGATAGCGTACACATTCAAAATATATGTCTATACATCAGGAGGCAGGCTCAGACGGTGTTAGGCCCAGTATGGATTGCACGTGATTGCACAAAGATGAGAAAGGGTACCGTATCCCCGGATAACATGTATGGATAGCGTACACATTCAAAATATATGTCTATACATCAGGAGGCAGGCTCAGACGGTGTTAGGCCCAGTATGGCTTGCACGTGATTGCACAAAGGTGAGAAAGGGTACCGTATCCCCGGATAACATGTATGGATAGCGTACACATTCAAAATATATGTCTATACATCAGGAGGCAGGCTCAGACGGTGTTAGGCCCAGTATGGCTTGCACGTGATTGCACAAAGGTGAGAAAGGGTACCATATCCCCGGATAACATGTATGGATAGCGTACACATTCAAAATATATGTCTATACATCAGGAGGCAGGCTCAGACGGTGTTAGGCCCAGTATGGATTGCACGTGATTGCACAAAGGTGAGAAAGGGTACCGTATCCCTGGATAACATGAATGGATAGCGTACACATTCAAAATATATGTCTATACATCAGGAGGCAGGCTCAGACGGTGTCAGGCACAGTATGGATTTGACAGCCCAGACTACACAGCGGAGGAGCAGGGAGAGGTAAAGATTTCAAATGCTGAGGCCCTACCCAAGCAAGGGAGGCCCACTCGTGGGCGTCGGTACTGGCACTGGGCCCCTCATAGTACGGCGGTGTGTCTGACGGCGGGTGTGCACCACCATCAGAGACACTTGATTGCACTATGAGGGACCCTGTGCCAGTGCCCGTGCCCAAGAGTCGGCCTACCCACCTGTCCAGGGCAACGGCACTCGCACGGTGTCGTGCGCTAGGTGGTGGCCCCGGCCGGGGGGGAGGCAGCACAGTTAGGGAGTTTTAGAAAGTGGCATATGTTGATGTTGGACATTCAGCTGATGCAAAAGGCGAAATAGGTCAAGTCCCAGGAAGAGGTGGACCAAAGCAAGCCATTTTTCTGTCACCCTATGTGTCATCAGGGGAAGGTGGGACAAAATCCTTGGAAACCCATGCATGGTTCATTTTAATGAAGGTTAGATCATCCACATTTTGGGTTGACAGACGGGTCCTTTTTTCTGTCAGGATTGATCCAGCTGCACTGAAGACTCTTTCCGATAGCACACTTGCAGCTGGGCAAGCGAGCTCCTGTAAGGCATATTGTGCCAATTCAGGCCAGGTGTTCAGTTTAGCGGCCCAATTGTCAAAGGGGAATGACCTGTGTGGGAGAACATCGATATGGGAGGAAAAGTAGTTTGTAACCATAGTTGACAACTGCTGTCTCCTGTCACTTTCCATCGATGCAGTATTACCAGTTGTGTGAGCGGTACTTGAAAAATCAGTCCACAACATTGTCTTGAAACCCCTGTCTCCAACGCCACTTCTGCTGTGTGCACCACGAACACCTCTGCCAAGCTGCCCCCGGCCCGTACGGCTCGTGTGAGAACCATCACCGCTGCTGTGTGCTGGGAATGCCTCAAGCAACCGATTTACCAGAGTTGCTTGTTTATTAGCCAATATTAGGTCAAGGTTCTCCTGTGGTATGATGTTTTGTAATTTGCCTTTATAGCGTGGATCCAGGATGCTGGCCAACCAGTAGTCGTCATCGTTCATCATTTTGGCAATGCGGGGGTCCCTTTTTAGGATCTGCAAGGCATAATCTAACATGTGGGCCAATGTTCCCGGTGTCAATGATGCACTGCGAGTGCTGGTTGGAGGAGCACTTTCTGGCAAATCCACATCCCTCCAGTCACGCACAAACCCTGCCTGGCCGTGTATCCTCCCACAAATGCATTATGGCCTGCCTTTGCTCACACAGCCGCTCCACCATGTGCAGGGTGGAGTTCCACCTTGTTGCAATGTCGATAATGAGGCGGTGGTTGGGAAGGTGGAGCAATCGCTGCAGCTTCTGCATACGAACGGAGTGTACAGGCGACCGGCGGATGTGCGCGCACAGTCTTCGCACCTTCTGGAGCAGGGCTGTTAACTCCGGATAATTTTTGAGGAAGCACTGCACCACCACAAATAAGCGAGGGGGAGGCGTGCGTTTATATGTAAAATCATCCTTAAAACCCATCCTTCGTGATAATATATATGAATCTAATGAAAATGTAGAGTCCCTGTGGGTAGAGATAAGGGGAGGGGGGAAAAATAATAAATTACTGATAGGGGTTTGTTATAAATCTCCAAAAATAATGGAAGCTACAGAGAATATCCTCATAAAGCAAATAGATGAAGCAGCGACTCAAGGAGAAGTCATTATTATGGGGGACTTCAACTACCCTGAAATACATTGGGGAACCGAAACCTGCATTTCCAGCAAAGGTAATAGGTTTCTGACAACGATGAGAGACAATTACCTTTCACAACTGGTTCAGGACCCAACAAGAGGAGGGGCACTGCTAGACCTAATACTAACCAACAGACCAGACCGCATATCAAATGTAAGAGTTGAGGGTCACTTGGGTAATAGTGATCACAAATTAATAAGTTTTCATGTATCCTTTAATAAGATGTGTAGTAGAGGGGTTACAAGGACACTAAACTTCAGGAAGGCAAATTTCCAACGGATGAGAGATGATCTTGGTGCAATTAACTGGGACGATATCCTGAGACATAAAAATACACAAAGAAAATGGGAGACGTTTATTACCATCCTGAATAGGACCTGTGCACAATATATACCGTATGGGAATAAACATGCGAGAAATAGGAGGAAACCACTATGGCTAAATAGAGCTGTAAGGGGCGCAATAAGAGATAAAAATAAAGCATTTAGAGAATTAAAGCAAGTAGGTAGTGAAGAGGCATTAAATAAATACAGAAGATTAAATAAATTCTGTAAAAAGCAAATCAAGACAGCAAAGATTGAGACAGAGACACTCATTGCCAGAGAAAGTAAAAATAATCCCAAAATATTCTTTAACTACATAAATAGTAAGAAGCTAAAAAATGATAGTGTTGGTCCCCTTAAAAATAGTCTAGGTGAAATGGTGGATGAGGATGAGGAAAAAGCCAATATGCTAAATGACTTTTTTTCAACAGTATTTACACAAGAAAATCCCATGACGGATAACATGATCAGGGATAAAAATTCTCCGTTAAATGTCACCTGCTTAACCCAGCAGGAAGTGCGGCGGCGTCTACAAATCACTAAAATTGACAAATCCCCGGGCCCGGATGGGATACACCCCCGAGTACTGCAGGAATTAAGCACAGTCATAGATAGACCATTATTTTTAATCTTTAAAGATTCCATAATAACAGGGTCTGTACCACAGGACTGGCGTATAGCAAATGTGGTGCCAATATTCAAAAAGGGGACAAAAACTGAACTTGGAAATTATAGGCCAGTAAGTTTAACCTCAACTGTGGGTAAAATCCTGGAGGGTTTTCTAAGAGATACTATACTGGAGTATCTGGAGAAGAATAACCTTATGACCCAATATCAACATGGGTTTACAAGAGACCGTTCCTGTCAGACTAATCTGATAAGCTTTTATGAAGAGGTAAGTTCCGGACTGGACCAAGGGAATGCAGTGGACGTGGTGTACATGGACTTTTCAAAAGCTTTTGATACGGTGCCACACAAAAGGTTGATACATAAAATTAGAACAATGGGGATAGGGGAAAATATGTGTAGGTGGGTTAAGAGCTGGCTCAGGGATAGGAAACAAAGGGTGGTTATTAATGGAGCACACTCGGACTGGGTCACGGTTAGCAGTGGGGTACCACAGGGGTCAGTTTTGGGCCCGCTTCTTTTTAACATATTTATTAATGACCTTGTAGGGGGCATAGAGAGTAGAATTTCAATATTTGCAGATGACACTAAACTCTGCAGGGTAATTAATACAGAGGAGGACAATTTTATATTACAGGAGGATTTATGTAAACTAGAAGCTTGGGCTGATAAATGGCAAATGAGATTTATTGGAGATAAATGTAAGGTCATGCACTTGGGTAGAACGAACAAGTTGTATAATTATGTGCTTAATTGTAAAACACTGGGCAAAACAGTCACTGAAAAAGACCTGGGTGTATGGGTGGACGACAAACTCACATTTAGTGGCCAGAGTCAGGCAGCTGCTGCAAAGGCAAATAAAATAATGGGATGCATTAAAAGAGGCATAGATGCTCATGAGGAGAACATAATTTTACCTCTTTATAAGTCACTAGTGCGACCACACTTAGAATAATGTGTACAGTTCTGGTCTCCGGTGTATAAGAAAGACATAGCTTAACTGGAGCGGGTGCAGAGAAGAGCGACCAAGGTTATTAGGGAACTAGGGGGTCTGCAATACCAAGACAGGTTATTACACTTGGGGTTATTTAGTTTGGAGAATCGAAGGCTTAGGGGTGATCTTATTACAATGTATAAATATATGCGGGGACAATACAAAGACCTTTCTAATGATCTTTTTACTCTTAGACCTGTGACGGGGACAAGGGGGCATCCTCTACGTCTGGAGGAAAGAAGGTTTAAGCATACTCACAGACGCGGATTCTTTACTGTAAGAGCAGTGAGACTATGGAACTCTCTGCCATATGATGTTGTAATGAGTGATTCCCTACTAAAATTTAAGAAGGGACTGGATGCCTTTCTTGAAAAGTATAATATTACAGGGTGGACACTAGTCTCCTTAATATTGCGTTGATCCAGGGAGCTAGTCTGATTGCCGCATGTGGAGTCGGGAAGGAATTTTTTTCCACAATGTGAAGCTTACTGTTGCCACATGGGGTTTTTTTGCCTTCCTCTGGATCAACATGTTAGGGCAAGTTAGGATAGGATATGGGTTGAACTAGATGGACATAATGTCTCCCTTCAACCTTAATAACTATGTTACTATGTTACCAGGTTCAAGGTGTGAGCCAAGCAAGGTATGTGGCTGAGTTTTAAAAGGGCTATGGCTGCCACAAAATTACAGCCGTTATCACTAACTACCTTGCCTGCCTCAAGATGTACACTGCCCAGCCATGACTCAGTTTGCCGCTTCAAGTACTCGGCCAGCACCTCGGCGGTGTGTCTGTCGCCCAAACACATCATCTGCAACACAGCCTGCTGACGCTTTCCACTAGCTGCTCGATAGGGGGACACCTCGTGTGCAACAGTGGCAGCTGCAGATGGAGTGCTCGTACGACTGCGCTCTGTGGACGAGCTTTCGCTTCTGGAGGAGGAGGAGGAGGAGGAGGGTCGAACGCCTACAGCCAACTGTTTCCTATACCGTGGGCTAGGCAGCACTGTCCCACCACCGCTGTCCCCTGTGGACCCTGCATCCACCACATTAACCCAGTGCGCAGTGATGGACACGTAACGGCCCTGGCCATGCCGACTGGACCATACATCTGTTGTGAGGTGCACCTTTCCACTCACTGACTGCTTGAGTGCATGGACAATGCGGTCTTTCACATGATGGTGGAGGGCTGGGATGGCTTTGCGAGAGAAGAAGTGGTGACTGGGTAGGTCATAGCGTGGTACTGCATAGGCCATGAGTTCGCAGAAAGCTGTGCTTTCCACCAAACGATAGGGCATCATCTCAAACGAGATTAGTTTGGCAATGTGGGCGTTCAAACACAGTGTACGCGGATGAGAGACTGAGTACTTTCTTGACCTACTCATAGTGTCTGGGAGGGTGAGCTGGACTTGAGAGCTGCATATGGTGGAAGTAGCGGTGGACAGGGCGGACTGAGAGAGGGTTGATGATGGTGATGGAGTTGGTGTTCTTTCTGATGGCCTAGATTCAGTATTTCGTTGATATAACAGTGGGATTCCCTGACTGCTGTGGCCTTGCAACGACACCTCAACATTTGCTGCTGTGCTAACCGGTGGGCTTACAGTGGGGGAAACAATGTAGCGTTGCTGACTACCTTCGTTGTGATCAGTTGCACATGTGGCACTTGAGGTTTGGTGTTGTGTCCACGCTTGCAAGTGCATGGTGGTTAAATGTCTAAGCATGCAACTGGTATTCAAATTTTTCAGATTTTTCCCTCGGCTAAAGGTCTTTGCGCACTTCTTACAGATAACCTTGGCCTGATCATGAGGATTTTGTTCAAAAAAGTGCCACACTGCACTCTTCCTACTTTGGCAGACATTTTGCGGCCTAGCACGCTGTGATCTTTTGACCCTCTGGACAAGCTGTCCAGCAACTCTTTTGGTTTTTGGAACCTGTGTTTGGAGTGCTCCGGGCCTGCCAGATAACAGCTGTTGCGATGTCGATGTCTGCTGTGGATGCTCCTCATCTGAGCTATTGGAAGCAGCACCCTCTTCCCCCAATGGATGCCAATCTGGGTCAACAACTGGGTCATCCATCACCTCCTCTTCAATGTCATGTGCACCTTCCTCTGTGTCACCGTGTATGGTGGTATAGTGTGCGGGAAGGGGCACCTGAGTCTCATCAGGGTCAGAATCTGGCTCTGTACACTGCGAGGACAATGTAGTTCTCTGAGTGAATGTACCAGCAGAATCATCTATCAGCAGCTGTGCATCAGTGCACTCCATGTCAGATTCATCTTGGCCTTGGTAATTCACCATTTCACTTGATAATCCAGGCATGGTATGTGAAAACAGCTCCATGGAGTAATCAGTAGTATGGCCTGCGTCATCCTTCAATCTTGGTTGGGGTGAAGGACTCAAGGAAAGGTGTGGTTCATGAACATGAGCCTCCAATGACGTCTCAGTGCTTTTACTTTTTACAACTTCAGAAGAGGAGGCGATAGAGCTGGAGGCTGAGTCAGCAATGTAAGACAAAACTTTTTCTTGATGCTCTGGCTTTAAAAGCGGTTTGCCAACTCCTAGAAAACTAAGCCTTCGAAGCCTTATGGAGCCAGACAATGACGCAGGCTCAACACCTCCTGCATTCGGTCCTATTTTGCTCTTGCCACTACCATCAGATCCACCACCAACACCATCATTACCAGCTGCCAACCCCCGCCCAATTCCACGGCCTCTTCCACCAGCCTTCCCCATTTTTTGTAGAAATGTAGACAAAATCCAACAAACTATATAGTAATGTAAAACAAGGTACAAGGTGTCTATAGGACAGGGGAGATTTTGAATTTCTGCACACATTTGTGGACACTGGACACTTATGGATTGTGTGAGGCCCACTGAATATCAGAGCACTATGTCACAGGCTCGATGGCACAGGTGTGAAAAAAGTGACTACAGGATCACAGAGATTTTGAATTTCTGCACACACTTGTGGACACTGGACACTTATGGATTGTGTGAGGCCCACTGAATATCAGAGCACTATGTCACAGGCTCGATGGCACAGGTGTGAAAAAAGTGACTACAGGATCACAGAGATTTTGAATTTCTGCACACACTAGTGGACACTGGACACTTTTGGATTGTGTGAGGCCCACTGAATATCAGAGCACTATGTCACAGGCTCGATGGCACAGGTGCGAAAAAAGTGACTACAGGATCACAGAGATTTTGAATTTCTGCACACACTTGTGGACACTGGACACTTATGGATTGTGTGAGTCCCACTGAATATCAGAGCACTATATCACAGGCTCGATGGCACAGGTGTGAAAAAAGTGACTACAGGATCACAGAGATTTTGAATTTCTGCACACACTAGTGGACACTGGACACTTTTGGATTGTGTGAGGCCCACTGAATATCAGAGCGCTATGTCACAGGCAGAAATTGGCTAGTGTATCACAAACTACAAGGTGTATGTAGAATTGGGCAGAATAGGAATCTCCCTAGAATGTAGGTCTGTAAGAACGGAACAAGTCCTCCACTTATCCTTCCACAGTGACACACAGATAGCTTCACTGTGGCCGTGATAACAGCCGTTACACGGTACTGAGAGGAGCGTGCACGTACACGGCTGTCCGGTGTACGTAAAATTGTCAAGCTCCGTGTTTTTTAAGTATACGGACTGACACACGCGGTCTCTCTATAGTTTTGAATGTGATCAAACAGCAAATATATTTAACTGTTTGAAAGCTAGACAAAACTAGTAGGTGCAGGTCTGTAAGAACGGAACATGTCCTCGACTTATTCACACAGAGTGACACACAGATAGCTTCACTGTGGCCGTGATAATAGCCGTTACACGGTACTGAGAGGAGCGTGCACGTACACGACTGTCCGGTGTACGTAAAATTGTCAAGCTCCGTGTTTTTTAAGTATACGGACTGACACACGCTGTCTCTCTATAGTTTTGAATGTGATCAAACAGCAAATATATTTAACTGTTTGAAAGCTAGACAAAACTAGAAGGTGCAGGTCTGTAAGAACGGAACATGTCCTCGACTTATTCTCACAGAGTGACACACAGATAGCTTCACTGTGGCTGTGATAACAGCCGTTACACGGTACTGTGTGAGGAGCGTACACCGCTGTATGGTGTGAAAAAATGCACGCTCAGTACCTCAGCAGGACAAAAAAAAAAATTGGGATTGCTTTTAAAAAAGCAGTTTGCAGAGCAGTGGGTAAACAGCAATGCAGCTGTCAGGAAGCCTTAGAAGGCAGCCTAACAACCAATACCGCTGATCCACCACAATATAGCCTCCCCTTGCACTGCACACACAGTGACTGGTGTGTTGTACAGGCAAAATCGCTAGCAGCAGAAGCAGTTTTTTTTTCTTCTTCCCTGCCTAACGCTCTCCCTACAGAATCAGCAGCAGCAACCTCTCCCTATGCTAAGATCGGCAGAAGTAAGATGGCGGTCAGCGTGCACGCCCTTTTATACCCCCTGTGACGCCCACCAAAGCAAGCCAATCACTTGCATGCCCTTCTGAAAGATGGTGGTGACCCCTGCCTATGTCATCACGTTGCCCACAGTGTCCGTAGATCCTGATTGGCTGAAAAAGAGCGCAAAACAAACTTTTGAAACGCGACTTTGGCGTAAGTCGCCGACCTCGTGGCCAACCTCATACTAGGGTCGGGTTTTGTTTCATGAAACCCGACTTTGCCAAAAGTCGGCGACTTTTGAAATTTTTCGACCCGTTTCGCTCAACTCTAGTTAGTACATATTAAAGAGCGGGAAGGTTTAGGATTTCAGTAAGTAAGTCAGAGAGTGAGTCGGTCACAGGAGTCTGTGAGAACCCCGAGAGAGGGATGGATGGAAGTGCTGCAGCAGATCCCAGTGACCTGGGTCTGCTGGCACAGGAAAGGAGGAGAAAGAGAGATGTAGACAGAAAGCCTGATTCTCCATAAGAAGGAAAGATTAGTATGGAATGTGAGGAGTAAAAGAGAACTGAGGACGTGGGTTAGAGGAGAAGCCTTCCTAGAAGTTCTAGGCGCAAGGCCGGGGCCCGGTCCCCGAGGTTGTATGGATACTAATGGTCCTGCAGCAGACACTGGAGGAATAGAAGTTGTCACCACTTTATTCCCACACAAGACTTGGGGGCACAACAGCATCTTGAGTGAGCTGGGACTGAGTAGCAAGAAGTCCCCGAAGAAGGCTACAGCTGTCTGCCGTACAAGTAGAGTTCATAGGAACATCTGAAAGGAGGAACTCCAGTGTAACTCAATACTGTGAGATCTTCACATAGGTGCTAGAGAGGAGACGTTCAGAAAAGGGCACATGTTGGCGGAGCGTTGGAAAGGAGCATTCCATCTTGCCTGGAGGTTGACTGAGTCCCTGACCCGGAGGACACGGCACGGAGGCAGGCACCTGTATGAACAACAAACTGTGAGTAAAGCTTTGGAACTACATGCCCTGGTGTCCTCTCCTTATTCCTGCACCAATACACTCAGCCCGGCTACATCTGTGTGCCAAACCCTGCATCACCTACGCCTTCCCTGGTTCTCCTCATTTGCTCTGCCCTGGGACCACAGGTCCACCTGTGGGGAGCTTCAACATCTTTGCCGCACCCTACCATCAGTCCCAGAGGATCTGCATGCAGCGTCGGCTTAACACCTCCCTTGCCGAACACCACAGGTGGCGTCACGAATCATTCACCTAAAAACTTTATTCCCCTTTTGCAATGGAGCCCCAGGGCCACGGATCGGGTCACAGCTGCCGTGACAACTCCCACTGAAGAGCCACCGGCCCGGTACCGAGTTCCCCATTGCCCTGGCGTTTGAGGGCCCTCCACTTGCAAGTGCATGTTGATTAAATGACTAAGCATGCAAATGGTATTCAAATTTCTGAGTTGTTTACCTCGGCTAAAGGTCCTTCCGCACTTCTTACAGGTAACCTTTGCCTCATCAGTAGGATTTTGGACAAATAAGTGCCACACTGCACTCTTCCTACTATGGTAAACATTTTCTGGCCTTGCACGCTGTGCTAAGTTGGCCGTCTGGTCAAGCTGTCCTGCAACTCTTTTAGTTTTTGTTCCACGTTTTAGGACAGCTACGGGCCTGCTAAATAACCGCTACTGCGATGTAAATGCCTGCTGCGGATCCTTCTCCTTATCTGAACTCTTGCCAGCGCCATCCTCCTCCCCCAATGGATGCCAATCCGGGTCCAGAACTGGGTCATCCATCACCTCCTCTTCAAAGTCATCTGCACCTTCCTCTTTGCCTTCCTCTGTGTCACCGTGTAAGGTGGTATAGTATGTGGGAAGGGGCACCTTGGTTTCATCAGGGTCAGATTCTGGCTCAATAGACTGCGAGGGCAATGTAGTGCTGTGGGTCAATGTACCAGCAGAATCATCTAGCAGTGGCTGTGAATCATTGCACTCCACGTAAGATTCATCTTGGACTGGGGAATTCTGGATTTGACTGGATAACCCAGGCATGGTATGTGAAAAGAGCTCCATAGAGTAATCTGAAGTGTGGGCTGCTGCATCCTTAACTTTCGGTGGGGGTGAAGGACACAAGGAATGGGGTTTTTTATGACCAGAACCCTGCACTGTCGACTCCGTGCTTGCAGGTTTCTACCGTTCAGAAGAGTAGGCAATAGAGCTGGTGGCTGTTTCGGCAATGTACGCCAAAACCTGTTCCTGATGCTCCGACTTTAAAAGCGGTTTTCCTACTCCAAGAAAAGGCAACCTTACAGGTCTTCTTGGGCAGGCTCAACACCTCCTGCCTTAGCTGCTATTGTGCTTTTTCCAGGACCAGCCGATGCACCACCACCATCAGTACCAGCTGCGATCCCCTGCCCACGTCCGCGGCCTCTTCCACCATACTTCCTCATGTTTGGGAAAATGTACAAAAAATACCAGCAGAGAAGATGGTACTGTATGAGGAGCGTCCAGCTGTGTAAGGTGTATTAAACAAATTAAACGTATATATCATGTTAGTCACAGACACTCTCACAGTATGTATTGAACCGTAATCCAACAAGCAGATATACGGAACTGTATCAGAAGTGTACAGCTGTATACAATTTTTGAGCAGCTAACAATCTCTGTATATGTATTTACGGAGTGTCACACATACACGCTGACTAGGTATAAAAGTGACTGCAATGCGAACGGCAGATATACAATACTGTTGGAGAATCGGACCGCTCTATACGATGTGTGTATGTAAAATTGTCAAGCTCCATGTATTTGTATATGGAGTGACACATAGAGTTGAGCAAAACAGGTCAGTCAGATTCAAAAATCGCTGACTTTCACCAACGTCGGGTTTCATGAAACGAAACCCGACCATAGCGTGAGGTCGGCCATGAGGTCGGCGACCCAAGCGCCAAATGATGCTTTCAGCGCCTTTTCTCACCCAATGATGGAGGACGCACACTGTGGGCAACGCGATTGCATGCGCAGCGGCCAGCATCATCTTAGAGAAGGGCATTGAAGTGATTGGCTGGCTTTGTGTGGCGTCACAGGGGGTATAAAAGGCTGTAAACCCCGACCGCCATCTTACTTCTGCCGATCTTACAATAGGGAGATGTGCTGCTACTGATTCTGAACAGGGAGAGCGTTAGGCAGGGAAGAAGAAAAAAAACTGCTTCTGCTGATAGCGCTTTCACTGTACAGTTAGTATGCAGTGAAAGGGGAGGATTTTTGTTGTGTGCAGCAGCGCTGGTGGTGATTAGGCTGCCTTTTAAGGCTACCTGCTAGCTAAATTGCTGTGTGCACACTGCTGTTCAAACTGCTTTTTTCAGAGCACTCCAAATTTTATTTTGTACTGGTGAGTTACTGAGCATTCATTTTTTCACACATCGTCTAGCGGTGTACGCTCCTCACACACTACCGTGTATTCCGGCTGGTATCACGGACAAATAGAAGCTATCTGGGTGTGACTCTGGAAGAAAAAGCCGAGGAGTTTGTCCGTTTTTCCAGACCTACATCTTAGAGTTGTGTCCGTTTTTCAAACAGTTTCGTATATCTGCAGTTGATTACAGTGAAAACTAGACAGAGACAGCGTGTTTCAGTCCATATACAAATACACGGAGCTTGACAATTTTCCATACAGACACCGTCTAGTGGTGTACGCTCCTCATACACTACCGTGGATTCCGGCTGGTATCACAGACAAATAGAAGCTATCTGGGTGTGACTCTGGAAGAAAAAGCCGAGGAGTTTGTCCGTTTTTCCAGACCTACACCTTAGAGTTGTGTCCATTTTTCAAACAGTTTCGTATATCTGCTGTTTGATTACAGTCAAAACTAGACAGAGACAGCGTGTGTCTGTCCGTATACAAATAGATGGAGCTTGACAATTTTACATACAGACACCGTCTAGCGGTGTACGCTCCTCACACACTACCGTGTATTCCGGCTGGTATCATGGAAAAATAGAAGCTATATGGGTGTGACTCTGGAAGAAAAAGCAGAGGAGTTTGTCCGTTTTTCCACACCTACACCTTAGAGTCATGTCCGTTTTTCAAACAGTTTTGTATATCTGCTGTTTGATTACAGTCAAAACTAGACAGAGACAGTGTGTGTCAGTCCGTATACAAATACACGGAACTTGACAATTTTACATACACACCATACAGCGGTGTACGCTCCTTACACACTACCATGTATTCCGGCTGGTATCACAGACAAATAGAAGTTACCTGTGTGTGACTCTGGAAAAAAACCGAGGAGTTTGTCCGTTTTTCCAGACTTACACCTTAGAGTCGTGTCAATTTTTCAAACAGTTTTGCATATCTGCTGTTTGATTACGGTAAAAACTAGACAGAGACAGTGTGTGTCAGTCTGTATACAAATACACGGGGCTTGACAATTTTACATGCACACCGTACAACGGTGTATGCTCCTCACACACTACAGTGTACCGCCTTCTAGCACGGATAAATAGAAGCTACCTGTGTGTGACTCTGGAAAAAAAAAAGAGGAGTTTGTCCGTTTTTCCACACCTACACCCTAGAGACGTGTCCATTTTTCAAACAGTTTTGTATATCTGCTGTTTGATTACAGTCAAAACTAGACAGAGACAGTGTGTGTCAGTCTGTATACAAATACACGGAGCTTGACAATTTTACATACACACACCGTACAGCGGTGTACGTTCCTCACACACTACCGTGTATTCCAGCTGGTATCACGGACAAATAGAAGCTACCTGTGTGTGACTCTGGAAAAAAAAAAGAGGAGTTTGTCCGTTTTTCCACACCTACACCCTAGAGACGTGTCCATTTTTCAAACAGTTTTGTATATCTGCTGTTTGATTACAGTCAAAACTAGACAGAGACAGTGTGTGTCAGTCCATATACAAATACACGGAGCTTGACAATTTTATATACACACACCGTACAGTGGTGTACGTTCCTCACACACTACCGTGTATTCCGGCTGGTATCATGGACAAATAGAAGCTACCTGGGTGTGACTCTGGAAAAAAAAAGAGGAGTTTGTCCATTTTTCCACACCTACACCTTAGAGTCGTGTCCATTTTTCAAACAGTTCCGTATATCTGCTTGTTGGATTACGGTCCATTGCATACTGTGAAAGCGTCTGTGACTAATAATATATACATTGATTTAATTTATTAATACACTCCTCATACAGTACCATCTCTCTGCTGGTATTTTTGGTACATTTTACCAAACATGAGGAAGTATGGTGGAATAGTCCGTGGACGTGGCCAGGGGGGCGCAGCTGGTACTGATGGTGGTGGTGCATCGGCTGGTTCTGGCAAAAGCACAATAGCAGCTAAGGCAGGAGGTGTTGAGCCTGCGTCATCCTTTTGCCCAAGAAGGCCAGTAAGGTTGCCTTTTCTTGGAGTAGGAAAACCGCTTTTAAAGCCGGAGCATCAGGAACAGGTTTTGGCGTACATTGCCGAAACAGCCACCAGCTCTATTGCCTCCTCTTCTGAACGGTCGAAACCTGCAAGCACGGAGTCGTCATTGCAGGGGTCTGGTCATAAAAACCCCCTTTCCTTGTGTCCTTCACCCCCACCAAAAGTTACGGATGCGGCAGCCCACACTTCAGATTACTCTATGGAGCTCTTTTCAGATACCATGCCTGGGTTATCCAGTCAAATCCAGAATTCCCCAGTCCAAGATGAATCTTACATGGAGTGCACTGATGCACAGCCACTGCTAGGTGATTCTGCTGGTACATTAACCCACAGCACTACATTGCCCTCGCAGTCTATTGAGCCAGAATCTGACCAAGATGAAACCAAGGTGCCCCTTCCCGCATACCATACCACCTTACATGGTGACACAGAGGAAGGTAAAGAGGAAGGTGCAGATTACTTTGAAGAGGAAGTGATGGATGACCCAGATCTGGACCCGGATTGGCATCCATTGGGGGAGGAGGGTGGCGCTGGCAAAAGTTTAGATAAGGAGAAGGATCCGCAGCAGGCATTGACATCGCAGCAGCGGTTATGTAGCAGGCCCGTAGCTGTCCTAAAACGTGGAACAAAAACTAAAAGAGTTGCAGGACAGCTTGACCAGACGGTCAACTTAGCACAGCGTGCAAGGCCAGAAAATGATTACCATAGTAGAAAGAGTGCAGTGTGGCACTTCTTTGTCCAAAATCATACTGACGAAGCAAAGGTTACCTGTAAGAAGTGCGGAAGGACCTTTAGCCGAGGTAAACAACTCAGAAATTTGAATACCAGTTGCATGTTTAGACATTTAACCCCTTCACGACCAATGACGCCACATAGGCGTCATGAAACCTGGTTCAAATCTGACCAGTGACGCCTATGTGGCGTCATGACTTCAAAGCCCCCCTGCGGGTCGGGTGACCGGGGTCACTGAAAGGTCACCCGACCCGCAGATACAGGGGGCTTTGTAATTCACCACAGGGGGCGTGGCTTCGCCCCCACGTGGCTACGATCGCTCTGATTGGCTGTTAAAAGTGAAACAGCCAATCAGAGCGATAGTAATATTTCATCAATGAAAATTGATGAAATATTACAATCCAGCCATGTCCGATGCTGCTGTAGCATCGGACATGGCTGGAGACACCGATTCCAACCCCCCCACCGGCGATCGCCCCCCCCGCAACTGAATGACAGAGGCGATCTGCCGCCGCTGTCATCATCTGCCCCCCTCCCATTCCCTCTGCTCCCCGCCAGCCTCCGATCCCCCCCTCACCCCCCCCGGTACCTCTGGTGTCCCTCCGTCCCTCCCGGTGTCCCTCGGGTCTGGATGATGGGCGCCGCCATCTTTGAAAATGGCGGGCGCATGCGCAGTGCGCCCGCCCGAATCTGCCGGCTGCAGATTCCATTCTTTCATTTTGATCACTCTCACAGTGATCAAAATGAAAGAAAAAGTAAATAAACCCCCCGATTATCACCCCCATAGGTAGGCAGAACTAATAAAATAAAGATAATATATATTTTTTTTTTTCCATTAGGGTTAGGGTTGAAAAGAGGGTTAGGGTTAGGGTTGAAAAGAGGGTTAGGGTTAGGGTTAGGGTTAAAAAGAGGGTTAGGGTTAGGGTTGAAAAGAGGGTTAGGGTTGAAAAGAGGGTTAGGGTTAGGGTTGGAAAGAGGGTTAGGGTTGGAAAGAGGGTTAGGGTTAGGATTGGAAAGAGGGTTAGGGTTGGAAAGAGGGTTAGGGTTGGAAAGAGGGTTAGGGTTGGAAAGGGTTAGGGTTGGAAAGAGGGTTAGGGTTGGAATTAGGGTTAGGGTTGGAATTAGGGTTAGGCTTGTGGTTAGGGTTATGGTTAGGGTTGGGATTAGGGTTCGGGGTCTGTTGGGGTTAGGGTTATGGTTAGGGTTGGAATTAGGGTTAGGGATGTGTTGGGGTTAGGGCTGTGGTTAGGGGTGTGTTGGGGTTAGGGCTGGAGTTAGAATTGAGGGGTTTCCACTATTTAGGCACATCAGGGGGTCACCAAACGCGACATGGTGCAACCATTGATTCCAGCCAATTTTGCGTTCAAAAAGTTAAACGGTGCTTCCTCCCTTCCAAGCCCCGACGTGTGCCCAAACAGTTGTTTACCCCAACATATGGGGTATCAGCGTACTCAGGAAAAATTGCACAACAACTTTGGGGGTCTAATTTCTCCTGGTACCCTTGGGAAAATAAAAAATTGGGGGCTAAAAAAATATTTTTGTGGAAAAAATTTTTTTTTTAATTTTCACGTCTCTGCGTTATAAACTTCTGTGAAGCACTTGGGGGTCCAAAGTGCTCACCAGGCATCTAGATAAGTTACTTGGGAGGTCTAGTTTCCAAAATGGGGTCACTTGTGGGGGGTTTCTATTGTTTAGGCACATCAGGGGCTCTGCAAACGTAATGACGACCGCAGACCATTCCATCAAAGTCTGCATTTCAAAACGCCACTACTTCCATTCCGAGCCCTTACGTGTGCCCAAACAATAGTTCCCCCCCATATATGGGGCACCAGCGTACTCAGGACAAACTGTACAACAACTTTTGGGGTCCAATTTATCCTGCTACCCTTGTGAAAAAAAAAATTGCTGGCTAAAAATCATTTTTTTTGAGGAAAAAAAAATATTTTTTATTTTCACATCTCTGCGTTCTAAACTTCTGTGAAGCACTTGGGGGTTCAAGGTGCTTACCACACATCTAGATGAGTTCCTTAGGGGGTCTAGTTTCCAAAATGGGGTCACTTGTGGGGGGTTCCACAGTTTAGGTACATCAGGGGTTCTGCAAATGTAACATGATGCCCGCAGACCATTCCATCAAAGTCAGCATTTCATAATGGCACTACTTCCCTTCCGAGCCCCGACATGTACCCAAACAGTGGTCATCCCCCACATATGGGGTATCAGCGTACTCAGGACAAACTGGACAACAACTTTTGGGGTCCAATTTATCCTGCTACCCTTGTGAAAAAAAAAATTGCTAGCTAAAAATCATTTTTTTTGAGGAAAAAAAAATATTTTTTATTTTCACTGCTCTGCGTTATAAACTTCTGTGAAGCACTTGGGGGTTCAAGGTGCTCACCACACATCTAGATAAGTTCCTTGGGGGGTCTAGTTTCCAAAATGGGGTCACTTGTGGGGGGTTCCACAGTTTAGGTACATCAGGGGTTCTGCAAATATTACATGATGCCCGCAGACCATTCCATCAAAGTCAGCATTTCATAATGTCACTACTTCCAATCCGAGCCCCGACGTGTACCCAAACAGTGGTCCCCACCCACATATGAGGTATCAGCGTACTCAGAACAAACTGGACAACAACTTTTGGGGCCAATTTATCCTGCTACCCCTGTGAAAAAAAAATTGCTGGCTAAAAATCATTTTTTTTTTGTGGAAAAAAAAATATTTTTTATTTTCACGGCTCTGCGTTATAAACTTCTGTGAAGCGCTTGGGGGTTCAAGGTGCTCACCACACATCTAGATAAGTTCCTTGGGGGGTCTAGTCTCCAAAATTGGGTCACTTGTGGGGGGGTTCCACAGTTTAGGTACATCAGGGGCTCTGCAAATGTAACATGACACCCGCAGACCATTCTATCAAGGTCAGCATTTCAAAATGTCACTACTTCCCTTCCGAGCCCCGACGTGTGCCCAAACAGTGGTTCCCCCCCACATGTGGGGTACCAGCGTACTCAGGACAAACTGGACAACAAATTTTGGGGTCTAATTTATCCTGGTACCCTTGTGAAAATAAAAAATTGTGCACTAAAAAATAATTTTTTGAGGGAAAAAAAATTTTTTTTATTTTCACGGCTCTGCGTCAAAAACTTTTCTGAAGCACTTGAGGGTTCAAGGTGCTCACTACACATCTAGATAAGTTCCTTAGGGGGTCTAGTTTCCAAAATGGGGTCATTTGTGGGGGAGCTCCAATGTTTAGGCACACAGTGGCTCTCCAAACACAACATGGTGTCCGCTAACGATTGGAAGTAATTTGCATTTTAAAAAGTCAAATGGCGCTCCTTCCCTTCTGAGCCCTGCCGTGTGCCCAAACAGTGGTTCCCCCCCACATATGGGGTACCAGCGTACTCAGGACAAACTGGACAACAAGATTTGTGGTCCAATTTCTCCTGTTAGCCTTGTGAAAATTAAAAATAGTGTGCTAAAAATCATTTTTGAGGAAAAAAAATTATTTTTTATTTTCACTGCTCTGTGTTATAAACTTTTGTGAAGCACTTGTGGGTTCAAAGTGCTCCCTACATGTCTAGATAAGTTCCTTAGGGGGTCTAGTTTCCAAAATGGGGTCACTTTTGGGGGAGCTCCAATGTTTAGGTGCACAGGGGCTCTCCAAATGCGACATGGTGTCCGATAACGATTGGAACTAATTTTCCATTCAAAAAGTCAAATGGTGCTCCTTGCCTTCCGGGCCATGCCGTGCACCCAAACAGTGGTTTATGACCACATATGAGGTATCTGTGCACTCAGGAGAAATTGCTCAACAAATTTTAGGATCCATTTTATCCTGTTGCCCATGTGAAAATGAAAAAACTGAGGCTAAAAGAAAATTTTTGTGAAAAAAAGTGTTTTTTTTTTTTACAGATCAATTTGTGAAGTACCTGGGGGTTCAAAGTGATCACTATGCATCTAGATAAGTTCCTTGGGGGGTCTAGTTTCCAAAATGGGGCCACTTGTGGAGGAGCTCCAATGTTTATGCACACAGGGGCTCTCCAAACACGACATGGCAACCGCTAAATATTCCAGCATATTTTCCATTCAAAAAGTCAAATGGCGCTCCTTCCCTTCTGAGCCGTGCCGTGCGCCCAAACAGTGGTTTATGACCACATATGAGGTATCGTTGTACTCCGGAGAAATTGCCCAACAAATTTTAGCATCCATTTTATCCTGTTTCCCATGTGAAAATGAAAAAATTGATGCTAAAAGAAAATTTTTGTTGGAAAAATTAAAATGTCCATTTTTTCTTTCCACATTGCTTTAGTTCCTGTGAAACACCTGAAGGGTTAATAATCTTCTTGAATGTAGTTTTGAGTAGCTTGAGGGGTGCAGTTTTTAGAATGGTGTAACTTTTGGGTATTTTCTGCCATATAGACCCCTCAAAGTGACTTCAAATGTGAGGTGGTCCCTAAAAAAATGGTTTTGTAAATTTTATTGTAAAAATGAGAAATCGCTGGTCAACTTTAAAACCCTTATAACTTCCTAACAAAAAAATATTTTGTTTCCAAAATTTTCTGATGTAAAGTAGACATATGGGAAATGTTATTTATTAACTATTTTGTGTCACATAACTATCTGGTTTAACAGAATAAAAATTCAAAATTTGAAAATTGCAAAATTTTCACCAAATTTCTGATTTTTTGACAAATAAACGCAAAAATTATCAACCTAAATTTACCACTAACATGAAGCCCAATATGTCACGAAAAAACAATCTCAGAATCGCTAGGATCCGTTGAAGCGTTCCTGAGTTATTACCTCATAAAGGGACACTGGTCAGAATTGCAAAAAATGGCCTGGTCATTAAGGTCAAAATAGGCTTGGTCATGAAGGGGTTAATCAACATGCACTTGCAAGCGTGGACGGACTACAAAACCTCAGGTAGCACATGTGCACCTGCTCTGACTGAGGGTAACCAACAACGCTCCATCGCTACCCCCACTGTAAGACCACCGCCACCATTAAGCATACCACCAGCACTAAATGTGGAGGTGTCATTTGAAGGCCAAAGCACTCAGGGAATCACAATGGTTTTGAAACACAACACTGAATCTAGCCCATCACCACCCCCCTCTCACTCCATCCGGTCCACCGCTACTTCCCCCATATGCAGCTCTCCAGTCCAGCTCACCCTACCAGACACTCTGAGTAGGACAAGAAAGTGCTCATCCTCTCATCCGCGTACACTGTGTTTGAACGCCTACATTGCCAATCTAATCTCATTAGAGATGATGCCCTAACGTTTGGTTGAAAGTGAAGCTTTCCACGACCTCATGGCCTATGCTGTCCCATGCTATGACCTACCCAGTCGTCACTTCTTTTCTCGAAAAGCCATCCCTGCCCTCCACCGGCATGTGAAAACCGCATTGTCCATGCACTAAAACAGTCAGTGAGTGGAAAAGTGCACCTCACAACGGATGCATGGACCAGTAGGCATGGCCAGGGCCGTTACATGTCCATCACTGCGCACTGGGTTAATGTGGTGGATGCAGGCTCCACTGGGGACAGCGGCGGTGGAACAGTGCTGCCTAGCCCACGGTATAGGAAACAGTTGGCTGTAGGCTTTCGCTCCTCCTCCTCTTCGTCTATCAGTGAAAGCTCGTTCACAGAGCGCAGTCGCACGAGCACTACATCCGCAGCTGGCAGTGTTGCACACGAGTTGTCCCACTATCGAACAGCTAGTGGTAAGCGTCAGCAGGCTGTGTTAAAGATGATGTCTTTGGACGACAACAGACACACCGCAGAGGTACTGGCTGACTACTTGCAGCAACAAACAGTCATGGCTGGGCAGTCTACATCTTGAGACAGGCAAGGTAGTCAGTGATAACGGCCGTAATTTTGTGGCAGCCATAGCCCGTGCAAAACTCACACACATACCTTGCCTGGCGCACACTTTGAACCTGGTGGTACAATGCTTCCTTAATAATTATCCAGAGTTAACATCCCTGCTCCATAAGGTGCGAAGACTGTGCTCGCACATCCGTCGCTCGGCCGTACACTCCAGTCATATGCAGAAGCTGCAGCGATGGCTCCACCTCCCCAAGCATTGCCTAATCATAGACGTTGCAACAAGGTGGAACTCCACCCTGCACATGGTTGAGAGGCTGAGCGAACAGAGGGTGGCTGTAATGCATTTATGGGAGGATACACGGGCAGGCAGTTTGAGGGAAGACATGGAATTGTCGGGTGTGCAGTGGTCAAAGCTGAAAGACTTCTGTAAAGTCCTTCAGTGTTTTGAGGAATGCACACGGCTGGTAAGCGCAGACGACGCCATCATAAGCATGAGCATCCCACTTATGCGTCTGCTCATGCAAAGTTTGACGCACATTAAGGATCAGGCATCTGCAGCGGAGGAGGGAAGCCTTGATGACAGTCAGCCATTGTCTGGTCAGGGAACTGTCCTGGATGAGGTGGAGGAAGAAGAGGAAGAGGAGGAGGAGGAGGATGAGGGGGATGATTATTTTGGGCAGGAGGATGCTTCTCAGGGGGCAAGAGAAAATGTTGGCATTCCAAGGTCAGGGGCAGTGTTTGTGCGTGACTGTAGGGATGTGGATTTGCCAGAAACTGCTCCTCCACCCACCACGGGCACTGCATCATTGACACCTGGAACATCGGCCCACATGTGCGATTATGCCTTGCGGATCCTAAAAAGGGACCCCCGCATTGCCAAAATGATGAGGGATGACGACTACTGGCTGGCCAGCATCCTCGATCCACATTACAAAGGCAAATTACACACAACATCATTCCACAGGAGAGCCTCGAGATAATATTGGCAAACAAGCAACTCTGGTAAACCGTTTGTTTGAGGCTTTCCCAGCACACAGCAGCGGTGCTGGTTCTCCGACGAGCCGTAGTGGGCACAATGGAAGAGGTGTTCGTGGTGCAAACAGCAAAAGTGGCGTCGGAGACAGGGGTTTAATGACCATGTTGTGGAATGATTTCTCAAGTACCGCTCACATGACTGCTAATACTGCATTGATTAAAAGTGACAGGAGGCAGCAGTTGTCAACTATGGTTACAAACTACTTTTCCTCCCATATCGATGTTCTCCCTCACAGGTCATTCCCCTTTGACTATAGGGCCTCTAAACTGGACACCTGGCCTGAATTGGCACAATATGCCTTATAGGAGCTTGCTTGCCCTGCTGCTAGTGTGTTATCTGGAAAACCAAAAACAAAACACAAAACAAATATCCTGGAATAAAAAAGTAAAAAATATATTGCAAAAATTGCATGAAGGTAGTAATAATAATAATAATAATAATAATAATAATAAGGGTATTTAGTTAACATAATTTTGATCAAAATATTGTAGAAGCCATCCCGCCACGTCAAGGCAACCCTTGTGGGACAGTCCTATCTCTTGTATTTAAAACCTTTCCACTTGTCAAGTGATGTAAATGTGAACAAGGACAGAGGGACTGAACCACCAGTAATAGCATAGGCCAGACCCAGTTTCTCATTGGTTTCATTGTGCATTCTGTGCATATAAGGGTGTGACCGCCCTGTTTCTGAGTTGGAAAATCCTTCCTGTCTGGCCTATACTATTACTGGTGGTTCAGTCCCTCTGTCCTTGTTCACATTTACGTCACTTGACAAGTGGAAAGGTTTTAAATACAAGAGTTAGGATTGTCCCACAAGGGTTGCCTTGACGTGGCAGGATGGCTTCTACAATATTTTGATCAAAATTATGTTAACTAAATACGCTTATTATTATTACTAGATTATGGCCCGATGCTATCGCATCGGGAGGATGTGATAGCATCACACCTCTTGCCATGTTAACCCTCAACACACACACTCCTCTCACCTTTCACCATCTCCACTCACTCTTTCACTCCACATACAACCCCTTCTCTCACTCCGTCTCTCATACTCACGCCGTCATCGCCGCTGCTCCACGATCCCCGACATCTTCTTCCGCCGGCGCCATCCTGGATCCAGACGTTGTCCACGCCGGCGACATGTTCTTGAGGCGACACCATCTTGAGTATCGTGAAATCCCGCGATACTCAAGATGGCGTCACCGAAAGAACATGTGGCCGGCGTGGACAACGTCGGGATCCAAAATGGCGTCGGCGAAATCTCGCGAGTTTTCGCCGACGCCATTTTGGATCCCGACGTCGTTCTCGCCGGCGACATGTTCTTGCAGCGACGCCATCTTGAGTATCGTGGGATTTCGCCGATCCAAAATAGCGTCGCTGCAGGAACATGTCGCCGGCGTGGATGCTGTCGGGATCCAAAATGGCGTCGGCGAAATCTCGCGAGATTTCGCCGACGCCATTTTGGATCCCGATGTCCTCCACGCCGGCGACATGTTCTTGCGGCGACGTCATCTTGACTATTGCGGGATTTCGCCGATCCAAAATGGCATCGCCGCAAGAACATGTCGCGTGAAGGACGTCTTGATCCAGGATGGCGCCGGCGGAAGAAGATGTCGGGGATCGTGGATCAGCGGCGATGACGGCATGAGTATGAGAGACGGAGTGAGAGAAAGGGTCGTATGTGGAGTGAAAGAGTGAGTGGACGTGAGTGGAGATGGTGAAAGGTGAGAGGAGTGTGTGTGTTGAGAAGTGGTGTGTTGAGGGTTAACATGGAAAGAGGTGTGCGGAGACATCACCGGTTACAACTGGACGGAAGTTGTTACAACCGGAAGCTGCTTAGGGCATTTATTATTATAGATTATTACTACCTTCATGCAATTTTTGCAATATATTTTTTACTTTTTTATTCCAGGATATTTGTTTTGTGTTTTGTTTTTGGTTTTCTCTGTGTAAAGGTCATGTGTTCATATGCAATTACATTTTGCATGCACATTAATTTACTTTTTCTGCTCAGACCCAGTTTCTCTAGTGTGTTATCTGAAAGAGTCTTCAGTGCTGCTGGATCAATCCTGACAGAAAAAAGGACCCGTCTGTCGACCCAAAATGTTGATGATCTAACCTTCATTAAAATGAACCATGCATGGGTTTCAAAGGATTTTGTACCACCTTCCCCTGATGACACATAGGTTACCAGAAAAGTGCCTCCGTTTTTTCCTCCTATTCCTCGTGCCTTGCCCAATTACGCCCTTTGCAGCAGCTGAATGTCCAGTCAACACATCAACATATGCCAATTTTTAAACCTCCCTAATTGAGCTGCCTACCCCTCCCCCAACGGCTGGGGTCAAGACCTGGCGCACCCGGGCAAGTGCCGTTGCTCTGAACAGGTGGATGGGCCCACTGATGGCCGACGGCAATGGCACAGGCCCCTCATAGTACAATACAGTGTCTCAGACGGTGGAAGGGCCCACTCGCCGCCAGACACACCAGCGTACTATGAGGGGCCCTGTGCCAGTACCGTCGACCACAATTGTGCCCCCTCTGCTTGGTCATGGCCACAGCACTTGAAAGTTTCAATACTTACCTCTCCCTGCTCCACCGCTGTGTAGTCTGGGCAGTTCAATCCTTCACAGGGACGGCCACTAGAAATTTGGTGTATTGATCAATGATGGTTAAGATGTAGCTATGGCCTGTCCTGCTGGCCTCTACCTTCAGATGATCAATGGCTACTATTTGAAATGGATGTCAACTTACAAGCGGATGCAGTGGTGGTTTATGATCACCTTTCACAGTTGTGATAGTCAGACGTGTGACATTCCTGCCATCATTTTTCAATGTCTTCTCTCATGCCAATCCAATAGAATCGCCTACGGCCTGTGTCTTCTGTCTTTTGCTCTCCAAAATGACCAGACACATCATGATAGGCATTGAGGACCATGGGTACATCTCGCCCTGGATCACAATTTGATGGAGACGAGTAACGGTGATGTTGGATTGCCCTCACCCAGGGCAGCGGGGTACTCGGTACCGGGCCCGTTGATCTCAATGGGAGTTGTCATGGTAGCTGCGACCCGGTCCGTGGCCCTGGGCGTCCATTGTAAAAGGGGGAATGGTTGAACGTGTGGATGATGAATAAAGTTTATGAATGAATGATTTGTGACGCCACCTGTGGTGTTCGGCAATGAAAATGTTATGCTAACGCTGCAGACAGATCCTCTGGGACAGATGGTATGGTGCAGCAATGATGATGTGGCCCTCCACAGGTAGGGCTGTAGTCCCAGGGCAGAGTAGATGTAGAGATAGAGAAGAGACGTAGATGGTGCGGTGTTAGGCACAAGGATGTAGCAGTGCTGAGTGTGTTGGCGCAGGAATAAATGTAGGACACCAGGGCATGTAGTTCCAAAGCTTTACTCACAGTCTGTTGTGCGTACAGGTGCCCACATCCATGCTGTGTCCCCCAGGTCAGGAGCTCAGTCAACCTCCAGGCAAGATGAAGTACTCCGTTCCAACACTCGGCCAACATATGCCTTTCCTGAACGTCTCCCACCTTAGCGCTCATAATGAAGCACTCACAGTACTGAGTTACACTGGAGTTCCTCCTTTCAGATGTTCCTAGAACTCTACTTGTACGGCAGACAGCTGTAGCCTGCTTCGGGGACTCCTTGCTACACGTTGCTGTTGTGTCCCCAAGTCTTGTGTGGGAATAAAGTGGTGACAACTTCTATTCCTCCGGTGTCTGAAGCAGGGCCATTAGTATCCATACAACCTCGGGGACCCGACCCCGGCCTTGCGCTTAGAACTTGAGGAAGGGCTCTGCTCTAACCCTAGTCCTTAGTTCTCTTCTCCTTACGTTCCGTACAAAACAAACTTTCTTATGGAGAATTAAGCTTTCCAAATGTGTCTTTCCTGTGCCAGCAGACCCAGGTCACTGAGGTCTGCTGCAGCACTTCCTTCCTAGGCACAACCACCACAGCGCTGCACCAGTCTGAGCACACCGTCCGTATGATAGCCCCAGGCCATCTTCGTCTGCAGCTACCGTCCTCTGGGCCACCCCCCGTGACCGCCTCAACTGTCAGTCCTCTCTGGAGCCTTTCCACTGTCTCTATTTCCTCAGTAGAACTTCCTCTTTACTGTGCTCCCTTCGCTGACTGACTCTTCCAGAACCTTCCCTCAGCCTTTTATACTTCCAGTTCTGGTAACTCCGCCCACCATCACCTAACAGTTTCTCTGACCAATGGCAGTTATTCAGTCCCACTCCTACACTCTCCACTGCCCTCCAATGGGCAAGCTAAAACACTGTACCCTTTCTCTTTATCTTACGGTTTCACACCTACACTGCGCTACACCTCTGTTTCTCACTACAGACTGGTTTGTCTGTCAGTCCACCTTCCCTACATCATCCATAGTGAGTGAACGTGTGTGGGTTACATTATCCATAGTGAGTGAGCGTGTGTGGGTTACGTCTTCTATATATAGGGTGAATCGGAGAAACAAATTTTTATCCTATACTCGATACAGCTTGTATCTTGTTTATACAGTACCTTTGTTCGACATTTATCATTACGGTCAAATCCATACTGTGTAAGCGTCTGAGAGTGACTACGGGACTATTTATACGGAGATTTCAATTGTACCCTAAAAAATATATACTTGCTATCTTGTTATCCAGGACCTTTTTTACAACATTTTTTTATTATGGTCATAACCAAAATGAGTGAGCGTCTGAGGGTGACTACAGAAATATATACCGATATTTTCAATTTGGCCAACACTGTATACAGCAGAACGCTTCTGATACAGTAACCTTTTTAGCTATTTAGATTCTGGTGTAATCCATAATGAACCTGTAAACGTCTGTCTGTTACTCCGGCAAAATATTTGGAACTTTAAGATTACCCCAACTCTGTATACCGCTGTACGCTTGTGTTACATAACCCATTTACAGCTTTTCGTATTCTTGTGTAATCCATAATGGGCCTGAGAGTGTTTGTGTCTGCCTCCTGAAATGCATACGGAGAATCAGACTGTTTACACTATACTATATATACCTTGTATCTGGTGATACTGTTTCTCTTTTTCAACTTGTTATTTTATTGGGTAGTCCATACTGAGCCTGTGAGCATCTGTGTATGCCTCATGAAATATATACGGAGATGTAATGTTATCCATATACTGTATAGAGCTGTACGCTTCTGATACAGTACCATATATCTGCTGGTATTTTGGGTCCATTTTAAAAAATATGTGGAAGTATGGTGGAAGAGGACGCGGATGTGGGCGTGGAGGGCCACCTGGTACTAATGGTGGTTGTGGTGCATCTGCTGGTAGAGCCAAAAACACAATAGCAGCTAAGGCAGGAGTGTAACAACCCTGCTGGCATCACTGCATGGCCTCCCATCCCCCGCACACCAACTTACTTTCTGCTTCAAGCCATGCTGTGAATTCTGTCTGTTGCCAGTCCTGTGCTCCGTGCTTCTGCTCTCTTGTAAGCTTCCAAGCTATGTGTGTATAGGGAGACGGCGCCAGAACTCTCTGGTTCTTATGCAGTCTGGGTGCACCTGTGTAATATGTCCCTGACCAATCACCTAGAGCCCTTGACTATTTAGTTTCGCCACTCCCACTAACCTTTGCCTGTGAATGTCTAATCTCAGTTAGTACCTTGCTGCTGAGGAAACCAGGCTCTGTTCTGTGTATCTCCTTCTCTGGAGGAATACTCTAGCCTTATTTTGTATTCTTTGTCTGCCCTCCAGGATGCTGCATATCCTAGTCTCTGTGTCTTGGTCCTAGCTTTGCGTTTACTTGTCCTTCCACCTGCCTGGAGGCAGAATATCCTGGTCCTTGAGTCTTTGTCCCTGTACCTTGTCTGAACTCTGTCCTACCCCCTGCCTCCTAGTCTTTGGCTTCCTTCCCTGCTTTGTCTTCCCTTGTGCCCTCCCTGTCTGTGCATCTGCACCCTTGCAGCTTCCGCTGTGCATCTGCACCCTTGCAGCTCCGTCTGTGCATCTGCACCCTTGCAGCTCCGTCTGTGCATCTGCACCCTTGCAGCTCCGTCTGTGCATCTGCACCCTTGCAGCTCCATCTGTGCATCTGCACCCTTGCAGCTCTGTCTTCTCTGCTGCTGCGGAACTTCTTGCTGCAGCTTCTCCACAGACCTTGTGGTTCAGCTTTGCTCCACTCCTGCTGCCGCTGCAGAACCTCTTTCTGCAGCTTCTCTCTGCACTCCTGTGGCTCCGCCTACTCCGCACTCCTGTGGCTCTGCCTGCTCCGCACTCCTGCCTATATCCATACCTGCACCTCCTGTGTGAACAGGTCCAAATCCTGTTCCTACATACGCCACTCCCTCCTGCCTACACCTGCACCTGCTGTGTGAACAGGTCCCTACCTGTTCCTTCTCATACCACGCCCGCCTGTCCTGTGTCTCAAGCCGTGCCCGCCTGTCCTGTGTCTCAAGCCGTGCCCGCCTGTCCTGTGTCTCCAAGCCGTGCCCGCCTGTCCTGTGTCTCCAAGCCGTGCCCACCTGTCCTGTGTCTCCAAGTCATGCCCGCCTGTCCTGTGTCTCCAAGCCGTGCCCGCCTGTCCTGTGTCTCTAAGCCATGCCCGCCTTTCCTGTGTCTCCAAGCTATGCCCGCCTGTCCTGTGTCTCCAAGCCGTGCCCGCCTGCCCTGTGTCTCCAAGCCGCACCCGCTTGCCCAGTGTCTCCAAGCCACGCCTGCTTGCCCAGTGTCTCAGCCGTGCCTGTCGTGTCTACCTGCCTGCCTGTCTATAGCTTCTGTCCAAGTGACTTGTCCTCGAGTGGGACCAGCAGCCACAGCCAGACACCACCCTGGAGTGGCACCCGACAGCTATCTGCTGCACAAGCCTGACCTCATCATCAGTGGCTCCAGTGAAGACCGAGGTAACTGTCGTAGTCACGCCCCTTCCAGGGTAGTCTTGTTTGTGGCACAGTGGGGCCACAAACCCCCTGGCTCGCGCCAATCAGCCAAGGCGCGAGCGTGACAAGAAGGTGTTGAGCCAGCATCATGGTGTAGCTCTGGAAGGCTTCCTTTTCTGGGAGTAGGTAGACTGCTTTTAAAGCCGGAGTATCAGGAACTGTTTGTTGCTTACATTGCTGAAACAGCCTCCAGCTCTATCGCCTCATCTTCTGAAGTTGTAAAAAATGCAAGCATTGAGTCATAACTGCAGGCTTCTGGTCAGGAGCAACCCCTTTCCTTGTGTCCTTCACCCACACCAAAAGTGAAGGATGTGGAAGCGCACACCTCAGATTACTCCATGGAGCTCTTTTCACATACCATGCCTGGGTTAATTAAAAATAGGGCCCATCGTGTACTGGAGAAATGTAAATGGGGCAGATCAGACACTGGAGCAGCATCTAAGGGGCACATTATACACTGGAGCATTACAAATGGGGCCCATTATATATGGAGCATTACTAGAGCCCAACATACACTGGAGCATCATCCATGAGGCCCATTATGTACTGGAGCAATGTAAATGGGGCTGATCAGACACTGGAGCAGCATCTAAGGGGCACATTATACACTGGAGCATTACAAATGAGGCCCATTATATATGGAGCATTATGTGGAGCTCATCATATACTGTATGGAACATTATATGTCACTATTTGGTATGGAGAAATATATGGGGCTCATTATTCTGTATGGTGCACAATGTGGTGGCCATAACACTGTATGGAGTAATATACTGTCCTTTTTTTGAGCTATTGTACAATTTAAAATAGACCAGTCATGTCATGTAAGCAGTGAAGTATGTGTCATTGTACTATACCTATATTTCTGTGGCGTATCGGAGCATCATAAGTTGTGGTATGTGTTAAAGGGTCACACTGACACTATTTGGCCCAGGTCACACGAAAACCTGGAGCCAGCCCAACCCCCCCACAACTTTAGCCAAATAACTCCCAGTTTTCAATGCATAACTATTCTTTGGAAGTAAATTAAGGTTGACAAGCTTCAGTTATAAGAATTGATGTTTTTGGCATTGAAATGGGCACTGTAGGTGTGTTTACAGTCTTCCACTCCCTGCCGACTTTGCTTTCTCATTGACTTGCATTGGGTTGTTGTGTGTTCTAGTCAGCCTCCATCTTTTCCCTATAGTCGGCCGATTTCATTCGACCCGACTTTTGCGAAAGTCGGCTTTCATGAAACCCGACTCGACCCGAAAAAAGACAAATTCGCTCATCTCTAGACCTGACGTCTCGTGACATGACGGATGGTGGGCTGGGAGATAAGACGACTGGACTAGACACACCGTCAGAGGGTGACTGGAGGGTTCACTCGACTGATAGGGATGACCCAGTGGTATCCGTTGAAGATATCATTAGAGAAGTGGTGGGGCAACACGTGATGGCCAAAAAAGAACAAGACCATGAGATACAGTTGATAAAAGAGACAGTGGATGAACATGTTGAACGAGAAAGGGTCCTGAGACAAATGGCCGAGCAAATGGTGGAAGGGCTCAAGAAGTCTTGGAGCTCAGAGCTCATTTGTCAACGTGGCAAAACATGAACAAGACCCTTAGGGAAGAGATGGAAGAACTCAGAGGAGTAGTAAAAGGTCTTCGGTGGGAGAGGAAGTTGGATGAAGACTTACCGCAGGAGAGCGCGAGTGATAACAAGACAGAACTGCCAGTATCCATCTTGGCAAAGGGTCGTGAAGAGATGAGATCTCGTGAAGTTGAGGAGCTAAGAACTGAAGAAGACAGTCACCTGGTCGGGTCAACTGTAGTGAGGGAAGTGTCCGTGGTAAAGCCAGAGTCTTCTGTCCAGCAAGAGAGCAAGACCACGACCTTCAAATCTGTGATCGAGGTACCCGAAGACATGCAAGAAGCCTGTGCGGAGGAAGGTGTACATGAGGCGGTCAAGGCGTGTAAGGTGCACTAGGCACCTGAGACTAGGCAGTTGGTGATAATATCAGCCAGAGAAGATACTGCAAACCGGGTAACTGTCCTGAAAGAGATGCATTTACAATGTCTCCACGTCAAACAGCTGGTCAGGCGGAGTAATATGAAGGCTACTCGATGCCTAGAGTTAGCGAAGGAGGCTATGGTACCCAAAGCTCTGATTGGAAGAATCATTGGAAGATCCGGTAAGGTAATGCAAGACCTTGTGAATATCTCCGGTGTGGTGAGGGTGAGGATTCCTCCTGATGATTAAGACCAGGTATCCAGTGAAGTGGGTAGAATTCCCATCATGGTGGTTGGCTCCGCGGAGAGCCTGAGACTTTTGGATGCTCGTAGAATATCGAGTGGGGTACCAGCAAGAGATTGAGCAGTTGAGGCGGGACCGTCGGCTAATTAATAAAGAGGCACGGAACACCAGGTGGCAGCCGCCTTCAACCCAAGATGTAAGGACCCGAACGGTTCCTCCAAGTAGTGACATGGCAGGTGGCCGAAGAATGTCAGCCAGTGGCAGTTCGACGGGCCGTACGATCCTGAGAAACATTAGTTCCTGTGAGACGCTGAATGGGTCAGACTCAGGCCAGACAGTAGGCCCGATTAAGACTGGTGACCGCACCAACCAGGAGAGCCGGTCAATGGGAGAAAGGTCAGGTGACGAAGCGCACTGTAGGAGGGTGGTGACTAAATAGTGTCTGATGACGCAGACAGACTGTAACTGGAGGGCCAAAGATCAGGGCCGGTATTCTGACCGCTGGGGGCGGGGGAGGCCTAACGTAGAGATGAGGTCGTATGACAGATGGAGATGGTTCTCTCGACCTGTGGGGCAAGGTGTGGTGAGTGCCCGGTCTAGAGATCCTGGTGTAGTGTTGTGTGTTCAACCCCACAGGTTTGAACAAAGGGGGGAGGTATGTGGTGGGAAGCCTGCGCATTGAACAGTGCATAAGTTATATGACTACAGGATAACAGAGATAAACTCTGTAATGGACGCTATGCTGATTATATGCTGTTTTCTGTTGCTGTGATGGTTGATGATGCTGAATAAACCGAAGGGACTATGATTGTTTTATAAAAAACCCGTGCCGGATCTGGTTTTGTGGCTGCAAAGGAGTATCCCCTACTTGAATGACAGCGCTACCTCACTATATATATATATATATATATATACATATATATATATATATATCCTATTATTCGGTATTGCTTATGATAACATCAGGGTCACTTTTCTTTTCCCCCATAGACTTGAATTAGATGGGGAAAATCATATCCTCCGGCAGCCAGCTCTCTGCACCTTCTTGTTTATTCTTCTCACTTCTTCCATTGCTGTGAAGTGATTGTCGCCATCTAATGACACTTATGTGCCAATCATATGGGACCAATTAAACTGTATGGAGCATTATAACGAGTCTATTATTCTGAAAGGGCATTACATTGGAATCGTTATTCTCTGTGGAGCATTATGAGGCTCAATTTTCTGTTTGGAGCATTATATGAGGCAAATTACTCTTTATGAAGAATTTTATGAGGCCCATTATTCTGTATGAAGCATTATATAGAGCCTATTATTCTGTATGGAACATTATATGTGGCCCATTATTCTGTACTAGCTGAAGAGCCCGGCACTGCCTGGGTATAGTAACTAACTACGGTTAGTTATAACAAATTATAATGATTATATATATATTAGTTGAAGAGCCCATCGCTGCCCGGGCATAGTAACTAACTGTGATTATTTATAGCAAATTATAATTATCCTCCATCCCATAGTCCCGTGCCCATATACCCATCATACATATCCACCATCCCATAGGCCCGTGCCCATATACCCATCATACATATCGTCCATCCCATAGTCGAGTGCCCATATACCCATCACAGATCCTCCATCCCATAGTCCCATGCCCATATACCCAACATACATATTCTCCATCCCATAGTCCCATGCCCATATACCCATCATACATATTCGCCATCCCATAGTCGAGTGCCCATATACCCATCACACATCCTTCATCTCATAGTCCCATGCCCATATACCCATCATACATATCCTCCATCCCATAGTCCCGTGCCCATATACCCATCATACATATCCGCCATCCCATAGTCCCGTGCCCATATACCCGTCATACATATCCTCCATCCCATAGTCCAGTGCCCATATACCCATCACACATCCTCCATCCCATAGTCAACCATAATGAGCGGCGGGGCTTGCAACCTATGATGACATCAGCGTTGCCATGGCAACCATTATGACATCATAATGAGGGGCGGGGCTTGATACACACACACTTTTTCCCCATTATGTAGATAGGGGCAAAATTGTTTGGTGAATTGGAACGTGTGGGGTTAAAATTTCACCTCACAACATAGCTTAGGACACTCTCGGGGTCCAGACGTGTGACTGTGCCAAATTTTGTGGCTGTAGCTGCAACGGTGCAGATGCCAATCCCGGACATACACACATACATACATACACACATTGAGCTTTATATGTTAGATATATATATATAGTCCTCAAGATATATAAAGCTGAGTGTAGAGCCCCGCCCACTCTGCATAGCCACATTCACTATAATATCCCACATCATCCTGTCAGCCAGAGCTACTGGACAACAACCCCTAATATCTCACATCAACCCATCAGCGAGAGCCACCGGACTACTACTCCTAATATCCCACATCGTTCCGTCAGCCAGAGCCACCGGACTACTACCCCTAAGATCCCACATCATCCCATCAGCCAGAACCACTGGACTACTACTCCTAATATCCCACATCGTCCCGTCAGCCAGAGCCACCAGACAACTATCACTAATATCCCACATCATCCCATCAGCCAGAGCCACCAGACTACTACCCCTAATATCCCACATCATCCCGTCAGCCTGGGGTCAGAACCAGAGCGCTAAGTGGAACGGTCCTAACTTCCATACCGGGGATCCCTTTAAGAGAGGCTTGGTGTCAGAACCAGACCGCTGAGTGGATTTGTCCTGACTTCCATACCAATGATCCCTTTAATAGAAGCCTGGGGTGAGAATCAGAGCGCTGAGGGATTTACCATAACTTTCATACCAGAGATCCCTTTAAGAGAGGCCTGGAGTCAGTACCAAAGCACAGAGTGGATTTGGCCTCATTTCCATACCAGGGACCCCTTTAAGAGGGGCCTTGGGTCAGAACCAGAGCACTGAGTGGATTTGTCCTAACTTCCATACCGGGGATCCCTTTAAGAGAGCCTGGGATCAGAAGCAGAGCTCTGAGTGGATTTGCCCTGACTTGCATACCAATGATCCCTTTAATAGAACCCTAGGGTCAGAATCAGAGCGCTGAGGGATTTGCCCTAACTTCCATACAGGAAATTCCATTAAGAGAGCCTGGGGTCAGTACCAGAGCATTTGAAGGCAATTGCCCTGACTTCCATACCGGAGATCCCTTTAAGAGAAACTGGGTCAGAACCACAGAGCTGAGTGGAATGGTCCTAACTTCCATACCGGAGATCCCTTTAAGAGAGGCCTGGGGTCAAAACCAAAGCGCTGGATGGATTTTCTCCGACTTCCATACCAATGATCCCTTTAAGAGGGAAGATGTGCCTATATTATAGAGGATGTGTGATGGGGATATAGGCATGGGAGGGGGTGATTCATTTCTGTCATGTGCTCTCTGCTCCTTTCTGGGGGCAGACAGTTGCTGGGAGTTTATGTTCCCAGGGATGCTAGATTTCTCCCACCATGTCAGTGTCTGCTGAGGTGTTGTCAAGTGGGAAAACTTGCTTATAGCAACCAATCACAGCTCAGCTTTTTTTAACCAGCTCTGTTGAAATGAGAGATGCTTAGTGATTGCTTGCAAGGAAAATTGTTGCTCATAGCAACCAATCATAGATTAGCTTCTTTTGAACAGCTCTGTTGAAATGAAAGATGCTTCGTGATTGGTTGGTGATTTACACAAACACACATACACATTCAGTTTTTTATTTAGAGATTCAGCATTTTAAGAGGACCATTACTCTGTATGGAGCATTATAAGGGGCCCATTATTCTTATGGAGCCTTTCATTTTAAGTGGTCATTATGGGATTTTGCTCACTGTAGCAACTTCCCACTCACAAGAATTTTTTTTGCCCCCTGATGAACCATCGTCTATCTTCCTGGGGTAAATGAGTCTGGATGGGCTTGTATCACTGCATTGGATCAGTATATTCTGTATTATTTACTGCAATTTTTTGATCACTATTGTCAGGGGACTTAATTTGAGAGGACTTTTTTAATCAAACAAATTCCTGATATCACAGGCCGGGAAGGTCATGCGTACCACCCGCTGTGATCTTTGGAGTGAACAGCTATCTGCTGCACCCCATCGTACGGACAATTACACGACAATCAATGGAGAAGGCTGCAGCCTGTTCGCACCACAAGGCCGGTTATTGGAAAACTAATGGGGAATGTTTGGCAGCAGGGTGGTGTGCTGGTAAAAGGGGAAAAAAAATCTTTTAAATCTTCTGCCTGAGCGAGTGTGAACGAGTTGAGTGTGACCTGAGTGCAAGTTAAATTTGCTGATGACACAAAGCTAGGAGGGATAGCTAATACTAGAGAAGAGAGAGAGAGGATTCAAAAAGATTTAAATAAACTGGAGAAGTGGGCAGCAACTAACAGAATGGTTTTTAACAGGGAGAAATGCAAAGTACTACATCTGGGCAATAAAAATGAAAAAAGCATATATAGAATGGGAGGAGTAGGGCTAAGTGACAGCACATGTGAAAAAGACTTGGGTATACTAATAGATCACAGACTGAATATGAGTCAACAGTGTGATGCAGCAGCAAAAAAGGCAAATGCAATTCTAGGATGTATTAACAGAAGCATACAGTCTAGATCACGTGAAGTCATTATTTCCCTCTACACCTCTTTGGTCAGACCTCATCTGGAATATTCTGTCCAGTTTTGGGCACCACATTTTAAAAAATACATCAACAAACTGGAGCAAGTTCAGAAAAGAGCGACCAGAATGGTGACCGGTCTGCAAACCCTGTCTTATGAGGAAAGGTTGCAGGATTTGGGAATGTTTAGTTTGCAAAAGAGAAGACTGAGAGGAGACTTAATAGCTGTCTACAAATATCTAAAGGGCTGTCACATTGTAGAAGGATCAACTTTATTCTCATTTGCACAAGGAAAGACTAGAAGCAATGGGATGAAACTGAATGGGAGGAGACACAGATTAGATATTAGAAAAAACTTTTTGACAGTTAGAGTGATCAATGAGTGGAACAGGCTGCCACGAGAAGTTGTGAGTTCTCCTTCAATGGAAGTCTTCAAACAGAGGCTGGACAGACATCTGACTGGGATGATTTAGCGAATCCTGCTTTGAGCAGGGGGTTGGACCAGATGGCCCAGGAGGTCCCTTCCAACTCTACGATTCTATGATTCTATGATTCTAAGTGCGAACTGTGGTAAGTGTGTGAGTTGTGATTCAGTGACCTTGGATTCAGGGAGTTTCCAAAGGAGGTATTATTGAATTGCTGTTATATTTTATTAATACTTTTTATTTATTTTTGCTTATCTTTTTGTCTGGTGCAATCCCCATTAGGATGTGCTCCACTATTGCCAATGCCATCCAGTGCACGTCTTGCCGCATGTATGAAATCTTTGAACAGCCGGTCGAGGGTACATACTGCTGTGTGAGATGTGAGCACGTTGTGCATTTGGAAGCCCAGATACTGGATCTAAATGTGCAGCTGGCAACACTGAGATCCATAGACAATATGGAAAGGAGTCTTCTGCTCACAGAGCAGACGCTCAATGGGATAGATGAGGGCGGGGATGCTAGGTTGGAGCTGCAGGACAATGAAGCAGCTAGCTGGGTGGCAGTTAGAAGGCGGGGTAGAGGGAAGAGCACCAGGGAGGCTAATCTTGATCTGGCACACCCAAATAAGTTTGCTAAGTTGGCAGATGAGTGGAGTGTTAGTGCAGGAGTATCACTGCTGCAGCAAGGCAAGTCCTCTGAAAGCCGGAGGAGTGTCTGCTCCAGTAAGGGGAGAAATAGAGCAGGGCAGGCCAGACAGGTTCTGGTAGTGGGAGACTCAATTATTAGGGGAACAGATAGGGCAATCTGTCACAAAGACATGGATCGTCGAATGGTCTGCTGCCTACCTGGCGCTCGAGTCCGACGCATCGCTGATCAGGTTGACAGATTACTGCGAGGGGCTGGTGAGGATCCAGCGGTCATGGTGCACATTGGCACAAATGACAAAGTTAGAGGTAGGTGGAAGGTCCTTAAAGATGATTACAGGGAATTAGGCTGTAAGCTTAAAGCAAGGACCTCCAAAGTGGTATTTTCGGAAATACTTCCTGTACCACGTGCCACGCCAGAGAGGCAACGGGAGATTAGGGAGGTTAATAAGTGGCTCAGGAATTGGTGTAGGAAGGAGGGGTTTGGGTTCCTGCAGAACTGGGCAGACTTCTCAGTTGGCTACAGGTTCTACGCTAGGGACGGGCTGCACCTCAATGGGGAGGGTGCAGCTGTGCTGGGGGAGAAAAAGGCTAGAAGGTTGGAGGAGTGTTTAAACTAGGGACGGGGGAGGGTATTCCTTTTATAGGAGGGGAAGACAGTGCAGATAGAGACCTGGGCACAAATAATGAAATTGGGGGTGGGGGTGGCATGGGGGGTGGGGTTAGAACAGTTGATAATTTAAGAAAGAATAGAGGTACAGAGAGATACATAAAGTGCATGTATACTAATGCCATAAGCCTCGCCAACAAGATAGAGGAATTGGAGTTAATGTTGTTGGAACATAAATATGATACGGTGGGGATATCTGAGACATGGCTGGACGAGAGCCTTGACTGGGCGGTTAATTTACAGGGCTATAGTCTGTTCAGAAATGACCGAACAAATAAGCGAGGGGGAGGCGTGTGTTTATATGTAAATTCATCCTTAAAACCCATCCTTCGTGATAATATATATGAATCTAATGAAAATGTAGAGTCCCTGTGGGTAGAGATAAGGGGAGGAGGGAAAAATAATAAATTACTGATAGGGGTTTGTTATAAGTCTCCAAAAATAATGGAAGCAACAGAGAATATCCTCATGAAGCAAATAGATGAAGCGGCGACTCAAGGAAAGTCATTATTATGGGGGACTTCAACTACCCTGAAATACATAGGGGAACCGAAACCTGCAGTTCCAGCAAAGGTAATAGGTTTTTGACAACTATGAGAGACAATTACCTTTCACAACTGGTTCAGGACCCAACAAGAGGGGGGCACTGCTAGACCTAATACTAACCAACAGGCCAGACCGCATATCAAATGTAAGGGTTGAGGGTCACTTGGGTAATAGTGATTACAAATTAATACTGTAAGTTTTCATGTATCCTTTAATAAGATGTGTAGTAGAGGGGTTAGAAGGACACTAAACTTCAGGAAGTCAAATTTCCAACGGATGAGAGATGATCTTGGTGCAATTAACTGGGATGATATCCTGAGACATAAAAATATACAAAGAAAATGGGAGACATTTATTAGCATCCTGAATAGGACCTGTGCACAATATATACCATGTGGGAATAAACATGCTAGAAATAGGAAGAAACCACTATGGCTAAATAGAGCTGGCAATATGGCTATAAGAGATAAAAAATAAAGCATTTGGAGAATTAAAGCAAGTAGGTAGTGTTGAGGCATTAAATAAATACAGAAAATTAAATAAATTCTGTAAAAAGCAAATCAAGACAGCAAAGATTGAGAAAGAGAGGCTCATTGCCAGAGAAAGTAAAAATAATCCCAAAATATTCTTTAACTACATAAATAGTAAGAAGCTAAAAAATGATAGTGTTGGCCCTCTTAAAAATAGTCTGGGTGAAATGGTGGATGAGGATGAGGAAAAAGTCAATATGCTAAATGACTTTTTTTCAACAGTATTTACACAAGAAAATCCCATGACGGATAACATGATCAGGGATAAAATTCTCCATTAAATGTCACCTGCTTAACCCAGCAGGAAGTACAGCACATCTAAAATCACTAAAATTGACAAATCCCCGGGCCCGGATGGGATACACCCCCGATTACTGCAGGAATTAAGCACAGTCATAGATAGACCATTATTTTTAATCTTTAAAGATTCCATAATAACAGGGTCTGTACCACAGGACAGGCGTATAGCAAATGTGGTGCCAATATTCAAAAAGGGGACAAAAACAGAACTTGGAAATTATAGGCCAGTAAGTTTAACCTCAACTGTGGGTAAAATCCTGGAGGGTTTTCTAAGAGATACTATACTGGAGTATCTGGAAAAGAATAACCTCATGACCCAATATCAACATGGGTTTACAAGGGACCGTTCCTGTCAGATTAATCTGATAAGCTTTAATGAAGAGGTAAGTTTTGGACTGGACCAAGGGAATGCAGTGGACGTGATGTACATGGACTTTTCAAAAGCTTTTGATACTGTGCCACACAAAAGGTTGATACATAAAATGAGAACAATGGGGATAGGGGAAAATATGTGTAGGTGGGTTAAGAGCTGGCTCAGGGATAGGAAACAAAGGGTGGTTATTAATGGAGCATACTCGGACTGGGTCATGGTTAGCAGTGGGGTACCACAAGGGTCAGTTTTGGGCCTGCTTCTTTTTAACATATTTTTTAATTACCTTGTAGGGGGCATAGAGAGTAGAATTTTAATATTTGCAGATGACACTAAACTCTGCAGGGTAATCAATACAGAGGAGGACAATTTTATATTACAGGAGGATTTATGTAAACTAGAAGCTTGGGATGATAAATGGCAAATGAGCTTTAATGGGGATAAATGTAAGGTCATGCACTTGGGTTGAACGAACAAGATGTATAATTATGTGCTTAAGTGTAAAACAGTGGGCAAAACTGTCACTGAAAAAGACCTGGGTGTATGGGTGGACGACAAACTCACATTTAGTGGCCAGTGTCAGGTAGCTGCTGCAAAGGCAAATAAAATAATGGGATGCATTAAAAGAGGCATAGATGCTCATGAGGAGAACATAATTTTACCTCTATATAAGTCACTAGTGCGACCACACTTAGAATACTGTGTACAGTTCTGGTCTCCGGTGTATAAGAAAGACATAGCTGAACTGGTGCGGGTGCAGAGAAGAGCGACCAAGGTTATTAGGGAACTAGGGGGTCTGCAATACCAAGACAGGTTATTACACTTGGGGTTATTTAGTTTGGAAAATCGAAGGCTTAGAGGTGATCTTATTACAATGTATAAATATATGCGGGGACAATACAAAGACCTTTCTAATGATCTTTTTACTCTTAGACCTGTGACGGGGACAAGGGGGCATCCTCTACGTCTGGAGGAAAGAAGGTTTAAGCATACTCACAGACGCGGATTCTTTACTGTAAGAGCAGTGAGACTATGGAACTCTCTGCCATATGATGTTGTAATGATTGATTCCCTAATAAAATTTAAGAGGGGACTGAATGCCTTTCTTGAAAAGTATAATATTACAGAGTATATACACTAGTTTCCTTAATATTGCGTTGATCCAGGGAACTAGTCTGATTGCCGTATGTGGAGTCGGAAAGGAATTTTTTTCCCCAATGCGAAGCTTACTGTTTGCCACATGGTTTTTTTTTGCCTTCCTCTGGATCAACATGTTAGGGCAAGTTAGGATAGGATATAGGTTGTACTAGATGGACTTAAAGTCTTCCTTCAACCTTAATAACTATGTTACTATGTTACTATATATACCTCCAGATTACAACACATGGAATGTGTCTACACCTCTGTACAGTCACTGCTATCTCTCCGATAACACCAGACATCTCGCCGCCACTGTAAAAGTAGTGCATTTACCACTCTTTGGTTGCATTTAGACACTTATTGACTTTGAGAAATATAATCTATCCTCTAATTAACACATGTACAAATCTCACATTTAAAAAAAAAAATATATATATATATAAAAATTTAATTAAAAGCAAAATTGAAGAGGTACATTTTGTTTGACCTAAATACTGAAATACAAACTTCTGTTAATGATGTCTGATAAAATTATACAGAGATATATTTTTCCAAAAAAGAGCAGCCTCAGTAGGTGTTTAGCGATTCATTAATTTATTGAATTTTCTAAATGGTCTTCCTTGCTTTGGGGAAATTCTTTCCCTTCTGATGTCTGCAGCCTTTTAAGAGATGAATCACGTCGAGAGAGAACACCTCCCAATAATCCCTGAAAACCACCACCAGTGGCTACACGCTTCTCTAAAAGAGAGAGAAAAACACTGTAAGAATTCAAAATAAAGCAGTCATTTCTAAATAAAACATCAGGAGTTGTAACTTTAGACTAAAATCACTTCTCACCTGGCTCAGTTTTCTTCTGATGCATTCTCATATGTTGCTAAAGTTTTTTTCAATATGAATACCATTTTACACAGTGATTCAAAAATTACCATTCAAAACTAAAAGCCTCGAGTTAAAGTACCATCAATGATAAATGGTCAGTGTGGAGACACAGCATTGTATCTTAATTAACCAGACAACTATTTTTAGAAAGCCAGATAGAATAGACTGTTATCTATATGTTGACTTTTTAATTTAAGAGTTTCTGTCTGGTTGGTTAAGAGAACAGACTTTTGCTTGTATAAGCCTGTAATATTGACTTGTAAGTTGGCACTTAATGTAACATATTGTGCTCTCATACTTGATAACTAGTGAGGTTTATTGATATGCTAGTTATGCATTGAGTAGGCAAGACGGTTTGTTGACTTTGAAAACAGAGGAGGAAAAACTATGCAAATAGATTAAATAATCAAGTAATGCTACTTGATCTCATCTCCATTCTTATCCTTTATGTAAATATTGGATGAAGGACACTTGTTAAGAATAAAAATAGTTAGACCTACTCAAAATAAAGTGAACACTCCAGAAAAATATATAATAAAATATATAATTTTATTATAACTGATAGACAAACATTTCTGAAAGTGCATAAAGAGCATAAAGATAAAGGAATAAATAGAGTACCATATACCCGTAGTCAGTAAAGGCTCCTGTGAATCCAATGTACATTTCACCCAGTGGCTTTCAAAGGGAGTATATACGTACATTGGAGACACAGAAACCATGGTTTACTGATTATGGGTATACTCTATTTAATACCTTGTCTTTATGGTCTTTATGCACTTTCAGACATGTTTGTCTATTAGATTTTTGCACAATATATTTGGAATGTCCCTTATACCTAATTATGGCATTTTGTCCATACTCCCATTATATGATACCTCTATATGCTGTGGTTTATGTTCTTATTTTTTGGTTTCCCTTATCTATTATATGTTTTTAGCACTGTGACGCAATAAAATTATATATTTTATTTTATATTTTTCTGCAGTGTTCACTTTATTTTGAGTAGGTCTAATTGTTGCTTTCTGTGAATATCCCTATTGATGTTGCTATATTATGGTGAGCTTGTCTCACATCTGTTGTTGTGAAGTATAAAAATAGGTTACATGCCTCTGTATAGAGAAACTGAGAGAAATTGACATCCAGAGATTCTGCCAACACATTCACATTCAAGCATCCAGGGCACCATACATGACTGCTGCCAAGACATCATGGCTCCATCATGAGGGACACAGATTTATTATTCTACAGGATTACGGCTTAGGGGACTTCGGCCCCGGCTGGAATAATACAGATCTGCTCCATTGACCATCGCTGAACCATGGATACGTTTGGAGAAAGCCAGGATTGAGCTCTGCTGGTCACTTGGCTCCATGGAGATGTTCAGAAAAGCCATGTTGTGACCCCTGGGTCAAGTGGCCTTGTAACTGGATGGACTGTCATCTTCTTAAGCTTTTCGTTACCTCCTCTCTGTGTGCATGCCACAGATGGAGTAATCTACCCTGGATGATGAAGCCAGGTTGAGACCCTTCGGTCAACTGGCCTCGTACCTGAATGGACTGTCATCTTCCTTCACTTGTCACTACCTCCTCTCTGTGTGCATGCCACAGGTGGAGTAATCGACCCTGGAAGCTTTGAAGTAACAGCTGCTATTATCCTAGCAAGTCAGCTGAAGGGTGAGACTCTGTAATGTGCACTATCATTGGGCATTTTGCTGGGACTGTTCTACATGTTATCTGCATGTTTTGTAGTTCAATAAAGTATTGCCACATTGTTTTACCCTCACCCTGTGTTGTCTGAGTAGCGTTTTGACCACATTAAAGGGAGAGCGTGCGTGCTGTGAAACAATCCCTGGTCCATGAGGTTTTGGCTAGCTGACCTAGGGCACCCGCTGACTCCCCCATGTCTCCACAGTCAGTGACTGAAAAGCAGAGCAATACTGGCTTAGTTGTCCATAGGAGCTCATCACAGCATATGCTTCATGTTTCAGAAGCGAAGACTAAAATGTGCTTATGTAGTGTGAAATACAATGGTTGTTCAAGAAAGAGCTTGAGCGACCTGAGACAACCCATAACTGAAACAGAGGAGCCTACATCTGAAGATGTGCTGCCATATGTCTATACAGAAGTGGACTACCACCGAGACATGCTGTGTCACCAATGGAAATCAGTTTGAACATTTGTAGTGTATAGATAAATCTTGGAAAGACAGTATGTCTTTTTATGTTAAAGTTGTGTTATGCTCTCTTGGTTATGAATACTGAGGCTATAATTTTGCTCCATCCTTTTTGAATCACCCTGTATAATTGTCATTTTTTCATTACTTTTTGCTATGTTGAGAACAGTATGGTGCAGTCTCATGGGCAGCTAACCTACGATACGGCAGCTTCACCTCTGGCTTGAGGGACTGGGCCAGAAACTGGTAGCAGAGTAGTATTTACACAAATGTGTCAGGAGAGATCATCACCGACAACATTAACCCTTAACGATCGAGCCACGTTGTACATTAATATCAGAGCCTCATTTTTCAAATCTGACAAATGTAATTTTATGTAGTAATAAGTAACTCTGCAATGCTTCAATATATCCCAGAGATTTTAAGACTTTTTTTTCGGGACACATTGTACTTCATCATAACAGGACATTACGATTGATATGATTGGCATTTATTTATGAATATCTTTAGAATGTGCCAAAAAAGTTGAAAAATGAAATATTCAAACTTTCAGTTTTTGTACTCTCAAGACAGGTAGTTGTGCCACACTAAATAGTTAATAACTAACATTTAACACATCTCTACTTTACATCACATTTTTCAGTTTTACAAAGGTAAAAAGTGAAAATAGACACTTCAGTTTGTTGTGCAATTTCTACACAGATACACAGATCTGCACTGCTCCAAGGAATAACATTGATCCAAGTGCTATTCGATAAACCATTGAATAGCATTTGGGCGTGTTATATGCTCATGTGGGCGAGCCCTAAGGCTGGATTTCACAGCATCGGCACCCCTGCAACGTGTTCACATTGACCTGATGGTAGTCATGGCAGGCAGAAGTCAAATAATGGATGGCCTGTAAGACCCAGCCACAAGCAGGGCCTAACAGATGTAAAGCTGGCATTTCAATTGTTTAGGCCAGTGAACAGAAAAATAAAAGTTGAAGTAAAATATTAAAATAAATACCAAATAAAGAATTGAAAAATGAATGAAAAAATAAGACAATGATAAATACACAGTTTTATGTAAAAACCAAAACCAACACAAATAAGTACAGATGATGTACTATCCCGTCCATGTGCCCTGGGACTTAATTCCCAAGGACGGGATAGTATGTCATCATCGAACAGCAGCGCTCACGGGGGGAGCACCGCTGATTGCGGCCGGGTGTTAGCTGATTATCACAGCTGACACCTGGCACTATGTGTTAGGAGTGGTCAAGGACCACTTCCGGCACATAAACCCCCAGCACACTGCGATCGCATGCTTCCCTGAGACCCTCAGAACAACGAGATGTGATCGCGTTGTTCCGAGGGCCTCCTTCCTGCAGGCCCCCGGATCCAAGATGGCCACGGGGTCCTTCCGGGTCCTTTAGGGAGGCGGCTTCTCAGTGCCTGCTGAGAGCAGACGCTGAGAAGCCTCCTACACTGCCTGCAATCTGACTTTGCATAGTAATGTCCCACCCTGGGACAATGTAAAAAAGTAAAAAAAAAATTAACATGTGTAAAAATAATTAAAAACAAAATCCTAAATAAAGAAAAAAAATTCCCCAATAAATTCATTTCTTTATGTAAATAAATGAAAAAACAATAAAAGTACACGTATTTAGTATCACCGTGTCCGTAACGACCCGCCCTATAAAACTGTCCCACTAGTTAACCCCTTTAGTGAACCCCTTAAAAAAAAAACAAGGCAAAAAACAATGCTTTATCATCATAGCGCCGAACAAAAAGTGCAATAACATGCGATCTAAAAGGTGGATATAAATAAGCATGGTACAGCTGAAAACGTCATCTTGTCCCGCAAAAAACAAGCCACCAAACAGAATCACCAGTGAAAAAATAAAAAGCTATAGCTCGCAGAATAAAGCTATGCAAAAATAATTATTTTTTAGATAAAATTGTTTTTATTGTATAAAAGCGCCAAAACATTAAAAAAATAAATGAGGTATCGCTGTCATCATACAAACTTGAAGAATAAAAGTGCTTTATCAATTTTACCACACTCGGAATGGTATAAACACCCCCCCAAAAAGAAATTCATGAATTGTTGGTTTTTGTTCACTTTGCGTCCCAAAAATCGGAATAAAAAGCGAACAAAAAATGTCATGTGCCCGAAAATGGTACCAATAAAACATCAACTCGTTCCGTAAAAATAGATCTCAAATGACTCTGTGGGCTAAAATATGGAAAAATTAAAGCTCTCAAAATGTGGTGATGCAAAAACTATTTTTTGCAATAAAAAGCGTCTTTAAGCATGTGATACTCATGTTTGGAATCTGATCTCTGTTTGCGGTGTTTTTTCACTTTTCTTGATTTATTGAAAAAAAAAAAATTAATAAAAATCATAATATTTCCTTTAAAGACTCTGATGAAAGTGACATTCAATTTTGAGTGCGACTGTCTACCCGTTGCCTTTTAAGCGTGTGACAGCGCCAAGCATAAAACCCGCTATAAATAGTAAATCAAACCCCCCTTTATCACCCCTTTAGTTAGGGAAAACCGATAAAATAAAAAAGTACTTATTTCCATTTTCCCATTATAGTTAGGGTTGGGGCTAAAGTTAGGGTTGGGGCTAAAGTTAGGGTTAGGATTGTGGCTAAAGTTAGGGTTGGGGCTAGGGTTAGGGTTGGGGCTAGGGTAGGGGCTAAAGTTAGGGTGGGGGCTAAAGTTAGGGTTAGGGTTGGGGCTAAAGTTAGGATCAGGGTTAGGGTTTGGGGTCTGTTGGGGTTAGGGTTGGAGTTAGAATTGAGGAGTTTCCACTGTTTAGGCACACCAGGGGCTCTCCAAATGCGACATGTCTGATCTCAATTCCAGCCAATTCTGCATAGAAAAAGTCAAACGGTGCTCCTTCCCTTCCAAGCTCTGCCATGCGCCCAAACAGTGGTTTACCCCCACATATGGGGTATCAGCCTACTCAGGACAAATTGCACAACTTTTGTGGTCCAATTTTTTCTGAAACCCTTGGGAAAATAAAAAATTGGGGGCAAATCAATTTTGTGGAAAAAAATATGATTTTTTTATTTTTTAGGGCTCTACGTTGTAAACTTCTGTGAATCACTTGGGGGTTCAAAGTTCTCACCACACATCTAGATAAGTTCCTTGTGGGGGTCTAGTCTCCAAAATGGGGTCACTTGTGGGGGTTTCCACTGTTTAGGTACTTCAGGGGCTCTCCAAACACGACATGACACCCATTCCATCAAAGTCTGCAATCTACTTCCATTCCAAGCCTCGCCATGTGCCTCTATAGTAGTTTTCTCCCACATATGGGGTATCAGCATATTCAGCACAAATTGGATAACAACTTTTGGGGTCCAATTTCTCCTGTTACGCATAGGAAAATAAGAAATTGGGGACTAAAAGATTATGTTTGTGGAAAAAAAAAAGATTTTTTTTATTTTCGCGCCCGGGAGTTATAAACTTCTGTGAAGCGCTAGGGGGTTTAAAGTGCTCACCACACATCTAGATAAGTTCCTTGGGGGTCTAGTTTCCAAAATGGGGTCATTTGTGGGCAGTTTGCTCTATTCAAACGCATCAGGGGCTCTCCAAACGCGACATGGCATCCAATCTGAATTCCAGCCAATTTTGCGTTGAAAAAGTGAAATGGCGATCCTTCCATTCTGAGCTCTTCATTGCGCCCAAACAGTGGTTTACCCCCACATATGGGGTATCAGCGTACTCAGGACAAATTGCGCAAAAACTTTTGGCATCCTGTTTTACTTGGGAAAATAAAAATTTGAGGTGAAAAGATCATTTTTGTGGAAAAAATATGATTTTTTTAATTTTATGGCTCTACGTTATAAACTTCTGTGAAGCCCTTGGGGGTTCAAAGTTCTCACCACACATCTAGATAAGTTCCTTGAGGGGTCTACTCTCCAAAATAGTGTCATTTGTGGGGCGTTTCCACTGTTTAGGCACATCAGGGGCTCTCCAAACGTGACATGGCATCCAGACAATTCTGCTTTGAAAAAGTCAAACAGCGCACCTTTCCTTCCGAGCTCTGCCATGTGCCCAAACAGTGGTTTACCCCCACATATGGGGTATCGGAGTACTCAGGACAAATTGCACAATAACTTTTGGTGTCCTGTTTCCCTTGGGAAAATAAAAATTGGAAGTGAAAAGATCATTTTTGTGGAAAAAATATGATTTTTTAATTTTATGGCTGTACGTTTTAAACTTCTGTGAAGCACTTGGGAATTCAAAGTTCTCACCACACATCTAGATAAGTTCCTTGGGGGTCTAGTTTCTAAAATGTGGTCATTTTTGGGGGATTTCTACTGTTTAGGCACATCAGGGGCTCTCCAAACGCGACATGGCGTTCAATCTCAATTCCAGCCAATTTTGAGTTGAAAAAGTCAAACGGCGCTCCTTCCCTTCCGTGCTCTGCCATGCTCAGAAACAGTGGTTCTCCTCACATATGGGGTATCAGCGTACTCAGGACAAATTACACAATAACATTTGGGGTCCAATTTCTCCTGTTACCCATGGTAAAATAAAAAAAAAATTGGACCTGAAGTAATTTTTTTGTGCAAAAAAGTTAAATGTTCATTTTTTTAAAAAAAATTACTATGAAGCACCGGAAGGGTTAATAAACTTTTTCAATGTAGTTTTGAGCATCTTGAGGGGTGCAGTTTTTAGAATGGTGTCACTTTTGGGTATTTTCTATCATATAGACACCTCAAAGTGACTTCAAATGTGATGTGATCCCTAAACAAAAAGGTGTTGTAAAAATGAGAAATCGCTGGTCAACTTTTAACCTTTATAACTTCATAACAAAAAAAAATTTTGGTTCCAAAATTGTGCTGATGTAAAGTAAACATGTGGGAAATGTTAATTATTAAGTATTTTGTGTGCCACATCTCTGTGATTTAGGCTGTGTGCACACGATGCAGATTTGCAGCGGTTCCGCAGCGGATTTTACCGCACAGAAACGTTGCATTTCTGCATTGTGATGTACAGTAGCCTTAAAATCAATGTAAAAAAAAAAACGCTGTGCAGACGCTGCAGATTTTTCCGTGCGGTTTTCCCATGGTACAAAATCCGCAGCATGTTACTTCTTTTGTGCGGTTTTCCATCTCCCCTGTCACCAAATCCGCAGGGGGAAAACCGCAATGGAAAACCACACAAAAACCGCATGAAAACCGCATCAAAAATGGAAGAAATCCGCAGGAAAAATGCAGGTCATTTGACCTGCAGATTTCTTCCATTCTGCGAGGAAAAATCCGCAGGGCCAAAAAGTACGTGTGCACTCAGCCTTATGGGCATAAAAAATAAAAGTTGGAATTTCCTTTTTTTCACAAATAAATGCAGGTTACATCAAATAAATTTTACCACTAACATGAAGTACAATATGTTTTGAGAAAACAGTGTCAGAATCACCAGGATCCATGGAAGCATTCCAGAGTTATTACCTCATAAAGGGACAGTGGTCAGAATTGTAACAATTGGCCTGGACCTTAACGTGCAAACCACCCTTGGGGGTTATGCGATTAAAATGGGCAAGGTGCATGGCAAGGCATGGGGAAGTGGATGTGATGGTGTTGGTGCATTCCAAGGCCATGGGCAAGCTGAAATTGTGCCACAACAAACACCAACATCTTCTCACATGAACTTCCTGTCCAAATTCATAGGACACCGCAGAACAGCAATATTGAATCAAGAGCAGTATCAAAAGGTTATTGGTTGTATAGCAGATTATGCTTCCAGTCACTTTTCCACCACCATGAGCACCCTGTCTTCCGCATGGTCAAATCTGAGTAGGCGTGAGTCTGGACCGCATATTCCTTCCTCACCCCGATCCTTCTTCCTCCCGCCATGCCAATGTGCCCGAAGACAACTGATCCCACACTAGGACACTCCGAAGAGCTGTTCACTTTTCCATTTATAGATTCAGGTCTCTTGACCGGTCTACTTGAAGCGGGGTAAGATGAGATCGCATGTAGCGATGCCCAAATATTTGGGCAGCCACGTTCACACGAAGGCGACGTGTCACAACAGGTGGATGATGATGAGAAAGTCAGGAGGAGAACCATGGTGCAGAAGTGAGATCCGAGGTGGTTGATGATATAGTAACTGACCCAACCTGGCAGGAGAAGAGGGAGGCATAGCACCCCAAAAGGCAGGAAGAAGCAGTGTGGTGTCCGCAAACAGAAGGCGGGCAACCATTCCTCATAACACCAACCCAACGAAACTTGGCTGTACAACTGTTTGGTCTTTCCGAGTCTGGTCGTTTTTTATAGACTCTGATAACCCAATACAGGCCATTTGCACCACCAGCCATGCCCTCATCAGCAGGGGTAGCAAAACTAACAGCCTGTCCACCACCAGCATGATCAGGCACATGGCAGAAAAATTCCCGACTTTGTGGGCCGAACACCAGGCTCCAGGAACAGTGTATGTGGGTGAAAACACTGCTTCTTCCACTGTTGTGCGTGCAAGCCAATCCCCTGTCCACGTTGCATGCAAAGATGCCTCCTGCCCTGCACCTGTCATTGCCCACACTCAAATACCACCATCATCAAGCACATCTATGTCCTTGTCCCAGTGCAGCCTTCAGTTGTCCGTACCCCAGTCATTGGAACGCAACCGGAAATACGCAGCCAACGCCCCAAATGCCACAGTACTAAATTCACACATATCTCGTCTGCTTGCGCTCAAAATGCTGCCTTTTAGACTCGTGGAGACAGAAGATTTCTGCAAACTGATGGCGTTGGCCATCCCAAGGTACTCAGTCCTCAGCAGCCACTATTTCTACTGGTGTGCTGTCCCGGCATTACACAAGCACGTGTCCCTCATTACCCGTGCCCTGAACAATGCTGTTACTGGGAAAGTCCACCAAAATAACGGACAAGTGCTTGTGGGCAGGGATGCTTCATCTCGCTGATGGCACACTGGATTAACATAGTGGAAGCCACGACCCAGAGGGACCTTGGGATGGAACACATCCTCCCGATGCTGAGGATTCTGGGCCCTACATCAATCAAGGTTGCCCCCACAGTCTACATCTGCTGCACCTCATCCTGCTCCTCATTCTCCTCTTCAGCCTCCATCTCTGAAATTACCACATCAGTCACATGCTGGAAGCACTGCAGCACTGCCTCAGCCTAGCATCAACAGGCTGTTCTGAAGCTATTATGCTTAAGTAACAAACCGCACAATGCTGAAGAGTTGTGGACAGCTCTGAAAGAGCAGGCAGATGTGTGGCTGACACAGCTAAACCTACAGCAAGTCATGGTTGTGTGTGACAATGGCTGGACCCTGGTGGAGGCTCTGAGGCGAGGCGAGCTCACACACGTACCATGCCTGGCCCATGTGCTTTACCTCTTTGTTCAACAGTTTCTCAAAAGCTACCCAGACCTGCCAGATCTGCTAGTGAAAGTTTGCCGCCTGTGTGCCCATTTTAGAAAGTCAGCTCCAGCTTCCACCGCCCTTGCCGTGTTTCAGCAGCATTTGTAGCTTCCGGCTCACCGACTGGTGTGTGATGTCCCCACGTGTTGGAATTCAACACTGTACATGTTGGAAAGGATTTGTGAGCAGAAGAGTGCAATTGTTGACTTCAACAAGGCTCTTGGCATTCAGTTCAGACTCCACACATAAGACCTCAGAAGTGGACATGGATGTCAGACATATGTACCATCCTACAAAACTTTGAGTACTCCACCAAGATGGTGAGCGGTGATGATGCCATAACTAGTGTCACTATCCCGCTTCTCTGTCTTCTGAAACACTCTCTTATCACAACCAAAGAGATGCCATTGCAGGCTGAGTACGATAAGATGGATCAAGGAAGCATACAGGGTGATTACACACAGCCCAGCCTCATGTCATCCCAAAGTGGATTGATTGACAATGAGGAAGAGGAGGAGGAGAAAGAACAGGAGCTACTTTCATGCGCTATTGACGGTACTACAAGCACAATTGTCATACCGCCAGTTCAGAGTTGATAGCCTGAGGACAGGAGGTAGAGGAGGAGAGCATGGTCAGACGTCCTTTTGATGAGGACATGAAAGTCTTGCCTGTTAGCAGTCTGCCGTGCACGGTTGACTTTATGTTGCGTTGCCTTTCCCTTAACCCTCGTATTGTCAACATTTTGGCTGACAGTCATTACTGGTTGGTGACACTTCTAGACCCACACTACAAGGAGAGATTTCAATCTCTTCTTCCAAGAGAAGACAGGTGCACTACAAAGTTGCAGTACCAGAAGGCCCTTGTTGCAGAATTATTAAAAAAAATTCCCATCTGAAAATGCTGGCGGCAGAGGTCACAAGGAGTACAGGTGAGAGAGACACAACTCCAATCCAGCAGAGGCAGGGGAAACTGGCAAAGTTCTGGGAGAGTTTTCTCAGACCCTCCCATTGCAGTGGCCCTGAGGCACGGGTACTCTCACAAGGAGTGCAAAGTTTTGGAAGATGCTGAGGGAGTACCTTGCTGACCATACCAACATCCTCCAAAATACATCTGTGCCTTTTAATTATTTGGTCTCAAAGCTGGATACATAGCATGAACTGGCTCTCTACACCTTGGAGGTCCTGGCCTGTCTTGCTGCTAGTGTTTTGTCAGAGCGCGTCTTTAGTGCCGCTGGTGAAATTATAACTGATAAGCACATCTGCCTGTCAACTGAAAATGCTGAGAGGTTGACTCATAAAGATGAACAAGGGCTGGATTGGGCCAGACTTCTGTACACAACCACATGATATCAGTGAAAACTAACCTCAAATCCAGTGTCTTGTTTTGGGAGTTCTACTCCCATGCACCTCTTCACACCCACACGTGGTTATCCGCGTCCTGATTTTGGTGATTTGCTGTTATCCTCCTCTTTCTCCTCAATGTGTACCAAACAAATAATGTGAAGTGGGCTTTCCTGTGGCCATCCAGTAAGTGGGTTCAAAGGCTTATTGGGATGCATGTAACTTTGGTGCAGGACATGCCTTCCATTCATTGCATAGGCAAACAGTATGGGAGTACCAAATGAATACTTGAACTTTGGTTGCATGTGGACATCCAGTACCTTGGTTCAAAGGCTTATTGAGGTGCATATAACTTTGAGGCAGGGCAGGCCTTGCATTCAATGCATAAGCAAACAGTATGGGAGTTCAAAGACCTATTGGTGTGCATGTAACTTTGGTGTAGGGCAAGCCTTGGATTCAATGCATGAGCAAACAGTATGGGACTACCAAATGAATAATATGAACTTGGTTTCCCTGTGGCCATCTAGTATGTGTGTTCAAAGGCTTATTGGGGTGCATGTATCTTTGGTGCAGGGCTGGCCTTGCATTCAATGCATAAGCAAACAGTATGCCAGTACCAAATAAATAAGAATGGAAACTTTGGCTTAATGTGGCCATCCAATACATTGCTTGAAAACCTTATTGGGGTGCATGTAACTTTCATGCAGGGAAGGCCTTGCATTCAATGCATAGGCAAACAGTATGGGATAATCAATTGAATAATGTTAACTTGGTTTCCCTGTGGCCATCCAGTACGTGTGTTCAAAGGCTTATTGGGGTGCATGTAATTTTGGTTCAGGGCAGGCCTTGCATTCAATGCATAGCCAAGCAGTATGCCAGTACCAAATTAGTAAGAATGGGAACTTTGGCTTAATGTGGCCATGCAGTACATTGCTTCAAAAGCTTATTGGGGTGTTTGTAACTTTGGTGCAGGCAGGCCTTGCATTCAACGCATAGGCAAACATTGTGGGAGTACCAAATGAATAATGTGAACTTGATTTCCCTGTGGCCATCAAGTACGTGTGTTTAAAGGCTTATTTTGGTGCATGTAACTTTGGTGCAGGGCAGGCCTTGCATTCAATGCATATGCAAACAGTATGGGAGTACCAAATGAATAATGTGAACTTGATTTCCCTGTGGCCATCAAGTACTGCGTTTTTGTGCGCTGGGCGCAGCGCCAGCAAAATCAGACCAGCGCACGGTCAGTGCATGATCAGCGTATCCAACGCTAAATATAGGATACGCTGATCGCATGCAGCCTCATGCGATCAGAGGAGGAACTGACCGGAGGGGGCGCGGCCGGGGCTTAGCGGCGGCCCTGCGCTGCACCCACAAACGCTAGTGTGAAACTAGCCTTATTTTGGTGCATGTAACTTTGGTGCAGGGCTGGCCTTGCATTCAATGCTTAAGCAAACAGTATGCGAGTACCAAATGAATACTGGGAAATTTGGCTGTTTGTGGCCATCCAATACCTCGGTTCAAAGGCTTCTTGTGGTGCGTGTAACTTTGTTGCAGGGCAGGCCTTGCATTCAATGCATAGGCAAACATTATGGGAGCACCAAATGAATAATGTGAACTTGGTTTCCCTTGGCCATCCAGTTCGTGTCTTCAAAGGCTTATTGGGGTGCATGTAACGTTGGTGCAGGGCAGGCCTTGCATTCAATGCGTAAGCAAGCAGTATGGGAGTACCAAATGAATACTGGGAACTTTGGTTGCATGTGGCCATACAGTACCTCGGTTCAAAGGCTTATTGTAGTGCATGTAACTTTGGGGTAGGGCAGGCCTTGCAATCAATGCATAAGCAAACAGTATTGAAGTGCCAAATGAATTGTTAGGAGTGGCGGAAGACACTAAATAAAAATAAATAAAGTGCCTTCGCCACTCGGGGTCCACCGTGCGGTGGATGGAAAAACCGCTGCTAAAAGAGGCAGAGCACTATGGCGGTAATGTGCACAGGGTTTTAACTGCACCCAGTGCACTGAAGCAAGCTCTGTTATGCTCACAGAGCTGCTTCACAAAGCATAAAGTAAACGCTGAGTCTGTTCGGGGTCACAGACTTTCAGCGACGCAGACATGGTATTAAGGGTCACAGGAGCAGCCTTAGACAGCAGGACTACTCCGACTAGACCTACCGTAAAATGAGGTGCGTGGCGTCGCAACTGCGGACGCGGAGATAAGCTGCAACTGCAGCGCAGCAAGAGCTGAGCCGCTGGCAAGGCGCTGCAATAACGCTGGCGCAATGCAGATGCTAAGCTGCTGAGCAAGATGGAGCTAAGGCGCGCTGGCGCTAGCGCTGCTACTGGCTGAACCCAAACACTCACACAATCGTATTATCAGAGGAAAGGGGTTTCTTAATAAGTCAGTCACCAGTCCAAGCATCCATCACCATACATACAGCAGCAAGTATGAAAAATACTAGCGCATGGCGGAACAGACATGCGCGCTTTTTATACCAAACGGGACCTTCCGGAAATCTCCAAGGCTCCAGGAGGAGCCAATAGGATTCGACACAGGACCAGAGCACCTGACTCCCGAACTCCAATGGGAGTTCGTCCCATGAACATGCTCAGTTGAGGGAACAAAGGACTTAGCCTCTGGAGAGAGTTGCCGCAAAGCACTCTCCTCTGCAATCTCTTCTGCAGCAGATGAAGCGCAGGAGACTGCAGAATGTAAGGGTCTAGATTTCATCATAGGAGAGGAAGAAATCTGACTCCTAACATTACCCCCCCTCCTAGGGCCCCCTCCTCCCTGAGTCTTCCGGACCAACAACCTGGACCCTACGGTGGCATAGGGCTCAAACTCGACCGAAGGTGAGCTTGGTGTCCTGGTAGGTGTTACAGTAAACCGGGACACCTGGAAGGCATCAGTGGAAGCAAGGTCACCAGGTTTCAGAAGAGACACCTTAGAGATGGCAGGAGCAGGCGAGGTAACAGAACGCCGCCGCGAATCAGCGACCGTCACCACTCTCCGCCTAGGAAGGCTGTCCTGAGCACATAAGGTGCAAGCCTGGATAAATTTTTTGATGTCCCAAGCTCTATGGGGCCACCAATACGCTCCGGCCAAAAGCTTCGATATTTGCATGTAGCCCCGATGGTGAGGCGCATTGGACGCATGCGCCCATGCGAGAAACTGAGCCCTAAGATGAGGAGGGACAAAGGTCTCGATGACCGGTTCAGACTCTGACCATTGCGGGGAGCTGGCTTCCGGAGAAACCGCACATACGTGGTGACAACCGCAAATGGATTCCTGATCTGAGTCTGTATTAAGATTGGTACGAGACACCTCCATGGTCTCAGGGGGTAGAACCTCTGGCTCAGACAGCTCAAGAGTTTCAAAAAATTTAGGAGCCGAAACAGCTCTTCGCTTGGAGTGAGCCCGCTCCGAAAATCGGAGGTCAATACGTGAGGAGACGGAAATTAACTCCTCCAAGCTGGCGGGGATCTCTCTAGTGGAGAGAGCATCCTTCACATGCTCTGCTAGACCTTGCCAAAAAACGGGGATGAGGGCTTTGTCGGACAATTCCAACTCGGACGCCATTGTCCGAAAACGGACGGCATACTGGCTAACCGAGAGTGACCCCTGAGTAAGGGCGAGTAGTTGCAGAGACGTATTGTGCGTGACCCGAGGACCAAGAAATACTTGCTTGATGGCTGTTAGCAAGTTGGCAGCGGTCCGAATCTCGAGGTCACCACGTTCCCATAAAGGCGTAGCCCATTCCAAGGCCTTGCCAGACAGTAGGGAGATAATAAAGGCCACCTTAGCCTGCTCTGTAGGGAATTGCGCAGCCAGCAGCTCCAGGTGTATTGAGCACTGGCTGATGAAACCCCTGCAGGAGGCGCCATCCCCAGAGAATTTATCGGGCAACGGGAGGCGTGTAACTGTCGGCTCAAGGGAAGACATGGACATACGCCCTACCGCATCTGTGAGTGCCTGAACAGCAGCGTCTGTGGCTTTCGCAGCAGCGAGGGACCTCTCGAGGGTAACCAAGCAAGTCTTGAGCTGACGTACACACTGCAGAAGTTGCTGCTGTTGTGCCATCTCTAGCCAGACCCTGGCGCTAGTATTATGTTAGGAGTGGCAGAAGACACTAAATAAAAATAAAAAAAAGTGCCTTCGCCACTCGGGGTCCACCGTGCGGTGGATGGAAAAACCACTGCTAAAATAGGCAGAGCACTATGGCGGTAATGTGCACAGGGTTTTAACTGCACCCAGTGCACTGAAGCAAGCTCTGTTATGCTCAAAGAGCTGCTTCACAAAGCATAAACTAAACGCTGAGTCTGTTCAGGGTCACAGACTTTCAGCGATGCAGACATGGTATTAAGGGTCACAGGAGCAGCCTTAGACAGCAGGACTACTCCAACTAGACCTACCGTAAAATGAGGTGCGTGGCGTCGCAACTGCGGATGCGGAGATACGCTGCAACTGCAGCGCGGCAAGAACTGAGCCGCTGGCAAGGCGCTGCAATAACGCTGGCGCAATGCAGATGCTAAGCTGCTGAACAAGATGGAGCTAAGATGCGATGGTGCTAGCGCTACTACTGGCTGAACCCAAACACTCACACAATCGTATTATCAGAGGAAAGGGGTTTCTTAATAAGTCAGTCACCAGTCCAAGCATCCATCACCATACATACAGCAGCAAGAATGAAAAATACTAGCGCATGGCGGAACAGACATGCGCGCTTTTTATACCAAACGGGACCATCCGGAAATCTCCAAGGCTCCAGGAGGAGCCAATAGGATTCGACACAGGACCTGAGCACCTGACTCCCGAACTCCAATGGGAGTTTGTCCCATGAGCATGCTCAGTTGAGGGAACAAAGTACTTAAGGCCCCGTCACACTAAGCGACTTACCAGCGATCCCGACACCGATATCAAGGTGTCAGGATCGCTGGTAAGTCGCTATGTGATCGCTGGTGAGCTGTCACACAGACAGCTTCACCAGCGATCAGCACAGCGATGCCGAGCGTGCAGCATCGCTGGCCATCGCTGTAAAAAATAATAAAAAAAATAAAAAATATAGTTATTCTCACCTTCCGACGTCCTGTTCAGCCATCCTGCCTCTCTCCACGCTCCGGTCCCAGTGATCCTTTGCACGAATGACCGCGAGACTTTGTTATCCCTCGAGACCGTGACATCTCGCGGTCATTCGTGCAAAGGATCACTGGGACCAGAGCGTGGAGAGAGGCAGGATGACTGAACAGGACGTCGGAAGGTGAGAATAACTATATTTTTTATTTTTTTTATTATTTTTTACAGCTGATCACTGGTCTCCCGCCTGTCACACACAGCGATGCGTGCTGGCCAGTGGGAGACCAGCGACCAAAGAAATGTCCAGAGGTTTCTTCCAGCGATCAGCGATACCGGCAGGGGGGCCGCTCGCTGATCGCTGTCACACACAGCGATCTCGCTGGTGAGATCGCTGTTACGTCACAAAAGTTGTGACTCAGCAGCAATCTCGCTACTGAGATCGCTTAGTGAGACGAGGCCTTTAGGCTCTTGAGAGAGTTGCCGCAAGGCACTCTCCTCTGCAATCTCCTCTGCAGCAGATGAAGCGCAGGAGACTGCAGAATGTAAGGGTCTAGATTTCATCATAGGAGAGGAAGAAATCTGACTCCTAACATGAATAATGTGAACTTGGCTTCCCTGTGGCCATACAGTACGTGTGTGCAAAGGCTTATTGGGGTGCACGCAACTTTTGTGCAGGGTAGGCCTTGCATTCAAAGCATAGTCAAACAGTATGCCAGTACCAAAATAGTAAAAATGGGAACTTTGGCTTAATGTGGCCATGAAGTACATTGCTTCAAAAGCTTATTGGGGTGCATGTAACTTTGGTGCAGGGCAGGCCTCGCATTCAATGCATAGGCAAACAGTATGGGAGTACTAAATGAATAATGTGAACTTGGTTGCCCTGTGGCCATCAAGTACGTGTGTTCAAAGGCTTAATTTGGTGCATGTAACTTTGGTGCAGGGCAGGCCTAGCATTCAATGCATAGGCAACCAGTATGCCAGTACCAAATAAATAAAAATGGGAAATTTGGCTTAATGTGGCCATCCAGTAGGTTGCTTCAAAGGCTTATTGGGGTACCTGTAACTTTGAAGCAGAGCTGGCCTTGCATTTAATGCATAAACAAACAGTATGGGAGTATCAAATGAATAATGTGAACTTGGCTTCCCTGTGCCCATCCAGTCCGTGTGTTCAAAGGCTTATTGGGATGCATGTAACTTTGGGGCAGGCCTGGCCTTGCATTCAATGCATAGGCAAACAATATGCCAGTACCAAATAAATAATAATGGGATCTTTGGCTTAATGTGGTCATCCAGTGTGTTGCTTCTAATGCTTATTGGGGTGCATATAACTTTGGTTCAGGGCAGGCCTTTCATTTAATGCATAAGCAAACAGTATGGGAGTACCAAATGAATACTGGGAAAGTTTGTTGCATGTGGTCATCCAGTACCTCGGTTCAAAGGCTGCTTGTGGTGGTGTAACTTTGGGTCAGGGCATTCCTTGCATTCAATACATAGGCAAATAGTATGGGAGTACCAAAGGAATAATGTGAACTTGGTTTCCCTTGGCCATCCAGTTCATGTCTTCAAAGGCTTATTGGGGTGCATGTAACTTTGGTGCAGGGCTGGCCTTGCATTCAATGCATAAGCAAAAAGTATGGGAGTACCAAATGAATGCTGGGAAATTTGGTTGCATGTGGCCATCCAGTACCTTGGTTCAAAGGCTTCTTGTGGTGCGTGTAACTTTGGTGCAGGGCAGGCCTTGCATTCAATGCATAGGCAAACAGTATGGGAGCACCAAATTAATAATGTGAACTTTGTTTCCCTTGGCCATCCAATACGTGTGTTCAAAGGCTTGTTGGGGTTCATGTAACTTTGGTGCAGGGCTGCCCTTGCATTCAATTCAAAGGCAGACAGTATGCCAGTACCAAATAGATAATAATGGAAACTTTGACTTAATGTGGCCATCCAGTACGTTGCTTCAAAAGCTTATTGCAATGCATGGAACTTTGGTGCAGGGCAGGTCTTTCATTTAATGCATAAGCAAAGAGTATGGGAGTACCAAATGAATACTGGGAAATTTGGTTGCATGTGGCTATCCAGTACTTTGGTTCAAAGGCTTCTTGTGGTGCGTGTAACTTTGGGTCAGGGCATTCCTTGCATTCAATGCATAAGCAAACAGTATGGAAGTACCAAATGAATAATGTGAACTTTGTTTCCCTGTGGCCATCCAGTATGTGTGTTCAAAGGCTTATTGGGGTGCATGTAACTTTGGTGCAGGGCAGGCCTTGCATTCAATGCATAGGCAAACACTATGGGAGACCCATTTTCTTATCATGGGAACAATTTTTCATGAGGCCCTCCTGTATATCTCATCAAAGGGGTATTGGGGTGCAACCTAATTTTTGGCAGCCCAGCCACTCACTGCATAGGCAATAGCAGTATAGGAGAACCACTGTTTAATAATGGCCCTCTAACCTCTTTACCCCCAAGGGTGGTTTGCATGTTAGTGACCAGGCCAATTTTTGCAATTTTTACCACTGTCAATTTATGAGGTAATAACTCTAGAACGCTTCCATGGATCCTGGTGATTCTGACAATGTTTTCTCGTGACATTTTGTACTTCATGATGGTGGTAAAATTTCTTTGATATGTCTTGCGTTTGATAAAAAAAAAATTAGAAATTTGGCAAAAATTTTGATAATTTCGCAATTTTCCACATTTGAATTTTCATGCTCTTAAAACAGAGAAATATGTCACGCAAAACAGTTAATAAATTACATTTCCCACATGTCTACTTTACATCAGCACAATTTTGGAAACTATTTTTTTTGTTAGGAAGTTATAAGGGTTAAAATTTGACCAGCAATTTCTCATTTTTACAACACCATTTTTTTTTTAGGGACCACATCGCATTTGAAGTCACTTTGAGGGATCTATATGATAGAAAATACCCAAAAAGTGACACCATTTTAAAAACTGCACCCCTGAAGATGCACAAAACCACATTCAAGAAGTTTATTAACCCTTCAGATGCTTCACAGGAATTTTTGGAATGTTTAAAAAAAAATAAACATTTAACTTTTTTTCACAAAAAATTTAATTCAGATCCAGTTTGTTTTATTTTTCCAAGGGTAACAGGAGAAATTGGACCCAAAAAGTTGTTGGAAAATTTGTCCTGAGTATGCTAATGCCCCATATATGCAGGTAAACCACTGTTGGGGCACATGGCAGAGCTCGGAAGGGAAGGAGCGCCGTTTGACGTTGGCTGGAATTGAAATTGGACGCCATGTCGCATTTGGAGAACCCCTGATGTGCCTAAACAGTGGAAACAACCACCAGTGACACCATTTTAAAAAGTAGACCCCCTAAGGAACTTATCTAGATGTGTGCTTCACAGAAGTTTATAACGTAGAGTCGTAAAAATAAAAAATCTTATTTTTTTCACAAAAATGATCTTTTTGCCCCCAATTTTTTATTTTCCCAAGGGTAACAGGACAAATTGGACCCCAAAAGTTGTGCAATTTGTCCTGAGTATGCTGATACCCAATATGTGGGAGTAAACCACTGTTTAGGCGCATGGCAGATCTCGGAAGGTAAGCAGCACCGTTTGACTCTTCCAACACAGAATTGGCTGGAATTGAGATTAAACGCATGCCCCCGATATGCCTAAACAGTGGCAACCCCCCAATTCTAACTCCAACCTTAACCCCAACACACCCCTAATTCCAACCCTAACCATAACCCTAACCACAAACCTAACCCTAACAAACCCCTATCCCTAAACCCGACCCTAACCCTAACCCCAACCCTAACTTTAGCCCCAATCCTAACTCTAACTTTAGCCCCAACTGGGAGGCAGAACGATTAAAAAAACAGCATAACGGGAATTGTTATTTATATTTGTTTGTCTTTTACTCTGTTCGCCGCGTGGTATAACTAATAAGGCAGCTTTATTCATTGGGTAGTACAATTACAGAGATACCATATTGAGATTGTTTTAGTAATTCTTGCTGCTTTTACACACTAAAAACAATTTTATAGCAAAAAATAATTGTTTTTGCTTCTCCACAGTCTGAGAGCTAGAGCATTTTTATTCTATTATTAGTAGTGATGAGCGAGCAGGCTCGGTTATGCTTGTTACTCGCCTGAGTATCGCTGTACTCATGGTATTTGGCGAGCGCCGAGCATTTCTGGGATTATTCGGTGGGAGCTCGGGTCTCTGCCCTGCAAGTCTGGCGCTCTTTAGAGTGCCAATCAACATGCAGGGACTGTCTGCCATGCACTGTAATGTCGCAGCCATCTTTGTTGTGGTATTACAGTAATTGGCTGGCCGCACAGTGTCATTAGGTCTAAAAGAAGCCTGCCGTCACCCTGCTCGTCACAGTTACCTCCGGAATCAGACTGTGTAGGGAGGGATTGTGAGAATTTTGGCTATTTTGGCAACTCGGGGGCTCTCCGAATGTGACATTGCATCTGCAGTCAGTTAAACCAAAAATTGTGCTCCAAAAGTCAAATGGTGCTTCTTGTCTTCTTTTGAGTCCTGCCGTGTACCCAACCAGTAGTTTCTGAACACATTATGGGTTATCAGCGTACTAAAGACTAAGGAGAAGGGAGTGAATGAACCAGTATGTTACAATAGGCTCAACCATCAGTGCTGATGTAGAGGACTCCAGCTGTAATCACTTTTGGATGAGGTGCAGCAGATCAAACAGTTAGGAACAAGGAGGTTTGTCACAGTAATATGCCCAGCGGTGGACTCATTGTGCCCTGACAGACAATGTCCCCCCCCCCAGCGCGCCAACATTTCTGTTTCAATTTTTCATATTCTTTGGCATCCCGTAAGGCCAAATCATAGTAGGCCTTTTGTGGGCTCTGGAGAGAGTTTTTCCCTGGTGACTCTTGCAAAAACAGTTAAAAAGGCCTCTATATTGTCACTAATGCTACTGCTGCTGGAGCTGTTGCTGTTGCTCCTGCTGCTGCAGGTGAAGGCTTTAGACTAGATGCTTGATCAGCTCCTCCATTTTGTCTGACTGCTGTTCCATCTCTATAGTTGTCTTCATTTAGGACATGCAGTTTGTTCACAGCCATCACACTTGCTTCCTGGGGATCTTTCCCGCATTCTCCACCAACTGTGGTAGGTTGACTCACTCAGCTTTTTAAAGAGGTACACACAGAAACCGTTTCTATTCAAAGTCATCCTGGTTTATTGCAATCCTCATAACCCACATCACTAGAAATCATAAATTCAGCCTTTGTCTGCCGGAAGGTAAAACATAAATTAACAAGTCCATATAAAAGTGCTGGTTAGTCCACCTGGCTTAGATTCCAACTTCCATGTTCTCTAGCAAAGGACCTGCAATCTCCTTACATCCAGCTTTCATTAACCCAAAAGCACCTCTTCAGACTCACCCACTCAAATGCTCTAGAAAGCTGGGTATTTATTCTCTGGACTCCTCCCACTCCCACTTGTGCACTTGACCCCCATCCCATCCCACTTTCTCCACAATGTCACCACCACACTTATCTCATCCCTAACCCATCTTCTTCAACCTATCACTAACTTCTGGTATCTTCCCCTCTGCTTTCAAACATGACACAATCAATCCTATCAATCCTATCCACAAAAAGCCATCCCTCGACCTGACTACTATGTCAAAACTGTTGCTTCCATTCGCTTCCAAACTCCTTGAACAGCATGTCTATGCTGAACATTCCTTTTACTTCTCATATAATTCACTCTTTGACAACCAATAATTTGGCTTCTGTCCCATCATTCCACTGAAACTGCCCTGACAAAAATGACTAACAACTTACTTACAGCCAAAGCTAACAGACAATTCACTATACTCCTCCTTCTAGACCTGTCCTCTGCTTTCGACACAGTTGACCACTGCATCCTACTACAGATCCTGTCTTCCTTTGGCGTCAAAGACCTTTCCCTATCCTGGATCTCCTCATACCTTACCAACCACATATTCAGCATCTCCTACTCCCACACTACTTAGTCATCTTGCCCTCTGTCGGTGTCCCTCAAGGCTCTGTCCTAAGACCCAACTCTTCTACATCTATACTCTTGGCCTGGGACAACTTATAAAGTCCTGTGGCTTCCAGTACCATCTGTGCTCTGATGGTACATCTGGCCCAGATGTCATCTCTATGCAGTCAAGTATCCCTGAGTATATATCAGCCATATCCTCCTTCTTCTCCTCTAACTTCCTCAAGCTCAATGTGGACAAATCTGAACTCATTATCTTTTATCTATCTTGCGTATCTTGTCTACCAGAACTATCTATTACGATAAATGACATCACACTTTCCCCTGTACTGGAAATCTGCTGCTTTGGTGCAACCCTTGACTCTGCCCTATCTTTCAAACCACTCATTCAAGCTCTCTTCACCTCCTGTTGCCTCCAGCTCAAATATATTTCCAGAAGCCATCCCTTCCTCAACTCTCAAACTACTAAAATGCTTGTACATGCCCTAATCATCTCCTGCCTCAAGTACTGCACCATTCTCCTCTGTGGCCTACCTTCCAACACTCTTGCACATCTCCAGTCTGTCCATAACTCTGCAGCCCAACTAATTCATCTGTCCTTGCTACTCTCCAGCATACACCCCTTTGCGAATTCCCAGAAAATCCAGTTTAAACTATTAACACTCATCTAAAAAGCCATCCATAACCTTTTTCGTCCATATATCTCTAAACTAATCTCCTAATATCTTCCCTTACGCAATCTCTGGTCCTCCCATCTCCTCTATACTTATTAGTTCCTCACCCAATGGTTTCCTAGACTTCTCCTAAATATCCCCCATCCTTTGGAATTCTGTGCCCCAACACGTCCGATAAGCCATCGCATTAAAATCCTTCAGGCGGAATCTGAAAACCCATCTCTTCAAGAAAGCTTACTGTCACAGTTCCACCCCTCTGGGTGTCTGGGATACAGTTACTGATAGCTTGGCCGTCCAATCTGGTATAAAGGTGTGCTGAAGCTGTCAGTACATTGACAGTTTGGCCATCCAATCTGGTACTGGGGTGTGCTGAGCTGTCAGTGTGTTGATTGACAGCTCGACTATCCAATCTGAGACTGTAAGTCATCAGCTGTCTCATGTGTTCACCATTCCAGTTAATGGCCATGCTTCTTAACTGAGCTGAGTTTCCCAGAACACTGCCAGAAGTACATTCATCTTGTGAAGTTTGTGCTTAGTGTTCTCCTGTGCCTTGAGTTCTGTATGCTTGATCTGTTGCCTGACCTTGGATTATGTTCTGACCATCCACCTATTTAACCCCTTCAGCTCTGATCCATTATCCTCCCGGTACTCTGACCTCGGAACATTACCTGACTACGCTTTTGTCTCTTCCTTCTGTTTATGACGACCCTCTTGGCTTCCGACCTTGGTCTCCTTGACGACACTGACTAACAGCTTGGCCATGAGAAGTGACTGGAGTCACATTACGTCTGGCCTCTACATCTTTCTTTTTTGCCAGTGTGGATCCTGTTCACACGCTTTGTGATTAGGTGGAAAATTTGATGCAGATGACTCAGGATCTGGCGAAGGATTTCCAGAGTCTGGAGTCATGGCAATATCAGTTGCAGGGTCAGATAAATAACTCGATGAAAACTTGCAATGCCCCCCACTGCCAGCATTGTCTGTGATGTCTGTACCCTTTGAAGTACAGTTGGTCTCTCCCGAACCTGTGATATTCCTCCATGAAAATTTTCTGGAGAGAAAGACCAGTTCAGGGTATTCAGGGAGAGCTTATTTTTTACCCTGCGCCCCCCGTTCGTCAGGGATGGAGTTCCAGTGGGTGGGAATAATCATGTCCCTACTGCGAGGGGGTGTTAGGAACGGTGGAACGCACTAAATAAATAAATAATAAAGTGCGTTTGCCACTCGGGGTCCACCGTGCAGTAGGTGTTAAAACCGCTGCTAAACAATGGCAGATGCGCTATATGGCGGTATAATACGCTCGGGTTCAACGTCACCCGATGAGCGCGGAGCAGACTCTTTTAAACTCACAGAGGCGCTGTAACAAAAACATACAAGTATACACTGAGCCAGTTAGACTTCACCGGGCTCAGTGAAATTGCTGCGGACGCCGGTAAGTGCTGCTATATGCAGCGCGGCGGCAGACACAGCAGCTAAGCGATGGTGCCTTGAGAGATGTGACACCACCGGACGCTAGTGTAGAGGTGCGGTGTGTAAAGTGGCATATGGCTTGCCACTGACTGGCGCGGACTCTAACTATAGTTCCCTATCCACATGCGTAATATCAGAGGGAGGGGAATCTTAATGAGTCAGTCACCAGAATCATACATCCATCACCATTCACACATCTAGCAAGAATAGCCTATACTAACGCATGTCCGAACGGCCATGTGGCCCTTTTATAGCCGTGCGCTGCTGGGACCTTCCAGATCTCTGAGATGGACCAATCAGATCAGGAGAAGGACCTGAGCACGTGACTTCCGACCTCCAATGGGAGATCGTCTCACGAGCATGCTCAGAGGAGCGGCAGAGGGACTTAACCTCAGGAGTAACTTGCTGCGAAGCAGTATATGAGGCTCTGGACTCCTGCTGTGTAGCCGCAGGAATCCGACGCCTAACAGGGGGTCCCAGACCTCGGCATTTTCTTTGTCCCCACAAGCCCCAGAACAGTTTTCCACTGATGCCTTTTTTGACAGTTTAGGTCTGATATATGATGAACCCGCCAGAATCCAGACTGCAGAGGCTAAGATCATGAACATGGCATGGGAGGGTTGCACAGCTGACGACTACTGTACTGAGTTTCATCAGGTGCCAGTTCCAAAGAGGCCTTTCCGAGACACTCAAGGATGCTCTGGTCCTCCATAATGCCGCTTTTCTCTAATGGAGGCCATGATTCAGGCCATAAGAATGGACCGCAGAATCCATGAGAGACATGGAGAACAGCAGGCCACATGTAATACTTACCCAGAGCAGGTCCATCTACCCGAGGTTAGAGTTGCCATTCTTCGAGTTGTGAAGAGAAGATGGAGACAAGATCTTGGACTCTGTCTATACAGTGGTCTCTCTGGACATTTTCTTAAGAGTTAACCAACTCGTCCTCAAGTCACCAAACCATCGGGAGAACATCTGAGTCTGGGTGATGACTGAGGAGATTACCCAGACTCCAAGGTATCTTTTTCTTACTTTGTTAAAGGACTGAAAAAATATGATGATTTCCTTTGAGAACCAGGTGCTCTCAACATTAGCATGCATTGACTGTGGGTTTGCTGCTTACTTTATTGATTCGGGACTGGTTCTGAAGTTAGGGTTAGGGACAGTTAGTTTAGAAAGACCTATTCAAATCATTGCCCTTGACAAGACACCATTAGCTCACAATTTGGTCAAGAGAGCAATGGTGGATTTCACTCTCCAAGTGGGGGAACTCCACCTGAATCCATCTCCTGTTTTGTGTTGGATAATTTACCTGCTGGATTGGTACAGGGTAGCAGGGGCAGACATACCGCATGTGCAGCCGATTCGGCTGCACCCGGGCCCAGAGGTGGAGGGATACCCCTGGCCCCGAGGCTCTGGTGTGCCCTGGCCAGATTGCCCTCATGTGCAGGGGGCAGGAAGCGATACCTACAGCTAAACTGCCTATAGGAGAAAATGGCAGCAGAGTGGAGCTGCAGGTATCTGTCCTGTGCTTCCTGCCCGCGCTTCCTATCTGATACAGCAGCACAGCTGGATGACGTCATCAATCAGCGCACGGCTGCTGTGCCGAAGATAGGTGATGTTGCGGCTACGGGTAGCGTGCCGAGAGGTGAGTGGTGTGTGTGCTGCGGCTGCCGGGGAGTGTGCAGAGAGGTGAATGATGCTCTAACTGTCTAACTGTGTGTATATGTTTGGAGGTGAGCTGTGGTGTGTGTGTATGTGTAGGTGGTGGATAGGGCAATGATGGAGGTGGTTGAATGGGCAATGATGGGGGTGGTGGGGTAGAAGACAATGATGCTGGTGGTAGGAAGGACAATGATGGGGTGGTGGGGGAAAGGCAATGATGGAGGTGGTGAGGGAGAAGGCAATGATGGGTGTGGTGAAGGAGAAGGCAATATAGTGGTGGTATAAAGGACAGTGAGGGTGGTGGTGGAAAGGGCAATGATCGGGATGGTGGGGGAGAGGGCAATGAGGGTGGTTGGGGAGAGGGCAATAATAGAGGTGGTGGAAAGGGCAATGATGGGGTGATGGGGAGAAGGCAATGATGGAGGTGGTGGAAAGGACAATTATGGGGTGGTGGGGAAGAAGGCAATGATGGAGATGATGGAAAGGACAATGATGGGGGTGGTGGGGAGGACAATTATGGGAGTGGTGGGGAAGAACAATGATTGGGGTATTGGAGAGGGAAATGATGGAGGTGGTGTCAGAGAACAATGATTGGGGTGGTGGAGAGGAAATGATTGAGGTGGTGGAGAGGGCAATGATGGGGGTGGTGGGGGAGAATGCAATGATGGAGGTGTGAAAAGGACAATGATGGGGCGGTGAGGCAGAATAATGATGGGGTGGTGGATAGGATGATGATGGGATTGGTGGGGGAGAATAATGATTGAGGTGGTGGAGAGAGCAATGATGGGGTGGTGGGGGAGAATGCAATGCTAGAGGTGGTGGAAAGGGCAATGATGGGGTGATGGGGAAGGCAATGATGGGGGTGGGGGAAAGGACAATGATGGGAATGGTGGGGGAGGACAATGGAGTGTTGGAGAGTGCAATGATGGAGGTGGGGAAGAACAATGATTGGGGTGGTGGAGAGGGCAATGATGGGGTGGTGTAGAGGACAATGATGGATGTGATGGATTGGGATGGGAATAAGAGGGACTAAAGGAATTATGAACAGGAGGAGAGGGAGAAAGACATAAGATGTGGATGTGAAATGAATTGGGTAGTGGAGGAGGGTGCTAAGCCAATGGTAGCATCCCCTCCATCTCACAATTCATTGTGATACTATCGGGGACTTAACATTTATTGGGGAGAGGAGGCGATAAGGTGCATAGGACACTTTATAATGAACTGAAAGGTGGGAGAAGACTCAGTCAGGGAGTTGTAATAAATTGGGAAGTGGCGGAGGATGCTCAGTACTGATAATGTCTTATCCCACCCCCAAATTCATTATAATGCTTTAAAGGACTTATAATGAATGATGGGGACACAGGACAGGGAATAAAGCAATGTGCACACGTTCAGGATTTGCAGGAGATAATTCTGCTGCATGTCCTAATGTGTTGGCAGAAAGGGTTCTGCGTAAAATACATTTCTTTTTTGGCAACGTTTTGCCATGCTTTTGTTACATATTTTTCCCCATTAGTATGAGTGAAATACCCTGCAAGAATTGAGATTATGCAGATTTTAATCTGCTGCAAATCTGCAAGGAAAAAATAAGCAGCGTGTGCATAAGACTTCAGGGATCTCATTCACTTTTCCGTGTGCACATAGCCTTACAGTTAATTGGGGAGAGTTAGAGACTGAATAATTTATATTTATAATTTATATTATTGGGCGGCAGACATTATAGTTAATGGGGGGGCACACTGCTGCTTATAACTTTATATTTTTAATGGTGGGTTATGTATCTGTATTGAGGGGAGAGACACAAGTATGCATACAATGTATGTGACCTTGTTATTTTCAGGGCTGCGATAATCATTGTGACAAGACGAGTCATGGTTGGGAGATGTCGACATGAAGGTCTGACCAGATGGAGAAGAAACAGCAGAAAGGAGCTCTAATAAGATGAGACGTCAGCGGTAAGTGCCTGGATGTAGATATTATTCTGTATCTGTTCTGTGTGACTTTGAGTAATAATCTTATCTGTAAAATCCCTTATTCTACATTCTCATATTTGTGTGAAATGTCCGTGTGCTTCCAGATTTTTTTATCGGATGGCAAACGGACTCAGAGTTTTATAGGTCCTCTCACACATACATGAAAATCAGGGATCTGAGAATGTTCTGTTCTGATCCGATTTTGAGGATCAGCATAGGACATGCTCAATGCATCTGTAAAAGCGTACAGCACACCGATACTGCACACGGATACAGGAATGTAGCCTTATTATTTATAGAACAGTCCATAGTATACAGTGTACTAACTAATTATTTATAGCACAGTCCCCCTGCATATAGTGTACTCACTTATTATGTATAACGCTGTCCTTAGTTACAGACAGTAGTTTCCTCTTTTATTATGTATAACACTGTCCCTTATTATGTACTATCCTCTCTAGTTATATATGGTGCCGTCCCTTATTATATAGCTTCCTCTGCTGTAATGTGCAGCACTCAGCACTGTCTCTTACATAGTGTGTTCTTGCTATTTTTGGCATTTACAGTGCCCTCTTTATTACATAGACCCCACTCTTAAATATATAATGACTGCTGATGGAGCAACCGGTGACCAGATGACCAGTCAATCAGCTACTCCATTAGAAAAGAAGCTTTCCCGTGGTACATCATCTGTCATTGCATTATATATCTAACAAGAGAGGACGGAATCTAATAAATACAGGGCTCTATATATAATCCAATATGTAAGGGACGGAGGTGTACATAACGAGACAGCGCTCTGTGTAATAAAATATGGCAATGTCTAATAAATAATTGCCAATTGGCTCTGTCACAGCTTCCAGCGATTGTGTCGCTATCCCACAATCCACCGTGGCCGGAAGGCCACGAACTACACCTCCACAAGCGACAAAAACGGCACCGCTATTCCGTCGGAAGGTCAGCAGCGGCTCGTCTCCTGCCGCAGGGAAGTCAGGCATCAGGGACGCATTGGAACTACGCCAACCACCATATTGGAATACCCAAGTTATGGGTATTCCGATATGGCGGCCGGGATTCATATCCCCCGCCAAGCCGCGCGGCACCGCTCATTGGCTGAGCGCCGGTGGTCCACTGCTCCTGTTAGCACCAAGGCTATGTGCACACGTTCGGAAATGCTGCGGAAATTTCGGCAACATTTCCACAACTCCCGCTGCGGGTAAAACGCATCCAAATTCGCATGCGTTTTTCCCACGAAAAACAAGCGTTTTGCAAGCGTTTTTCCCTTGGGAATGCTTGCGCATTCCAAGCGATTTCAAGCATCACTTGGAAATGTGATTGACAGGTTGGTCACATACGTCAATCATAGTGCTTGACAAGTGTGACCAACTTTTTACTATTGATGCTGCCTATGCAGCATCAATAGTAAAAGATAGGATGTTAAAAATAATTTTAAAAAAATAAAAAATATTGTTACTCACCTTCCATCGGCCCCCGATCTGCTCTGCGGCGTTCCCGGCATCTTCCTGTCCCAGTAATGCTTTGCGCGAAGGACCTGAGATGACGTCACGCTCGCGAGAACGCAGTCATCAGCGGTCATTCGCGCAAAGCATTACTGGGACCGGAAGATGTCGGGGGCGTGGTGAGAGGCAGGAAGGATTTCGGGGGCCGTCGAAGGGTGATTATAACTCTATTTTTTATTTTTATTCTATTTTTTACAGGATTATGGTACCCAAGGTCTGGAGGAGAGTCTCTTCTCCTCCTGACCCTGGGTACCATCCGCACATGAAGCAATCACTTTACGCATGGTGGGCATAGCCACATGCGTAAAGTGAGCATTTTAATGCATTCCTATGGGTGCAGAATCACCGCGATTCCACAAAAAACGCAATGTGTGCACACAGCCTAAGGATACACAGATGTTCATTCCACCGCACTCCAGATGCAATAGCATCGTGCCTATTTCTAGTACATAATAAAGGAGGCAATGTAAGATATATAAATGCATGTGTGTGGATATATATATATAATCTGTAGCTTTGTCACCATAAAAGGAAGGGGACCCAGACACAGTTGTTGTCCCAAGGCATTAGTGACCCCCTGCTGGGTAGTGATTGGCGAGCACTAAAATGCTCCGGTGCTCATTGCTCGGGTTGAGCATATTGGAATGCTCGGGTGCTCAACCCAAGCAACAAACCCAATAGTCTATGGGAAACTCAAGCATTTTTACCACGCCCCAGGGCGGTCTTTAAATGAACTATAAATTGCAGAAATCAATGGGAACAGTGCTCAAATGACATGGGAGCATCATGAGGAAGACGCCTGGAAGCATTTCTGACTCCCAGGTCACTGCTGTGAACAATGTTGTCAGAGTCTTACACCTCTTTTACAGACTCACAATAAAACATAAATAAAATGAAACCAAAATAGATTTTCCCGGGAAATATGTTAAGGAACATGCTTTCCAGGGTAATGACTTGTATATAAGGCAAAATAAATAACCAAAAACAAAAATGCTCCTTCACACCTTGGGCTGTGTTCACATGTAGCGTTTTTGATGTGTTTTTGAACTTTAGCATTGCTTTCAACCAAGAAAAATGGATTCACTGCGAAATGTTATTTTCACATTTTACAAACTTATCTGGCAATGTGGTGTGTGACATATTATCAGACACGTCCTGTTTCATTTATGAAGTGGGGACTCTGAAAGTCACAAAGCCTATTTTTATAAGGCTATCAGGCGGCCTTTACTATTCATCCATCAGCTGACTATGCTTTGTTGTTTTCCCATTATTAAACAGTGGGTCTCCTATACTGTTATTGCCTATGCAGTGAGTGGCAGGGCTGCCAAAAATTTGGATGCACCCCAATAACCCTTTGAGGAGATATACAGGAGGGCCACTTGAAATTAATGTTCTCATTATTAGGAAGTTGGTCATTCCATTCTATTTGCCTATGCATTTGTAAAGGGGACAACTAGACCGCGAGTACCTGCATCCCGGGTCCAGAACTGTTGAACTGTTGAGGCTGCATCCCCTGTTGCCTGGGGGAAGCAATGGCAAGCCGGACCAACCTTCTGACCGAATGAGGGGGACGGGGGTATATATAAAAAAAAGCATGCCCATCAGCGCAGTTTGACGCCAATCTGGGCCACACGTATTCAGATGAGTGGCATGCTCCCCTTCCCTCCCACCGAGTACCGGCGCTGCAACAGGCCCCGTCGTCTGCCCTGCTCCAAAGGTACAAACACCCCAATAACCCTTTGAAAAGACATACAGGAGGGCAACCTAAAAACAATATTCCCATTATTAGAAAGTTGGCCCTCCCATACTGTTTGCCTATGCAGTGAATGCAACAGCTGCCCTAAATTTGGATGCACCCCAATAACCCTTTGGAATTTGGTACTCCCATACTGTTTGCCTATGCATTGAATGCAAGTCCTGCGCTGCACCAAAAAGAGACGCACCCCCAATACCCCTTTGAAGAGACATACAGGAGGGCCACCTGAAAGCAATGTTCCCATTATTAGTAATTTGGTACTCCCATACTGTTTTCTTATGAATTGATCGCAAGGCCTGCTTTGCACCACATTTTTATGCACCCCAATACCCCTTTGAAGAGACGTAAAGGAGGGCCACCTGAAACCAATGTTCCCATTATTAGGAAGTTTGTCCTCCGATACTGTTTGCCTATGCAGTGAATGCAACACCTGCCCCAAATTTGGACACACCCCAATAACGCTCTGAAGAGACATACAGGAGGGCCACCTAAAAGCAATGTTTCCCATTATTAGGAAGTTTGTACTCCCTTACTGTTTGCCTATGCATTGAATGCAATGCCTGCCCTGCACCAAATTTAGATGCACCCCAATACCCCTTTGAAGAAACGTACAGGGAGGTCACCTGAAAGCAAAGTTCCCATTATTAGGAATTTGGTACTCCCATACTGTTTGCCTATGCATTGAATGCAAGGCCTGCTATTATGAATGGGTCACCGAGGAGGATAGAGGCCCAGGCTAAGCCAAAGAAAACCAGAGAAGTTGGAAACTAAGCGGATTGCAGACCACTGATCCTGTCCACACAACTAGCAGTAGCCATGGAGCGTACCTATGATGATCCTAGATGCCTCGGCACAGCCGGAGAGCTAACTAAGCCTAAAGCAAGAAAGGGGAAAACTAAACTGCCCCGGAGCAGACCACAAAGGAATAGATAGCCCCCAAACATATATTGTCGGTGAGACAGGATGAAAACACAAACGCAGGCAGGAAAATAGACTGAGCAAATGATGGGGCTCACACTGACTAGACAAGACAGGAAAGGAGAGACACTGTCTGCAATCACGCAAAAAACTCTGCAAAAGTCCAACTCGTCTGATTCACAAAAAACACTGAAGTCGCATGACTTCGCCCCCACTATATCAGCACTCTGGTATATTCTGAAAGCAAAGCAAAAAGAGACCAATATAACGGGACAAAACAAACTGGCACAAGCAATAACATATGGGCGGTGATTCAGCACAGCCCCAGCCGAAGCTGGCTGACCCGCACAAGGCAGAGATAGACAAAACCAGATCAAAAGCAAACAGAGTAGCAAATGAACCACTTAGCTGAACATGCAGGGACAGAGCAGGAGACATCAGACTTCAGGAGGCACAGGACGAAAATCACCAGCAGGGATAGAGGGAGTCAGCTGTCTTAAATCCCAATCAGAAACCCCAGATCTCCAATCGTCTTCCTCATTATCAGGTGGCAAGCCTCTGTCAATCAGATCAGCTCCACTACCTCCAGTAACCACCAGAGGGAGCCCAGAAAGAGAACTTGCAACCCCTCTGTCAATCTGACCAGCTCCACTAACTTCAGTAATCACCAGAGGGAAGAGCCAGAGAGAGAATTCTCTGCACCAAATTTAGACGCACCCCAATACCCTTTTGAAGAGACGTACAGGAGGGCCACTGTATTGACTCCTGGAGTGCACCTCTGGGCCGTGATACCAACCCACCCTGGGTGAGCTGACCTAGTGAGGACCACCCCCTATACAGGGAGTGTCAGGGGCAGACCCAGGGGAATTAAGTACCACGACTGCTTGAACCAGGTGGCCGGCTCGAGGGAGGCGCGAGAGACCATATCTAGCAGGGTGAACACAGGGGCACGCTGGGTGCAGGGTGAACACAGGGGCATGCTGGGTACAGGAGGGCACAGAGCGCGTGCTCGGAATAACGCATGGTACGAGAGAGCGCAGAGTGTGTACTGGGAAGCACGCCTAGGTACAAGAGAGTGCAGTGCACGTACTGGGAAGCATGCCTGGGTACACGCAGGGACCTGAGTAAAAGAGCGACCATGCAGAAACCTAGCTTGTCTAGCAAGGAAGCAAAGTGATAATCAGGCGCCTCCTCTAGCAGGAAGCAGCCTGAAATACTAAATGCTGCTGTAAATCATGAAAGACTTCTGGGTCAAGAGCATCAATAGGAATAAGAGGCTAGAGATGCACGTGTCTGTGGCCTAAACCAAGGTTGGAACATGCACGAGTCACAGGGTCCAGAGACCGACCGTGAAAATGGAAGCGAGGACACCGAGCGGCGCGCCCCTCATCCAGAGACCTGCCAGGATGCCAAAGGGAGGTGAGTATGTCAAGGTGGCGCGGCCCGGGGTGTAACAGCCACCTGAAAGCAATGTTCATATTATTATTATTATTTCTATAGCGTCGACGTATTCCGCATCACTTTCCATTTTAGAGGGAACTTGTACAGATAGTAGACATTACAGCATAACAAAAACACATAGATCAAATCAGATACCAAGAGGAATAAGGGTCTTGCTCACAAGCTCACAATCTATGAGGAAAAGGGGAGACACGTAAGGTGGATGGTAACAATTGCTTTTGTTGTTCGGAGCAGCCAAAGTGTAAGTGTTCATGTAATGCTGCATGAAACAGTTATCAGTCTAAGTATTGTGGTAAAGCAAAGGGTGTTTTACTGGATGGGAGATACATTTCTCCCAGCAGGTTAATGTTTGGCCTGGATTTTCCCTAAAGACAAGGACCTGCGATGATGTCATGGTCACGTGATCAGCCCATGTGATGTCTACCTCACCTGTGGCAGGGGTTATGGGCTATGTAATGGAGGTTGGAATTTGGCACATTGTAAGTGTGTGTGGAAGATACAGGAACTTTGGCTGGAGGTAGCCTGAATCAGTCTATTGGACTGCACGTGCTGCAGAGCTATAGCAGCAAGACTCCAAACAAACCCTGGGAATGGCACCTGGTGGATGTCGCTGACCTGGCAGCAGCTTATTTAAGCCTGTCCCATGGAAGGGTGAGTCTGAGACCAGTGGTTCTCCAAGCTGGAGTATATTTGTGTTTTTCCATTACTTTCTGTTAACCTGCTGTCTTAAAGTGACATTAAACCACTAAAGTTGGACTCTAAGCCTGTGTGTTGCCTCATTACTGCGTCCCTGCCATTGCCTACCAGAGCAAATCCCTACAGTATGTAACAATACAGACACAAAGGGCTATTAAATGCATAAAGCATGTGAGAACATGATGCGAGGAACCTGGTTATGATAAAAATTTTGAATGGGCAATACAGGAGTAGTTAGGTTAATGTGTTGAGACGGTAGGTCAGTCTGAACAAATGCTTAAAACTGTGGCGATTAATCGTAATAACCTGGGTAGTGCGTTCCAAAGAATTGTCACAGTACATGAAAAGTCTTGGAGACGGGAGTGGGAGGTTCTGATTATTGAGGATATTAACCTCAGGTCATCAGCAGAACGGAGGGCACGGGTAGGGTGGTAGACTGAGGCAAGGTAGGAGATGTAGGGTGGTGCTATGCCATGGAGTGCTTTGTGGGTGAGGGTAATAAGTTTGTACTGGATTCTGGAGTGGATTGGTAACCAGTGTAATGACTGACAAAAGGTAGAGGCATCGGGGTAACGACTGGTGAGAAGTGGCTGCAGCATTCAAGACAGATTGGAGAGAGGAGAGTTTGGTAAGAGGAAGACCGATTAGTAGAGAGTTACAATAGTCCAGACGAGAATGAATTAGAGAAACAGTGAGAGTTTTTTCAGAGTTGAAAGTAAGAAAGGGTTGAATTCTACAAATGTTTTTGATGTGTAGATAACAAGAGAGAGCCAGTGATCGGATGTGGGGGGTGTATGAAAGCTTGACATCAAGAATGACCCGAAAACAGCGGGCATGTTGCCGGGGAGTAATGGTGGAACCACACACAGAAATGGTAATGTCAGGCATAGGTAAGTTAGTAGAGGGAGGAAACACAAGGAGTTCAGTTTTTGACAGGTTCAGTTTCAGATAGAGGGAGGACATGATGTTAGAGACATTGGTAAGACAATCACTGGTGATTTCTAAAAAGGCAGGCAAGATGTCAGGAGAAGTGTATAATTGGGTGTCATCAACATATGGTATGGTATGGTACTCCCATACTTTTTACCTATGCCTTGAATGCAAGGCCTGCCCTGCACCAAATTTAGACGCACCCCAATACCTCTTTGAAGAGACGTAAAGGAGGGCCACCTGAAACCAATGTTCCCATTATTAGGAAGTTGGTCCTTCGATACTGTTTGCCTATGCAGTGAATGCAACACCTGTCCCAAATTTAGACGCACCCCAATAACCCTTTGAACACACATACAGGAGGTCCACATGAAAGCAATGTTCTCATTATTAGGAAGTTGGTACTCCCATACTGTATGCTTGTGCACTGAATGCAAGGCCTGCCCTGTACCCAATGCAGACGCACCCCAATACCCCTTTGAAGAGTCGTACAGGAGGGCCACCTAAAAGCAATTGCTACACTGCAGATATGCAGGTAGCTGCAAGCTCCACTAAATGGCAATAGAGTGGAAGGAGGAAAGCAAGTCTGCAGGAGCAGACCTGCAGTGCTGCAGTGAGGCTACCACCAGGTGGCAGCAGAGTAGTCAAACAAGCTGAGTCAGAACCTAGACCGTCATGCAGTACAAAGGGAAAAAACAAGCACAGAGTCAAAGGAATACCAGAGGGTCAATACCTGTCAAAAGCAGAAGTACCAGATGCAAGAGACAAAGTCAGGTCAGAGTCAAAGCCGAGTCAAACGCTAGGAAATCCAAACTCAAAGGGAAACACTAAGTCAGGATGGGTAAAGGGGAAGGAACTGACATGGGCAAAGTCAGTAAACGCAGCAGGACAAATCAGGGTACCACCAGAGTCAGATACTCACACCGTAGGCAGAAAATATAACTGAAACCGCCTACAGGATGCAGAGGGGAGAAATAGCAGACCTGAGACCAAAATGAGGCAATATCACATCATACTCACCCCTCCTGGCACCGTCTCTGCACTTCTCTGCTTCTCAGATGGTCTCAGGCACCGGCAGCTCTTCCTGTGTTCAGCGGTCACGTGGTACCACTCATTAAATTAATGAATATGCACGCGAATCCACTCCCATAGGTGTGGAGTGCATATTCATTACTGAGCGGTACCACGTGACCGCTGAATACAGGAAGAGCTTCCGGTGCCGGAGACCATCTGAGAAGCAGGGAAGTGCAGAGACCGCGACAAGAGGGGTGCAAGTATGACGGGGAGGACAGGGGGAGCCACGCATACAGCAGGGGGAGGACATGGGAGCCATGCCTACAGCAGGGGGAGGACAGGGGGAGCCATGCATACAGCAGGGGAGGATGGGGGAGCCATGCACACAACAGGGGGAGGCTGAAGAAACCATGCATACAACAGGGGGAGGATGGAGGAGCCATGTATACAGCAGGGGGAGGACGGGGGAGCCATGCATACAGCAAGAGGAGGAAGGAGGAGCCACGCATACAACAGAGGGAGGACGGAGGAGCCATGTGTTGGTATGTAACTGCTACAGCTGCTACAGCTTGCACCCCTGCTTATCACGGTGCACGCTCAGCTCATTTTTCCTTGCAGCTCTGCACTTCCAGGCCAGCACTGGCACCACATTCATGCTAATCATCCTCTGCAACTCACGTCATCATCATTTGTTTTGTAGAGTGCTTTCCTGACTGATTCAGGATTATTTTATGCTATTAACATGTTTTATGTGTATTAGTACGTTGTATTCATCTTTGCATTATTGCTGTATCGGCATTTCATTATTTAAGTGGTGCTTATGACCTAGAATTGTCCATTATGACCTAGAATTGTCCATTTGGCAGCCTATGTTTAGCCATTCAGCACAGGTCTCCCTGATTGTTTCACCATTGTTTTTTAATTGCGGGCTGACACCGACCCGCATTTGACCTAGCAGCTGGGGAATTATTAGTGTTTAAATTTTTGGTAAGCGCTTGTGTGATTTTTTGTTTACCTATAAACTTTATTCAGTTCCCTTTCACATATTTTACATGGACACCCAGGGCCACGGACCGTGTCACCGCAACCACGACATTTCCCCTTTAAGAAGCCGGCCCTGTACCGAGTGATCCCCACACCTGCCCTGGGGTGATCCATTTTTGGCATCACGAACAGGATTACGAAGCCCGGTGCCACCGGGTCCTATGTACCGAAGATTTGACTGACTTGAGAGACGCTAAACCTAAAATGTGCAAAGGAATAGATTTATTACACTGTGAATTGAACTGTGATTTTGACTGTAAAGATGGCCGCCATAGCAGTGAAGTAAGGTGTGCCTTCGTGGGCGGCACCCTAGAAAGAGCATGAAATGACATGAACCTCCCCTGCCTGTACTTTCATGATACTGCGTCATGGCCGGCCCAGAGAGGGGTACGGATCTTAGCCTGGTATGGTGGCAAAGGAAAAAGGTGCCGCCCCTCAGGGGTGGAGAGAAACCCCACGGCGGGAAACAGAGCGGAAGAGAAGACAGTACCAGGAGGCCATGACGGAGAGCAGCAGGAGGCCTGTGGAGCACAATGGATAAATGTCATCATCTCCCGGCTCCGGGGAATCAGGCTCTGGTCTCTCAACAACGCTCGACCTGTCGCAGCTGGAGGAAGAAGTTGCGGAGCTGCACAGAAAATTACAGGAGAAGCAGGCTCTGCTGGAACGACAACGTCAGGCCGCCCAGGAGGAATCCGCCATCTTGATACAGTCACCACCGGTACCTACAGTCATCCCTCAGGTACCCTCACCACCGGTACCCACCTGCACCTCCCTGGTACCATCATCACTGGTACCCGTTGCTCCACCAGTCTCCCTGTCACCAGAGGCTGATGAGAATCACCGCGGCCCTGGAGGAGCAGGTATGTCCGCCGCCCCTGGGACATGGGAGCCCCCACTAGGCCACACCGGAATGCCACCAACCCCAAAATCTGGTCAGGTCACACTTGATGTAATCTGGGACCGGAGGATGGCGCCCAGGGGGTGTACTAGAACCCGCTGCTATCTTGCAGCCCCATACCACCTTGTGCAGCAAGCCAGTGGCCCTCAGAAAGGCACTGCAGGGAGCTGAAGCCCGGGCGTTCCCCTTATCCACGGAGGAGTTCTGCCATGAGCAGATCTTCAAATTTGAGCAGGAGGAGAGGGAGCGTCAGCTGCAGAAGCAGGCCCTGGCGGAGCGGGACATCTTCCATAAAAAGCAAGTTAGGAGGGAGCAGCTTGAGCACCACAACCCAATGGGGTGGGGACTGGTCCTCCAGTTTGATAATGACTGGGGGTTTGGATTCATTCAGGACTCCAGGAGGGGTCCTGATTTGTTTGTGAATCGGCAGGACGTGGAAGCCCATTTAGTCCACGGACACCCGGAGCGCGATCTGTTCGAGGGGGACCATGTCTCATTCACTCGCCATCTTTGTGACAGGGGATGGTATGCCCTCAATGTTCGCAGGATCTCCGCCGAGTTAATTGCCCAACAGGGGGCACAAGAAATGCAAGGAATAATGCAGGAACCCACACCGGAATTGTCAAAACCACCGATCTCGTCTGCCCACCAGGGGGCACCAAAACAAAGCCTGGAACAACACCATGTCTCATCTAAGCAGCAGGGGGCAACAGCAGCAACCCCAATACAGGCTGCAAGTTCACCACCAATTGTCCCTGTGGTACCAAGGTCGGCAACCTTCACTACAGCTCAATTGACGGAAGCTTTGCAACAGTTAATGTCATACAATATTAGTCTCTTCCATCCCACCGAGAAGACTATGCAAGAAATGCCCTGGAAGTGACCAAAACCAGATGCTTCTGATCAGTAGGAGCCATGCTAATCAGGAGAACTGAACTGACTTCTCCAGTAAGTCTTTGTACATAAGTTACCCAGGAGGGTTCTACAAGTTTTCTATAATGTTATTCCCCATTAAAGTGAACTTTTTTAAAATCTTGTAAATAGTTACCCCAGGTGGGTTTTGGCAAAATGTTCCTTTTGGCAATTAGGATAAGAAAACAAACTGTGGAGATCATGAACACTGAGTGATCCGGACACTCTATTTGTAAATAGTTTAGCGCCTCTTCAGGTGCTTCTTCTTGGTTTTACTTGAACCTTTTTAGGAACATTAAGCTATTGTCAATTTTCATAAACTCATCATTACAGTAGACCTGAAGAAAAACCCGTTGGGTGTGGCCGAAAACAGGGTCTAAGCGGGAAGACCAGAATGTCCTGCAGCCCATCCAGGACAAACGTTGGAGGTTTGGAGCGGGTCTATCACACAGCACAAGGACATTAGAAGATACCCCGGCTGGGATAGTATCTGTCATTTCTCATTGATATTTGCAGTTTTTGTAAAAATAAAAGTGTTATTTTGATTGTAATATATATGCTAAGTATAGGATGTTTTATAAGTATAGGATTTTGATAACTTTTTCAGAACAAATACCTTTTACTGAAGGATGAAGGAAACATAGGCACTTTTTGATAGATATATACACTCACTGGCCACTTTATTAGGTACACCATGCTGGTAAGGGGTTGGACCCCCTTTTGCCTTCAGAACTGCCTCAATTCTTCGTGGCAGAGATTCAACAAGGTGCTGGAAGCATTCCTCAGAGATTTTGGACCATATTGACATGATGGCATCACACAGTTGGCGCAGATTTGTCGGCTGCACATCCCTGATGCGAATCTCCCGTTCCACCACATCCCAAAGATGCTCTATTGGATTGAGATCTGGTGACTGAGGAGGCCATTTGAGTACAGTAAACTCATTGTCATGTTCAAGAAACCAATCTGAGATGATTCGAGCTTTATGACATGGCGCATTATCCTGCTGAAAGTAGCCATCAGATGTTGGGTACATTGTGGTCATAAAGGGATGGACATGGTCAGCAACAATACTCAGGTAGGCTGTGGCGTTGCAACGATGCTCAATTGGTACCAAGGGGCCCAAAGAGTGCCCAGAAAAAATTCCCCACACCATGACACCACCACCACCAGCCTGAACCGTTGATACAAGGCAGGATGGATCCATGCTTTCATGTTGTTTACGCCAAATTCTGACCCTACCATCCGAATGTCGCAGCAGAAATCGAGACTCATCAGACCAGGCAACGTTTTTCCAATCTTCTACTGTCCAATTTCGATGAGCTTGTGCAAATTGTAGCCTCAGTTTCCTGTTCTTAGCTGAGAGGAGTGGTACCCAGTGTGGTCTTCTGCTGCTGTAGCCCATCTGCCTCAAAGTTCGACGCACTGTGCGTTCAGAGATGCTCTTCTGCCTACCTTGGTTGTAACGGGTGGCAATTTGAGTCACTGTTGCCTTTCTATCAGCTCGAACCAGTCTGCCCATTCTCCTCTGACCTCTGGCATCAACATGGCATTTCCGGCCACAGAACTGCCGCTCACTGGATTTTTTTTCTTTTTCGGACCATTCTCTGTAAACCCTAGAGATGGTTGTGCGTGAAAATCCCAGTAGATCAGCAGTTTCTGAAATTCTCAGACCAGCCCTTCTGGCACCAACAATCATGCCACGTTCAAAGGCACTCAAATCACCTTTCTTCCCCATACTGATGCTCGGTTTGAACTGCAGGAGATTGTCTTGACCATGTCTACATGCCTAAATGCACTGAGTTGCCGCCATGTGATTGGCTGATTAGAAATTAAGTCTTAACACACAGTTGGACAGGTGTACCTAATAAAGTGGCCAGTGAGTGTAGATAAAAAAATGGTTAATTAGGAACTAAGAATGTTTATAGTAGTGGCGAACCTTAGTTTGGCGGTTGTCACTAAGGAATTTTTGATACTGAGTATAGGAACGGAGAGTGTCCAGAGCTGGTGGCGAACTTGATAGATAATAGTGGTTGCCCCAGTAGCACTTTAAGAATGGCAAAAATTAGGTAGCACTTAGGACATAATAAGATAGTATTAGGACATACAGTTGTGGGCAAAAGTATTGAGACCCTGCAATTTTGTCAGATAATACTCAGTTTCTTCCTGAAAATGATTGCAAACACAAATTCTTTGTTATTATTATCTTCATTTAATTTGTCTTAAATTAAAAAAACACAAAAAGAATTGTCCTAAAGCCAAATTGGATATAATTCCACACCAAACATAAAAATGAGGGTGGACAAAAGTATTGGCACTGTTCGAAAAATCATGTGATGCTTCTCTAATTTGTGTAATTAACAGCACCTGTAACTTACTTGTGGCACCTAACAGGTGTTGGCAATAACTAAATCACACTTGCAGCCAGTTGACATGGATTAAAGTTGACTCAACCTCTGTCCTGTGTCCTTGTGTGTACCACATTGAGCATGGAGAAAAGAAAGAAGAACAAAGAACTGTCTGAGGACTTGAGAAACCAAATTGTGAGGAAGCATGAGCAATCTCAAGGCTACAAGTCCATCTCCAAAGACCAGAATGTTCCTGTGTCTACCGTGCGCAGTGTCCTTAAGAAGTTTAAAGCCCATGGCACTGTGGCTAACCTCCCTAGATGTGGACAGAAAAGAAAAAATGACAAGAGATTTCAACGCAAGATTGTACGGATGTTGGATAAAGAACCTCGACTAACATCCAAACAAGTTCAAGCTGCCCTGCAGTCCGAGGGTACAACAGTGTCAACCCGTACTATCCGTCGGCGTCTGAATGAAAAGGGACTGTATGGTAGGAAACCCAGGAAGACCCGACTTCTTACCCCGAGACATAAAAAAGCCAGGCTGGAGTTTGCCAAAACTTACCTGAAAAAGCCTAAAACGTTTTGGAAGAATGTTCTCTGGTCAGATGAGACAAAAGTAGAGCTTTTTGGGCAAGGGAATCAATATAGAGTTTACAGGAGAAAAAAATAGGCATTCAAAGAAAAAAACACGGTCCCTACAGTCAAACATGGCGGAGGTTCCCTGATGTTTTGGGGTTGCTTTGCTGCCTCTGGCACTGGACTGCTTGACTGTGTGCATGGCATTATGAAGTCTGAAGACTACCAACAAATTTTGCAGCACAATGTAGGGCCTAGTGTGAGAAAGCTGGGTCTCCCTCAGAGGTTATGGGTCTTCCAGCAGGACAATGACCCAAAACACACTTCAAAAAGCACTAGAAAATGGTTTCAGAGAATGCACTGGAGACTTCTAAGGTGGCCAGCAATGAGTCCAGACCTGAATCCCATAGAACACCTGTGGAGAGATCTAAAAATGGCAGTTTGGAGAAGGCACCCTTCTAATATCAGGGACCTGGAGCAGTTTGCCAAAGAAGAATGGTCTAAAATTCCATTGTAAGAAACTTATTGATGGTTACTGGAAGCGGTTGGTCGCAATTATTTTGGCTGAGGGTGCCAATACTTTTGTCTGGCCCATTTTTGGAGTTTTGTGTGAAATGATCAATGTTTTGCTTTTTGCTTCATTCTTTTTTTTGTTTTTTCATTTAAGACAAATTAAATGAAGATAATAATACCAAAGAATTTGTGTTTGCAATCATTTTCAGGAAGAAACTGAGTATTATCTGACAAAATTGCAGGGGTGTCAATACTTTTGGCCACAACTGTAGGTTGTTGTTACCAATATGTTATGTAACATTCAAGTCATAGTCCTCTCCTTAAGAGAATATGTTTTATACTGTTAATTTTAAAAAAAAGCAGAATTTGTATGTTCCAGTAACATCTTGTCTTTCTCATTTGTTTACAGCCCGCAGACATCCTGCGGTTAACGGAGAGGGTATGTGGCGCCCCTGAGGGTTCAGTCGCCATAGAGGTACTGCACCTCCTCCTGAGGTGTAGTATCCTACTCCTCAGGTAAGATGGTAACACCTGACCAAACTCCAGCACCTACAGTACATCCAGCACAGACACCTTAGAACAGCAGAGCACCCTTTATGGCAGCTGCTTTGGTTCATGAATTGTGCTGGCTGGAGCTTAGATTACACTAGAGGGGAAAGCTTACAGGAAGTTATGTGAGAAGTTCCCCGCAGGGGGAAGCGGAGAGAGGACCTCTCTGCAGTAGAAGATCCCCAGAGGAGGATGGAGCGAGAACGTGTTTGCAGGAGCTCCCTGTGAGCTGGAGCTGTTGGCAAGGAAAGAGGAAGAAAGAAGGATCAGTTGTTCAGAAGGAAGACAGATAAGAATGGAACGTGAGGAGGAGAGAGAATGGGGATTAGGGCTAGTGCAGAGCCCTTTCCTAAGTTTAATGCGCCAAGGCCGGACGCCGGTATCCGAGGCTGTGTGCGATACTAATGATTCTACAGCAGAAACTGCAGGAATAGAAGTTGTGACCACTTTATTCCCACCTAAGACTCAAAGACACAGCAGCACCGTGTGTGAGCCGGGACATGATTGTATGGAGTCCCCGAAGCAGGCTACAGCTGCCTGTCATACAAGTGGAGTTATAAGTAACATCAAGAAGGAGGAACTTGAGTGCAATTCAGAACTACAAGTACTTCAGATTAGCGCTAGAAAGGAGATGTTCAGAACAGGCACACGAAAGGGAGTGCTGGAAGGGTTATTTCCATCTGCCTTGGAGTTGGCTGAGCCCCTGATCTGGAGACCGCGGCACTGAAGCAGGCACCTGTCTGTGCCAGAAACGTGAGTAAAAGCATTGGAACTGCACTCAGCTCTGTCATTGCCTCCTTCCTGCGCCAACCTACTCAGCACTGCTACATCTCTGTGCTTAACACTACACCATCTACCTCAACACCTACAGTTGTGGCCAAAAGTATTGACACCCCTGCAATTCTGTCAGATCATACTCAGTTTCTTCCTGAAAATGATTACAAAAACAAATTCTTTGGTATTATTATCTTCATTTAATTTGTCTTAAATGAAAAAAACACTAAAGAGAATGAAGCAAAAAGCAAAACATTCATCATTTCACACAAAACTCCAAAAATGGGCCAGACAAAAGTACTGGCACCCTCAGCCTAATACTTGGTTGCACAACCTTTAGCCAAAATAACTGCGACCAACCGCTTCCGGTAACCATCAATGAGTTTCTTACAATGCTCTGCTGGAATTTTAGACCACTGTTCTTTGGCAAACTGCTCCAGGTCCCTGATATTTGAAGGGTGCCTTCTCCAAACTGCCTGTCACGCCGTGCTCACCTGGGGGCGGGACCTCGGCCCTGACGTCATCTCTTCCGGAGCCGTGGTCACTCCGGGGGTCCAGCCGGGTGCGCACGCGCACATCTCGTACCTAGGTCCCTGTCTCCTTCATGTTATGTCTGCGCTTGCGCACTTTTCTCAGTTCGGTCTCCAGGTCAGTCCTCTCTATGGTACTGGAGGACTTGACCCGGAAGCTCTCGTGATCAGGTGCTATATCAGGCTACCTCTTCCTAGGGGAGGTGCCTGATTATTGTTGTGCTTCCTGGCTTGGTCTGCCATGTCCCTGCCTGGCTGTGCGCTGTATTCGGGCCCCCTGCCTTGCACTCTGTTGTGCCTCTTGGCACACGCTCTGAACCTGCACTCTGCCTTGTACTCGGTTGTGCCTCCTGGCACACGCTCTGAACCTGCACTCTGCCTTGCACTCTGTTGTGCCTCCTGGCACATACTCTGATCCTGTGCTCTTCCTTATACTCAGTTGTGCCTCCTGGCACACACTCGGACCCTGTGCCTTGTCTCATACACAGTTGTGCCTCCTGGCACATGCTCTGATCCTGTACTCTGTCTCTTACTCAGTTGTGCCTCCTGGCACACACTCGGACCCTGTGCCTTGTCTCACACTCAGTTGTGCCTCCTGGCACATGCTCTGATCCTGTACTCTGTCTCTTACTCAGTTGTGCCTCCTAGCACACACTCGGACCCTGTGCCTTGTCTCACACTCAGTTGTGCCTCCTGGCACATGCTCTGATCCTGTACTCTGTCTCTTACTCAGTTGTGCCTCCTGGCACACGTTCCAATCCTGCACTCTGTCTTATGCTCAGTTGTGCCCTCTGGCACACACCCTGCTCCTGTACTCTGTTACACCTCCTGGCACACCTGCTGCCTGACTCAGTGCTCTGACGTGCTCCTTGCACGCATCCTGCTTCACTCACACCCGGACGTACGAAGTCTCTGTATACCACGTATTCCCGTGTCCACGCTTTACACGTTCCTGCAGACACACTCACCCACTCGTGTCTCCTGTGACCCGGCCGCCTGGTGCCAGCAGTCGTGGTACCTCACCCCCTGGGGCTTGCCCCTGACACTCCCTGTATAGGGGGTGGTCTTCACTAGGTCAGCTCGCCCTGGGAGGGTTGGTGCCACGACCCAGAGGGTCCACTCCAGAAGTCGTCACAGTATAATCAGGCCATGGACCCCGCTGGTACCACCGCCTCCGTCCAAAAGGAACTGGTGTTCCTACGGGAGAGTCAGACCAGGATCGTATCCTCCCTGAAATCCATGGAGTCCCGTTTGTCGGTCATGCAGTCCTCTGACCCTGGGAATGCTTCCCAGCTGGCCAGCCTCCAGCAAGAACTCACACAGCAACGCGACACCCAGGTCCATATCCTCAACTATATGGCGTCGGTAGACAGTCGGCTTCTTTCCATACAAGCCATTTCTGCCCAGTCCTCGGCCCTGCACCCGCTGCCGCACCTCTGCAAGCCACCCCGATATAGCGGGGACCCTAAGTTTTGTCGAGGATTTCTGAACCAATGCCGGTTACATTTTGAGCTTTTGCCGCAGCACTATCCCACTGAGCGCGCCCAAATTGCCTTTATTGTTTCACACTTAGAGGGGGAGGCGTTAGCATGGGTGAACCCCCTCTGGGAGCGCAATGACCCACTCGTCTCTCAGCTTTCCACCTTTTTGGACACCTTCCGCAAGGTGTTCGACAAGCCGGGTCGGCTGGCCTCTACCACCGAGTCTCTCTTTAACCTCCATCAGGGTACGCTACCGGTGGGACAGTATGCCATCCGTTTTCGTACCTTGTCCTCCGAACTCGGTTGGAACAACGAGGCTCTTGTAGGGATCTTTTGGCGTGGCCTGTCCGGTCGGATCAAAGACGAACTGGCAGGTCGGGATACTTCCACCTCTTTAGAGGATCTGATCTCTCTGGCGACACGCATTGACCTGCAGTTTCAGGAACGTGCCCGTGAATCAGCCAGAGAGAGGAGCTCCTCTCACCTCCTTCGTTCCTGCCCCAAGAAGCCAGGAAACTTCTCCGCCTAGGCTTGGTAGGAGAGGCCTCCCTAGGTGTACGTGATCCCTCTCCTCCCCTGCTCGTGTCCGTGTTATTGAATCTCGGTGCCAAGCGATATTCTGAGGAGGCTTTTCTGGATTCTGGCACGGAGGGGAATTTTATCACACTCGAGGCGGTTAAAAAATACCGGATTCCTGTCAGATCCCTGGAGACTCCTCGGTCGATAGTTTCGGTCAATGGTACGTCCGTGCCGGAGACCGTTACCCTGGCCACCGAAGACATCGAGCTGCAGATTGGAGCCCTGCACCGGGAGAAGATCTCCTTCCTCGTCTTGTCTACCATGTCTCACACACTTCTTCTAGGTCTCCCTTGGCTACGGACTCATGAGCCAACCCTGGACTGGCGGTCGGGCAAGATACTCCGCTGGGGACCCTCCTGTCAGGAGAAGTGCCTGTTGCCTGTCCATCCGATGAACTCTGCCTGTCCAACCCCGGCACCTACAGGTCTGCCGTCGGCTTACTGGTCCTTTGCAGATGTCTTTGACAAGAAGGAGGCCAAGACTCTGCCCCTCCATCGGCCATATAACTGTCCGATTGACCTCATTCCTGGTTCTACGCCACCCACGGGTAGAATATATCCGCTATCCCCTGCTGAAACCCAAGCTATGTCTGAGTATATCCAGGAGAACCTTGCGTGAGGTTTTATCCGTAAGTCCTTCTTGCCCGCAGGAGCGGGATTTTTCTTTGTCAAAAAGAAGGATGGCTCCCTCCGTCCTTCCATAGACTACCGAGGCCTGAACGATATCACGGTCAAGAACAAGTACCCATTGCCATTGATCCCGGAACTCTTTGACCGGCTTAGAGGAGCTCAAATTTTCACCAAACTGGATCTTCGTGGGGCCTACAACTTGATCCGCATTCATTCCGGTGATGAGTGGAAGACCGCCTTTAACACCAGAGACGGTCACTACGAGTACTTGGTCATGCCCTTCGGCCTCTGCAATGCCCCAGCGGTGTTCCAGGAGTTCGTGAATGACGTCTTCCGGGATTTGCTGTACTCCTGCATGGTAGTCTATCTGGATGACATCCTCGTTTTTTCTCCAGACCTCTCCGCCCACAGAAAGAACGTGCGTCAAGTCCTCCAGCGCCTGAGGGAAAACCGCCTTTATGCCAAGCTTGAGAAATGTGCCTTCGAGCAAACGTCCCTGCCATTCTTGGGGTACATTATCTCAGAATCAGGTCTACGAATGGATCAAGCAAAGGTGTCTGCCGTCCTCGATTGGCCACAGCCCCATGGGGTGAAGGCAATCCAACGCTTCTTTGGTTTTGCGAACTACTACCGACAGTTCGTTCCTCATTTCTCCTCGTTGGTTCACCCCATCTCGTTCCTTATCTGCAAGGGAGGTAACCCAAAGGCTTGGCCCTCTGAGGCTGAAGAGGCTTTCCAGTCGTTGAAACAAGCCTTCGCCGCTGCTCCGGCGCTTCACCGACCTGAGGTTAGTAGACCTTTCACTCTCGAGGTGGACGCATCCTCTACCGGGGCTGGCGCAGTCCTTCTGCAGAAATCCTCTTCTGGACGTTTTGTCACCTGTGGCTTCTTTTCTAAAGTATTTTCCTCCACTGAACAGAACTACTCCATTGGCGATAAAGAGCTATTGGCCATTAAATTGGCCTTGGAGTAGTGGAGGTACTTACTGGAAGTCACCATACATCCATTCAAGATCTTCACGGACCATAAGAACCTGGCGTACATCCAGTCCGCACAGAGGCTCAATCCTCGGCAAGCCAGGTGGTCCCTATTCTTCGCCCGCTTTGACTTTGAACTACATTTTCGGCCCGGCGATAAAAACGTTAGAGCGGATGCGTTGTCAAGATCATTCCTGTCGTCTGATGCAGAGGAAGAATCCTCTCATTTCATTGATCCATCAAAAGTAATTACCGTGGCTCCTGTCAAGTTTACCACGTTACCTCCGGGAAGAACCTTTGTGGCTGAGAATAACCGAAAAAGAGTGTTAAATTGGGGACATTCATCCAAGATTGCCGGCCACGTTGGTGTCCAAAAGACTTTGGACTTAATCTCTCACTATTATTGGTGGCCTTCACTCTCCCAGGATGTTAAAGACTTTGTGGCATCTTGCCCGTCCTGGCATTCCATGATTAAGCCCTCTTAGGGTGAAACGCGTAGGAAATTGCTCCCCTCCATACGCCTCTTTATGTCGTTTTTACCTGATGGTATGAAGATTTTATATTCTCAATAAAGCAATCATTATTTTATCTCCTGGAGACGCTGGAAAAATCCTTCTTTATTTGTTCTTGCCCGTCCTGTGCCCAGAACAAGATACCCAGACAACCACCCTCTGGTCTTCTGCTCCCGCTTCCCGTTCCGTCGGCTCCATGGTAGCACATAGCCATGGATTTCATTACTGATCTGCCTTGTTCTTCCGGTTGTACTGTGGTCTTGGTGGTTGTAGACCGATTTTCAAAGATGGCCCACTTCATTCCTCTTCCTGGACTACCCTCTGCTCCTGACTTGGCGAAGATCTTCATTTCCCACATCTTCAGGATTCACGGCTTCCCCCAGCACATCGTGTCAGACAGAGGGGTCCAATTCACCTCTCGGTTCTGGAGAGCTCTATGCGGACTCATGAAAGTGTCATTGGATTTCTCTTCCGCCTATCACCCCCAAACCAATGGGCAGGTGGAACGTACCAACCAGATCCTTACATCCTACCTCCGGCATTTTTCTAATGCTCATCAGAATGACTGGGTCGGTCTACTTCCTTGGGCTGAGTTCGCCTACAATAATCACTCCAGTGAATCGTCTACCAAGTCTCCTTTCTTCATCGTCTTTGGACAGCATCCCAATGTGCCTCTACCGGTACTTCCTGTCTCGGGGGTACCTGCTGCCGATTCTCTGTCTGTGGAGTTCTCCAGGGTATGGCAGGAGACCAAAACCGCTCTCGAGAAAGCACGGGACAGAATGAAATTACACGCTGACAAGAGGCGCCTGGATGTTCCTCCATTTCTCCCTGGTGACAAGGTGTGGCTCTCCACCAAATACGTCCGCTTTAAGGTACCATCTTACAAACTGGGTCCCCGTTACATTGGTCCTTTTGAGGTCCTCAGGTGGATTAATGATGTTGCTTACAAATTGAAGCTGCCTCCTTCACTCCGTATTCCCAATTCCTTCCATGTGTCTCTCCTTAAACCTGTGGTTCTTAACCGATTTCATCCTTCTCCAGGCCACACACCCCAGCCTGTTGGCTTGGGGGATGAGTTTGAGGTGAATGACATTTTGGCCATGAAGAAGGTAAGAGAGAGAACCATGTTCTTGAGCGATTGGAAGAGTTTTGGCCCCGAGGAGAGGTCATGGGAGCCCAGGGAGAATATCCACGCACCCCAGATTTTGTCTAAGTTCCTCTCCAGTTTTAGAAAGAGGGGGCGTAAAGGGGGGGTACTGTCACGCCGCGCTCACCTGGGGGCGGGACCTCGGCCCCGACGTCATCTCTTCCGGAGCTGTGGTCACTCCGGGGGTCCCGCCGGGTGCGAACGCGCACCTCTCGTACCTAGGTCCCTGTCTCCTTCATGTTATGTCTGCGCTTGCGTGCTTTTCTCAGTTCGGTCTCCAGGTCAGTCCTCTCTATGGTACTGGAGGACTTGACCCGGAAGCTCTCGTGATCAGGTGCTATATCAGGCTATCTCTTCCTAGGGGAGGTGCCTGATTATTGTTGTGCTTCCTGGCTTGGTCTGCCGTGTCCCTGCCTGGCTGTGTGCTGTATTCGGGCCCCCTGCCTTGCATTCTGTTGTGCCTCTTGGTACACGCTCTGAACCTGCACTCTGCCTTGTACTCGGTTGTGCCTCCTGGCACACACTCTGATCATGTGCTCTGTCTTATACTCAGTTGAGCCTCCTGGCACACACTCGGACCCTGTGCCTTGTCTCTTACTCAGTTGTGCCTCCTGGCACACACTCGGACCCTGTGCCTTGTCTCATACTCAGTTGTGCCTCCTGGCACATGCTCTGATCCTGTACTCTGTCTCTTACTCAGTTGTGCCTCCTGGCACACACTCGGACCCTGTGCCTTGTCTCATACTCAGTTGTGCCTCCTGGCACATGCTCTGATCCTGTACTCTGTCTCTTACTCAGTTGTGCCTCCTGGCACACTTTCCAATCCTGTACTCTGTCTCTTACTCAGTTGTGCCTCCTGGCTCACGTTCCAATCCTGCACTCTGTCTTATGCTCAGGTGTGCCCTCTGGCACACACCCTGCTCCTGTACTCTGTTACACCTCCTGGCACACCTGCTGCCTGACTCAGTGCTCTGACGTGCTCCTTGCACGCATCCTGCTTCACTCACACCCGGACTTACGAAGTCTCTGTATACCACGTGTTCCCGTGTCCACGCTTTACACGTTCCTGCAGACACACTCACCCACTCGTGTCTCCTGTGAGCCGGCCGCCTGGTGCCAGCAGTCGTGGTACCTCACCCCCTGGGGCTTGCCCCTGACACTCCCTGTATAGGGGGTGGTCTTCACTAGGTCAACTCGCCCTGGGAGGGTTGGTGCCACGACCCAGAGGGTCCACTCCAGGAGTCGTCACACTGCTATTTTTAGATCTCTCCACAGGTGTTCTATGGGATTCAGGTCTGGACTCATTGCTGGCCACCTTAGAAGTCTCCAGTGCTTTCTCTCAAACCATTTTCTAGTGCTTTTTGAAGTGTGTTTTTGGTCATTGTCCTGCTGGAAGACCCATGACCTCTGAGGGAGACCCAGCTTTCTCACACTAGGCCCTACATTATGCTGCAAAATTTTTTGGTAGTCTTCTGACTTCATAATACCATGCACACAGTCAAGCAGTCCAATGCCAGAGGCAGCAAAGCAACCCCAAAACATCAGGGAACCTCCGCCATGTTTGACTGTAGGGACTGTGTTCTTTTCTTTGAATGCCTATTTTTTTCTCCTGTAAACTCTATGTTGATGCCTTTGCCCAAAAAGCTCTACTTTTGTCTCATCTGACCAGAGAACATTCTTCCAAAACGTTTTAGGCTTTTTCAGGTAAGTTTTGGCAAACTCCAGCCTGGCTTTTTTATGTCTCGGGGTAAGAAGTGGGGTCTTCCTGAGTCTCCAACCATACAGTCCCTTTTCATTCAGATGCCGACGGATAGTACGGGTTGACACTGTTGTACCCTCGGACTGCAGGGCAGCTTGAACTTGTTTGGATGTTAGTCAAGGTTCTTTATCCAACATCTGCACAATCTTACGTTGAAATCTCTTGTCAATTTTTCTTTTCCGTCCACATCTAGGGAGGTTAGCCACAGTGCCATGGGTTTTAAACTTCTTGATGACACTGTGCACGGTAGACACAGGAACATTCGGGTCTTTGGAGATGGACTTGTAGCCTTGAGATTGCTCATGCTTCCTCACAATTTGGTTTCTCAGGTCCTCAGACAGTTCTTTAGTCTTCTTTCTTTTCTCCATGCTCAATGTGGTATACACTCAAGGACACAGGACAGAGGTTGAGTCAATTTTAATCCATGTCAACTGGCTGCAAGTGTGATTTAGTTATTGCCAACACCTGTTAGGTACCACAAGTAAGTTACAGGTGCTGTTAATTACACAAATTAGAGAAGCATCACATGATTTTTCAAACAGTGCCAATACTTTTGTCCACCCTCTTTTTTATGTTTGGTGTGGAATTATATCCAATTTGGCTTTAAGACAATTCTTTTTGTGTTTTTTCATTTAAGACAAATTAAATGAAGATAATAATACCAAAGAATTTGTGTTTGCAATCATTTTCAGGAAGAAACTGAGTATTGTCTGACAGAATTGCAGGGGTGTCAATACTTTTGGCCACAATTGTATTACTACTGATCTGGGACTACAGCTCTACCTGTGGAGAGCTATTCCATCTTTGCTGCCTTTTACCATCTGTCCCAGAGGATCTGCACCGCAATGTCGGCTTTCACCTTCCTTGCCGAGTAACACAGGTGGTGTCACAAATTATCTACCTATAAACTTTACTCAGTTCCCTTTCACCTATTTTACATGGACACCCAGGGCCGTGGACCGGGTCGCCGCCACCGCGACACTTCCCCTTTAAGACGCCGGCCGAGTGATCCCCACACCTGCCCTGGGGGTTATCCACATGCATCATACAGCAGGGGGAGCCACACATACCAGGACAGGGATGGGACAATGCATAGCCGGCTTATACGCGAGTCAATAAGCTTACCCAGTTTTCTGCTGCAAAATTAGGTGCCTCGGCTTATACTCTGGTCGGCTTATACTCTAGTATATACGCTTTGTAATATACAGTATATATATATATAATGTAATGGGCTAAGCATCACCCTGTCTGAAGCCTCTATAGACTGCGCAAACGCAACGTGCCTGCGCAATCTGGACCCAGAGTGACGCATCTGGGTCGCCCTCCCTGGGCCGTGGGGTACTCGGTACTGGGTAGGTGTCAGGGGGATGTGTCACAGCAGTGGTGACCCGGTCCGTGGCCCTGGGGCCCAAAAATCAATGGGAGTTCGTAATGTAGTTTAAGTGGAATAGAATAGTTTGTGACGCCACCTGTGGTGTTCGGCAAGGGAGGTGTTAAGCTGACGCTGTAGACAGATCCTGTGGGACAGATGGTGTGGTGCAGCAAGGATAGTATAGCCCTCCACAGGCAGGGCTGTTGTCCCAGGGCAGCGTAGATGTGGGGACAATTAGGTGGTGTAGTGTCCGGCGCAGGGGATGTAGCAGTGTCAGGCAAATGGACGCAGGAAGGAATGGAGGACACCAGGGCATGTAGTTCCAAAGCTTTACTCACAGTTAGTAATGCCCACTTCTGTGCCGTGTCCTCCGGGTCAGGGACTCGGTCAACCTCCAGGCAAGATGGAAAGCTCCCCTCCAACACTCCGCCAACTTATGTGCCTTTCCTGAACGTCTCCTCTATAGCGCCTTTAAGTGTGAAGATCTCCAGTACTGTGGTACTCTGGAGTTCCTCCTGACAGATGTTCCCAAGAACTCTACTTGTACGGCAGACAGCTGTAGCCTGCTTCGGGGACTCCCTTCTCCTGAGTCCCGGCTCTCTATCCAATTGCTGTTGTGCCCCAAGTCTTAGATGGGAGTAGTGCATTTACAGCCAACTACTCCACCGGTGTCTGCTGCAGAACCATAAGTGTCCATACAACCTCGGGGACCGGGCCCCGGCCTTGCGCTGAGAACCTATAGGCAGGGTTCCTCTTCTAACCCACGTCCTCTCTGTTCTCCTTACACCTTCGTTCCGTACTTGTCTTTCTCTCTCTTATGGAAGCTTAGGATTCAGTTCTATGTCTTTCTCCTTCTTTTCCTTTCCCGTGCCAGCTGGCTCAGATCACTGAGGCAGCTGCAGCACTCCTTCCTCCATCCCTTCTTCCAGGGATCCTCACTCCTGTCTGAGTGACTTCCTACCCGACTGACCTTCTGTCAGACTGACCTGTCATACTACTCTTTCCCACTCTTTTATGTATCTTAACTCCACCCACCTCCCAGCACATCCAGTGTTCCAAGCAGGGAACCACCAAAGGTGCTCTGCTACTCTCTAAGCACTGAGCCGCAATGTGGTTGTGCAGAACTACCCTGTTGTGTGGGGTGCGAGTGTTGGAGTGTGGAAAGGAGTTCCCACCTTACCTGGACGGTGGGACACTACACCTTAGGGAAGGTGCAGTACCTCTGTGGCGACCGAGCCTCAGGGGCGCCACATACCCCCCCGTTAAACACAGCATGTCCGCGGGCTGCAAGATAAACAAAGTTGACAGTACAGGAACATACAAAATGTTGTAATGCTGCATAAACATTTCTTATACTAAACTTCCTAATATAGGAGGCATTGTTTCTTGAACGTTGCAGACAATTCTTAATTAACTATCTAAATTTCAAGTCAAAAGTGCAATTTTTCATACTTTACGTAATTCTAATTGTTATTATCTGTGACTCACTATCACTTCAGTATTCTTCATCTTTCCTTCTCTAGCACACATTTCTTCTTCTACTTTCTTTCAAGTGACAACTGTGACCTGGTTCACCATGTACAATTTCAACTCTTTATTCAAATCTCTCATCCCTGTATCAAAACATTTCTCATTCTATATAAAAGTCATTTCCTAGTTAATAATACTCTCATAAGATACATCATTATCAAAATACTTCACAATAAAACTTTCAACAATTATTCTTGTAAGTGCTGGACACTGCTCCCAGCCGGGATCTCTTGCAGTGTCCTTTGAGGTAGACATGATCTTCGCAAAGTGTCCTTATGTAAAACCAAGAGAGGGCAACTAAAGAGGCGCAACTATTAACAAATAAAAGTTTTTGGATCGCTCCAAGTTCGTGATCGCTAGTTCAACACTGGAAAACAAAACTGACCATAATGATCAAAAATAAAACAAGAGCACAACGGTGCAAACAAACCCTCCTGGGTAATGAGAGTTACTGCAAGCCATTAGTGCTGGTCCCCTCCTGGGGTTCTGGAAGCTGATTGGGAACTGCTACCAGATGTGGTATCTTCATCTTGATTCTGGTTTCTGCTAAAGGGCACTGAAGCTGTGGTAAAGGGAACCCATGATGCATCTCAATGCCCATCAACTGCTCCTCCTGAAAAGGTGATTCCGCTGCTCTGGTACGAGGCCTAGCACAGAGAGATTCCGCAGCTTGTCGGCGCTGATGATCAACTATACGAGGGTTCGGCTGCCAAGGGATCCTGAGGTCACTATCCCAAAGCGACTGAGACTCATCTATTCCCCGAAGATGTCGAATTGTGCGCGCCTGTTCCAGCCGTACCCTTCTCAGAAGGGACCTCTTCTACCGCCCCATCTCTGACTGACTAGTGCCCCCAGCGGACTCTTCCAACTGCCCCATTTCGAGTTGTCGCAAACCCACCTCGGACAACGTGAATTCGGAGGTCAACCCATTAGGAGGGCCGGGGTATATACCTGGTGCCTCCTGGCGGTGTGGCCTCCGCTCCGGTGCAGGCATGGTGGCAATGGGCGCCACCCGGTGAGACACCGGGGACGGCTGTGGAGCCAATGGCAGCTCCGGCTCCGCGGGGGTCGCTGGCGGGACCTGCCCAGCCGCGTCGGGTCCGGGCAGGGGCTCCTCTTCCTCTGCTTCAGCTCCCTGGGCTGCGTACAACTCCTCCGATAGTAGCGGCAGAGAGGGAACAGGGCACGCTGCCGGTGACATGGCAGCGGTCGCAGGCTCCACAGGTTCTGCCGGAAAGAGGTCCGGTGCAGCAGCGGTTGGTACCGGTGTCGCGGGTACCGCAGGTATAGGCCCCTCCTGGGCGCACTGCAGATTCAATGTCCATAGTGCTTCCTGCCTCAGTTGCAGGCGTCGCGTCAGCAGGGCAATTTCGTCCTCCTGCTGCTGACGGTTCATCTCTGCTACAGGGTCGGAGCCTTCAGCCATGGCGCCGGGGAGATCCAACTTAACCTCCGCGTGCTCTACAGGCCTCCTTCCCTCTCTCTCCATAATGGCGTTCTGGCATTCTTCTCCCCACCTCGGCCCCTTTCCCGCCACTGGCTTCTTCTGCCCCTCCTTCCGGGGGCGGCGTCTTCTTCCAGCGCCTCCATACCAAGCCAGTATATGAACCCCTCGGGGGGTGGGCCATGTTGCTGTCACATAGTAATTCAGGCAGGGAAGGCCCAAGACTCTTCGCGGTCTTTTCCTAGGATCTCCTATCTCTTCACTCCCTTCTTCTCCGCGCCAGCGGCCATTTTTAATATTCATGTCACAGTCTATTAAATTGGGTCTTCTGCACATTTTCAAAAGTTCAAAGTCCAACAAATCTCAGGCACACAGAACCCGATGGCATCGGGTCTCGTCATCCTGTTCATGACGCAAAGTTGGGTTGCCCTCCCAGAGCCGTGGGGTACTCGGTACCGGGCCGGTGTCAGGGGGATTTGTCACAGCAGCGGTGACCCGGTTCGTGGCCCTGGGCGCCCTAAAATTAATGGGAGTTCGTAATGTAGTTTAAGTGGAATAGAATAGTTTGTGACGCCACCTGTGGTGTTCGGCAAGGGAGGTGTTAAGCCGACGCTGCAGACAGATCCTCTGGGACAGATGGTGTGGTGCAGCAAGGATGGTATAGCCCTCCACAGGCAAGGCTGTTGTCCCAGGGCAGCGTAGGGACTCGGTCAACCTCCAGGCAAGATGGAAAGCTCCCCTCCAACACTCCGCCAACTTATGTGCCTTTCCTGAACATCTCCTCTATAGCGCCTTTAAGTGTGAAGATCTCCAGTACCGTGGTACTCTGGAGTACCTCCTGACAGATGTTCCCAAGAACTCTACTTGTACGGCAGACAGCTGTAGCCTGCTTCGGGGACTCTCTTCTCCTGAGTCCCGGCTCTCTATCTAATTGCTGTTGTGCCCCAAGTCTTAGATGGGAGTAGTGCATTTACAGCCAACTACTCCACCGGTGTCTGCTGCAGAACCATAAGTGTCCATACAACCTCGGGGACCGGGCCCCGGCCTTGCGCTGAGAACCTATAGGCAGGGTTCCTCTTCTAACCCATGTCCTCTCTGTTCTCCTTACTCCTTCGTTCCGTACTTGTCTTTCTCTCTCTTATGGAAGCTTAGGTTCCTGTTCTATGTCTTTCTCCTTCTTTTCCTTTCCCGTGCCAGCTGGCTCAGATCACTGAGGCAGCTGCAGCACTCCTTCCTCCATCCCTTCTTCCAGGGATCCTCACTCCTGTCTGAGTGACTTCCTACCCGACTAACCTTCTGTCAGACTGACCTGTCATACTACACTTTCCCACTCTTTTATGTATCTTAACTTCACCCACCTTCCAGCACATCCAGTGTTCCAAGCAGGGAACCACCAAAGGTGCTCTGCTACTCTCTAAGCACTGAGCCGCAATGTGGTTGTGCAGAACTACCCTGTTGTGTGGGGTGCGAGTGTAGGAGTGTGGAAAGGAGTTCCCACCTTACCTGGACGGTGGGGCACTACACCTTAGGGAAGGTGCAGTACCTCTGTGGCGACCGAGCCTCAGGGGTGCCACACATCCCCCACAGAGTGACGCAGACCCCCAGGAGATCGCAGTAATGCGTAAGCAATGAACGCATAATGCAATCTCTGCAACACCTTACCGAACCCAGTGTTGCTGTTGCCGGCGGGGTCTTGCGTCTTCAGGTGATGTCTGGAGTGGGCGTGTTGTAGCGCCGGAATTGGCCACACGCCCACTCCAGACGTGAATTGGCGCCTGCGCAGTCCGCACTTACTGCCGCCATTTTCTTGAAGACACACGGCAGTGAGATCAGCTGATCGCGGCCGGGTGTCAGCTGATTATCACAGCTGACACCCGGCACTATTTATCAGGGGCGGTCACGGACCGCCCCCAACACGTTAACCCCTGGCACACTGCGATCAAACACGATCGCAGTGTACTAGGGGTTTAGGGAAGCATCGGGAGGGAGGGGGCTCCTTCCTTGCTTCCCTGTGACCCCTGCAGCAGCGCAATGTGCAGAGCTACTGCGGGGGTCTCCTTCCCTGCAGGTCCCCGGATCCAAAATGGCGGCAGGGACCTTCGGGGGCCTGCAGGGAGCCGGCTTCCTCAGTGCCTGCAAAGCGCAGGCGCAAGGAAGCCTTCTGCAGTGCCTGTGACAGATCGCTGTTCTGTCACAGTGATCTGTGATGTGACAGTTATGTCCCCACTGGGACATTGTAATAAAGTAAAAAAAAGAAAAGTGTAAAAATAATTGATAAAAAATCGCTAAATAAATTGAAAAAAAAAATATTCCCTAATAAATTAATTTTTTTGGAAATTAAAAAAAATAAATAAATAAAAGTACACATATTTAGTATCGCCGCGTCTGTAACGACCCGCCCTATAAAACTGTCCCATTAGTTAACCCCTTTATTGAACCCCTTAAAAAAATTAAAATAAAAAACGAAGCAAAAAATAAAGCTTTATCATCATACCGCCGAACAAAAAGTGCAATAACGCGTGAACAAAAATACGGATATAAATAACCATGATGCCGCAAAAAATGAGCCGCCATACAGCACCGTACTGACCAGAAGAATAAAACCGCCTTATCAATTTTACCACAAGCGGAATGGTGTAAACACACCCCCCAAAAGAATTTCTTGAAATGCTGGTTTCTGTTCATTCTGCGTCCAAAAAAATCGGAATAAAAAGCGATCAAAAAATGGTACCAATAAAAACGTCAACTCGTCCCGCAAAAAAAAACACCTCACATGACTTGGTGGGTCAAAATAAGGAAAAATTATAGCTCTCAAAATGTGGAGATGTAAAAACTATTTTTACAATAAAAAGCGTCTTTTAGAGTTTGACAGCTGCCAAACATAAAAACCCGCTAAAAATAGTAAATCCAACCCCCCGTTATCACCCCCTTAGTTAGGGAAAAATAATAAAATTTAAAAAATGTATTTATTTTTTTATTTTCACGCCCGGGCGTTATAAACTTCTGTGAAGCACTTGGGGGTTCAAAGTGCTCACCACACATCAAGATAAGTTTCATGGGGGCCTAGTTTCCAAAATGGGGTCACTTGTGGGGAATTTCAACAGTTTAGGCACATCAGAGGCTCTCCAAAGGCAACATGACACCCGCAGACCATTCCATCAAAGTGTGCATTCCAAAATGTCACTACTTCCCTTCCGAGCCCCGACGTGTGCCCACATAGTAGTTTTCTCCCACATATGGGGTATCAGCGTACACAGGACAAATTGTACAATAACTTTTGGGGTCCCATTTCTCCTGTTACCCTTGGGAAAATAAAAAAAATTGTGGACTAAAAGATCATGTTCGTGGAAAAAATATATTTTTTTTATTTTCACGCCGGGGCGTTATGAACTTCTGTGAAGCACTGGGGGGTGCACATGGGGTATCAGCGTACTCAGAACAAATTGCACAATAACTTTTTAGGTCCTGTTATACTTGGAAAAATAAAAATTGGGGGTGAAAAGATCATTTTTGTGGAAAAAATGTGATTTTTTAATTGTACGGCTGTACGCTATAAACTTCTGTGAAGCCCTTGGGGGTTCAAAGTTCTCACCACACATCTAGATAAGTTCCTTGGGGGGTCTAGTTTCCAAAATGGTGTCATTTATGAGGGGTTTCCACTATTTTGGCACTTCAGGGGCTTTCCAAACGCGACATGGTGTCCGATCTCAATTCCAGTCAAAAAAGTCAAATGTCGCTGCTTCCCTTCCGAGCTCTGCCATGCGCCCAAATAGTTGTTTACACCCACATGGGGTGTCAGCATACTCAGGACAAATTGCACAATAACTTTTAGGGTCCTGTTACCCTTGGGAAAATAAAAATTGATGGTGAAAAGATCATTTTTGTGTAAAAAATATGATTTTTTAATTGTACGGCTGTACGTTATAAACTTCTGTGAAGCCTTTGAGGGCTCAAAGTTCTCAGCACATATCTAGATAAGTTCCTTGTGGGGTCTAGTTTCCAAAATGGGCTTACTTGTGGGGGGTTTCCACTATTTAGGTGCATTAGGGGCTCGCCAAACGTGACATGGCGTCCGATCTGAATTCCAGCCAATTTTGCATTGAAAAAGTCAAACGGCGCTCCTTCCCTTCTGAGCTCTGCCATGCGCCGAAACAGTGGTTCCCCCCCACATATCAGGTATCAGCATACTCAGGAGAAATTGCACAATAACTTTTGCAGTCCAATTTCTCCTGTTACCCTTGGTAAAATAAAAAAAATTGGACCTGAAGTAATTTTTTTGTGAAAAAAAGTTAAATGTTCATTTTTTTTAAACATTCAAAAAATTCCTGTGAAGCACATGAAGGGTTAATAAACTTCTTGAATATGGTTTGAGCAGCTTGAGGGGTGCAGTTTTTAGAATGGTGTCACTTTTGGGTATTTTCTATCACATAGACCCCTCAAAGTGATTTCAAATGTGATGTGGTCCCTAAAAATAAAATGGTGTTGCAAAAATGAGAAATCGCTGGTCAAATTTTAACCCTTATAACTTCCTAACAAAAAAAAAATTTGGTTCCAAAATTGTGCTGATGTAAAGTAAACATGTGGGAAATGTTATTTATTAAGTTTTTTTGTGCCATAGCTCTGTGATTTAAGGGAATAAAAATTCCAAGTTGGAAAATTGCGAAATTTTCAAAATTTTTGCCAAATTTCCATTTTTTTCACAAATAAACACAAGTTATTTGAATGAAATTTTACCACTATCATGAAGAACAATATGTCACGAGAAAACATTGTCAGAATCACCAGGATCCATGGAAGCGTTTCAGAGTTACTACCTCATAAAGGGACAGTGGTCAGAATTGTAAAAATTGGCCCAGTCATGAACGTGCAAACCACCCTTGGGGGTTAAGGGGTTAATGAAGAATAATAAAGGAGTCTGTGTGTTTATTTCAAATAAAGGATTTCTTTAATGGGTGTCTGTGTTTTATTTACTATTTGACTATATGTGGTTAGTAATGGGGGCGTCTAATTGACATCTCTTCATTACTAACCTCGGGGCTTGATGTCACAAAGGTGACATCAACATCTCAACTATTACCCCATATGCCACCGCAACATGGCAGTGGGATGAGCAAGGCTATGTGCCAGAATTGGCGCATCTTACAGAGGCGCCTTTTCTGAGGCGACTGAGAGCTGGTGTTTGTAGCCAGGGGCCACTATCCATGGCCCTTTCCAGGGCTATAAATATTGGCTCTCGTCTGTCTGCATAGCTATTGCTGGCTATAAATAATAGGGGGACTCCACGCCATTTTTTCCATGAAATAATCATTTATTAATTAAATACATGTCCATAAATTTGCACACACACTATAATAATTGCATTTGTCTGTGACATGTATATATCCAGCTCTGGAAAAAATTAAGAGACCACCACATCAAAACCCTGTCATGGGCATCCCATTCTCCGGACCTGAACCCCATTGAAAACCTCTGGAATGTAATCAAGAGGATGATGGATAGTCACAAGCCATCAAACAAAGAAGAACTGCTTACATTTTTGCGCAATAAGCAGTGTGAAAGACTGATGGCAAGCATGCCAAGACGCATAAAAGCAGTTTTTAAAAATCATGGTTATTCCACGAAATATTGATTTCAGAACTTAGAGTTAAAACATTAGTATTGTTGTTTCTAAATGATTATGAACTTGTTTTCTTTGAATTATTTAAGGTCTGAAAGCACAGTTTTTATTTATTTTGACCATTTTTCTTTGTCAGAAAAAAATACAAAATGTATTGCTTGGGAATTCGGAGACATGTCAGAAGTTTATAGACTAAAAGAACATTTTTCTCAAAAATATACCTATAAAGAGAAAAATTAGACAAACTGAAATTTGAAAGTGGTCTCTTTATTTTTTTGAGCAATATATACACTGTGTGCAGAATTATTAGGCAAATGAGTAGAGTTGAGCGAAACAGGTCGAAAAAATTGAAAAGTCGCCGACTTTTGGTAAAGTCGAGTTTCATGAAACGAAACCCGACCCTAGGGTGAGGTCGGCCACGAGATCGGCGACTTTAGCGCCAAAGTCGCTTTTCAAATGATGCTTTAGCGCCCTTTTTCAGCCAATCAGGAACAACGGACACTGTGGGAAACGTGATGACATAGGCAGCGGTCCCCACCATCTTTGAGAAGGGCATGCAAGTGATTGGCTTGCTTTGGGGGGGCGTCACAGGGGGTATAAAAGGGCGTGCACGCCGACCGCCATCTTACTTCTGCTGATATCAGTATAGGGCTAGCTGCTGCTGCTGCAGATTCTGTAGGGAGAGCGTTAGGCAGGGAAGAAGAAAAAAAATCAGCTGCTGCTGCTAGCGATTTTGCCTGTACAACACACCAGTCATTGTGCAGTGCAAGGGGAGGCTATATTTTGGGGGATCAGCTCTGTTGGTTGCTAAGCTGCCTTATAAGGCTACCTGATAGCTGCATTGCTGGTTTCACACTGCTTTGCAAACTGCTTTTTTAAAAGCAATCCTTTTTTTTTTTTTGTCCTGGTGAGATACTGAGCATGCATTTTTTCACACCGTACAGCAGTGTATGCTCCTCACACAGTACCGTGTAACGGCTGTTATCACGGCCACAGTAAAGCTAAGTGTGTGGCTCTGTAAGGATAAGTCGAGGAGTTGTTCCGTTCTTACAGACCTCCACCTTATAGTTTTGTCTGTTTTTCAAACAGTCTAGTCTATTTGCTGTTTGACTACATTCAAAACTATAGAGAGACAGCGTGTGTCAGTCCGTATACAAAAACACGGAGCTTGACAATTTAACATACACCGGACAGCGGTGTACGTGCATGCTGCTCTCTCAGTACCGTGTAACAGCTGTTATCACGGCAAAATTGAAGCTAAGTGTGTGACTCTGTAAGGATAAGTCGAGGAGTTGTTCCGTTCTTACAGACCTACACTCTAGGGAGATTCCAATCCCGCCCTGTCCTATATAACATTTTTCACACCAGCCAAATTCAGCCATTGATACAGCGGTGTGATATACACTGGGCCTGACACAATACATCAGTGTCCAGAAGTGTGTAAGGACATTCCATTTCTCCCGTCCTATATAACATTTTTCACACCTGCCAAATTCAGCCTGTGATACAGCGGTGTGATATACACTGGGCCTAACACAATACATCAGTGTCCAGAAGTGTGTAAGGACATTCCATTTCTCCCGTCCTATATAACATTTTTCACACCTGCCAAATTCAGCCTGTGATACAGCGGTGTGACATACACTGGGCCTGACACAATACATTAGTGTCCAGAAGTGTGTAAGGACATTCCATTTCTCCCGTCCTATATAACATTTTTCACACCAGCCAAATTCAGCCTGTGATACAGCGGTGTGATATACACTGGGCCTGACACAATACATCAGTGTCCAGAAGCGTGTAAGGACATTCCATTTCTCCCGTCCTATATAACATTTTTCACACCAGCCAAATTCAGCCTGTGATACAGCGGTGTGATATACTCTGGGCCTGACACAATACATTAGTGTCCAGAAGTGTGTAAGGACATTCCATTTCTCCCGTCCTATATAACATTTTTCACACCAGCCAAATTCAGCCTGTGATACAGCGGTGTGATATACACTGGGTCTGACACAATACATCAGTGTCCAGAAGTGTGTAAGGACATTCCATTTCTCCCGTCCTATATAACATTTTTCACACCAGCCAAATTCAGCCTGTGATACAGCGGTGTGACATACACTGGGCCTGACACAATACATTAGTGTCCAGAAGTGTGTAAGGACATTCCATTTCTCCCATCCTATATAACATTTTTCACACCTGCAAAATTCAGCCTGTTATACAGCGGTGTGTGATATACCCTGGCCTGACACAATACATCTGTGTCCAGAAGTGGTAGGAGAATTAAATTCTCCCCTGTCCTATATACACCTTGTACCTTGTTTTACAGTTCCATATCATTGGTGGAATTGTGGGTACATTTTTCAAAAAAATGAGGAAGTGTGGTGTAAGAGGCCGTGTTAATGTTAATGCCAGCTGTTAATGATGGTGTTCGTGTTGGATCTGCTGGTAGTGGCAAAAGCAAAATAACACCTAATGCAGGAGGTGTTGAGCCTGCGTCATTGTCTGGCTCCACAAGGCCTCGAAGGCTCCCTTTTCTGGGAGTAGGTAAACCGCTTTTGAAGCCGGAGCTTCAGGAACAAGTTTTGGCCTACTGTTATGATGAGTCACCGAAGGAGGAAAAAACAAAATACTAGCTAAGTCCAGAAAAACCAGAGAAGTTGGCAGCTATCGGATTGCAGACCCCTGAACCTATCCACAACAACTAGCAGTAGCCGTGGGGGGTTCCTACGGTGCCCTAGACCCCTCGATCACAGCCGGAGAACTACATAGCCTAAAGACAGAAAGGGGAAAAACTAAACTGCCCCAGAGCAGACCCCAAAGCAATAGGCAGCCCCCAACATATAATGACGGTGAAGCAAGATGAAAACACTAACACAGATAGAAAGATAGGTTGAGCAAATGATGGGGCCCAAGCTAACTAAATAGGACAGGATAGGAAAGCCGCTGTCTGCCATCCGCAAAAACCCTATCCAAAATGTGCCAACCGACTGATAGGAAAAACAGGCCCTGAAGTCGCTATGCTTCAAAAGACTACATCAGCACACAGGTATATTCTGAAGACAAAGCAAAATATCAACAGATCAGAGACAAAAATGGAATTCAGCTCACCCCCGGCCGAGGATGGCAGAACTCCCAAAAAACAAGGCAAAACAAAAACAAAACTGAAGTGTACAAAGCAGAGCAGAAAAACTTAGCTTTGAGACGCAGGAATCAGACTGGTCTCCAAGAATCCAGCAGGATCACCAGCAAGGCTTAAGGGCGTCGGCTGCCTTATATCCAGTCCTCAATTCCAGCCACCCAGTCATCATCTAGCTGCCCAGGTGTTTGGTAATCAGCCTCACTACCTTCCTTCACCAGAGGAGGGAGTTCATCAGACCTCAACGGTGAAGGGAAAAATGAACTCACAACAGCCTACATTGCTGACTCGGCCTCCAGCTCTATAGCCTCCTCTTCTGAACTTTTAAAAAATTAAAGCACTGAGTCGTCTTTGGAGGCTCATGGTCATGAACCACACCTTTCTTTGTGTCCTTCACCCCAACCAAAATTGAAGGATGCGGCAGGCCACACAACAGATTAATCCATGGAGCTGTTTTCACATACCATGCCTGGGTTATCAAGTGAAATGGTGAATTACCCAGGCCAAGATGAATCTGACATGGAGTGCACTGATGCACAGCCACTGATAGATGATTCTGCTGGTACATTCACTCAGAGCACGACATTGTCCTCACAGTGTACTGAGCCAGATTCTGACCCTGATGAAACTCAGGTGCCCCTTCCCGCATACTATACCACCATACACGGTGACACAGAGGAAGGTGCACATGACTTGAAGAGGAGGTGATGGATGACCCAGTTGTTGACCCAGATTGGCATCCATTGGGGGAAGAGGGTGCCACTGCCAATAGCTCAGAAGAGGAGGTGCAGTGCTTCCTCAATAATTATCCGGAGTTAACAGGCCTGCTCCAGAAGGTTCGAAAACTGTGCTCGCATATCCGCCGGTCGCCCGCACACTCCAGTCATATGCAGAAGCTGCAGCGATTGCTACACCTTCCCAAGCACCGGCTAATTATCGACGTTGCAACAAGGTGGAACTCCACCCTGCACATGGTTGAGCGGCTGTGCGAACAGAGGCAGGCCGTAATGCATTTGTGGGAGGCTACACGGGCAGGTACTTTGAGGGCAGACATGGAGTTGACAGGTGTGCAGTGGTCAAAGCTGAAAGACCTCTGTAAAGTCCTTCAGTGTTTTGAGGAATGCACACGGCTGGTAAGCGCAGACGACGCCATCATAAGCATGAGTATCCGACTTATGCGTCTGCTCATGCAAACTTTGACGCACATTAAGGAGCAGGCGTCTGCAGCCGAGGTTGACGAAGAGGAAGAGGAGGAGGAAATCCTTGATGACAGTCAGCCATTGTCTGCTCCGGGACTTCTCCTGGACGAGGTGGAGGAAGAAGAGGAAGAGGAGGAGGAGGGTGATGATGGGGATGATTATTTAGGGGAGGAGGATGCTTCTCGTGTGTCCAGAGAAAATGTTGGCGTGGCAAGGTCTGGTACAGGGTTTGTGCGTGACTGGAGGGATGTGGATTTGCCAGAAAGTGCTCCTCCACCAAGCAGTCGCACTGCATCATTGACACCGGGAACATTGGCCCACATGTCAGATTATGCCTTGCAGATCCTAAAAAGGGACCCCCGCATTTCCAAAATGATGAACGATGACGACTACTGGTTGGCCAGCATCCTGGATCCACGCTATAAAGGCAAATTCCAAAACATCATACCACAGGTGAACCTTGACCTAATATTGGCTAACAAACAAGCTACTCTGGTAAACCGGTTGGTTGAGGCATTCCCAGCACACAGCAGCGGTGATGGTTCTCACACGAGCCGTAGGGGACAGGGGCAGCTTGGAAGAGGTGTTCGTGGTGCACACATCAGAAGTGGCGTTGGAGACAGGGGTTTCATGACCATGTTGTGGACAGATTTTTCAAGTCCCGCTCACACGACTGGTAATACTGCATCGATGGAAAGTGACAGGAGACAGCACTTGTCAACTATGGTTACAAACTACTTTTCCTCCCATGTCGATGTTCTCCCTCACAGGTCATTCCCCTTTGACTATTGGGCCGCTAAACTAGACACCTGGCCTGAATTGGCAGAATATGCGTTACAGGAGCTCGCTTGCCCAGCTGCAAGTGTGCTATCGGAAAGAGTCTTCAGTGCTGCCGGATCAATCCTGACAGAAAAAAGGACCTGTCTGTCGACCCAAAATGTGGATGATCTAACCTTCATTAAAATGAACCATGCATGGGTTTCCAAGGATTTTGTCCCACCTTCCCCTGATGACACATAGGTTGACAGAAATATGGCTTGCTTTGGTCCTCCTCTTCCTGGGACTTGACCAATTTCGCCTTTTGCATCAGCTGAATGTTTAACATCAACATATGCCACTTTGTAAACCTCCCAAACTTTGCTGCCTCCCCCCCAAGGCCGGGGTCACCACCTAGCGCACGAAACCGTGCGATTGCCGTTGCCCTGGACAGGTGGTTAGGTCGACTCTTGGGCGAGGGTACTGGCACAGGGTCCCTCATAGTGCAATCAAGTGTCTCTGACAGTGGGGGTGCACACCCGCCGTCAGACACACCGCCATACTAAGAGGGGCCCAGTGCCAGTACCGACGCCCATGAGTGGGCCCCCCTTGCTTGACATATATTTTGAATGTGTAAACTATGCTATCCATACATGTTATCCGGTGATACGGTACCCTTTCTCACCTTTGTGCAATCACGTGTAATCCATACTGGGCCTGACACCGTCCGAGCCTGCCTCCTGATCTATAGACATATATTTTGAATGTGTAAACTATGCTATCCATACATGTTATCCGGTGATACGGTACCGTTTCTCACCTTTGTGCAATCATGTGTAATCCATACTGGGCCTGACACCGTCTGAGCCTGCCTCCTGATCTATAGACATATATTTTGAATGTGTAAACTATGCTATCCATACATGGTATCCGGTGATACCGTACCCTTTCTCACCTTTGTGCAATCACGTGTAATCCATACTGGGCCTGAGAACGGCTGGCGAGCTGTTAAGTAAGCTACAGCACCTGTGGTTTGCACACGTAAGTTTTTCATTTTTTCAGGAATGACGGTTAGGCCTAATTCCGGAACTGCGGTTGACCTGCACATACTGGGAAATCATCGTTCGCGGGTAATAATTGTAATCCCAGATCCCCATTACTAACGGTGTTCAGCGGGTTATCTGCACCTGTAAGCGACACACGCTGGCCCTTTCAGTGTAGCGCACATGCAGCCACGGACATGTAAGGGCATGACACACCAGTTATTGGCCAATCTTGCGTGCCAGAGCCTCGCGTATCCCTCTAGTAAGCTGGACGCGGACCGCGGGGGCATGACGGAGTCTCGTTTGTTAACGGATTTAAGCTTGCAATGTGTGCATCTTTTCGGTTGCTGGATGGTTGAGGTTGCCCGTGTTGAGTCAAATTACGCCGCAGGCTCCACTCCTGGTGGTGCCCTTCTGGTCATTCCTTTAAGGTTTAGCTTTGCAACCATAATGCCCACGTAAAACAAACACTTTGCCTTCATGGACGCTGTTTGGAGGCTCGTGACTCGTGGGAATAACGCCGCCCAATCAGTTAACCTGCTAGAGAGATCCTTCGTTGCTCCCAAGCATGACATCGCACTCCCTAGGAGGAAGGTAATGCCACTGTGGCGACCGTACTCCTGGGGGCGACACAAGTGCACTGATGCCCAGCCACTGCTCGATGATTCTGCTGGTACATTGACCCAGACCACTACATTCCCCTCGCACTCTACACAGCCTGAATCTGACTCTGATGAAACTCAGGTTACCCTTCCCATATACTGTTCCACCATACACGGTGACAAAGAGGAAGCTGCAGATGAAAGTGCCAACCGCCGTCAGACACACCACCGTACTATCAGGGGCCCTGTGCCAGTGTCGTCGCCAACGAGTGGGCCCCCCTGCTTGCTCAGGATCACAGCACTTGCAAGGTTGAAATACTTACCTCTCCCTGCTCCACCGCCATGACGTCTTCCGCGTTTCCTGACAGTGATATTCTGATCAGAGAGCGCAATGACATCACGTCTGCACGCCCTCTGCCTAAACAGCCAAGTGCAGGGAGATGGAAGATGGGGACGACGAGGAGTCCAGACTAGTACAGGGATTCCCTAGCGAGGAGAATTATTTCATTGTTTTCAATGTTGGGACAGCAATTTTTGGGGAGCACTATACTCTGGAGAATGATAGATGGGGCCCACCATACACTGGAACATTCCAAAGGTGGACATCAGACACTGGAGCAGCATTTACAGGGCCCATTATACACTGGAGCATTAGAAATGGGGCCCATTATGTATGGAGCATTATTTGGGCCCATAAGACAGTGGAGCTTCATCCATGGGGACCAACATATACTGTAGCATTATGTGGAGCTCATCATATACTGTTTCAAACATTATATGGGACCAATGATTCTGTATGGAGAAATAGATGGGCCTCGTTACTCTGTATAGCGCACTATGCGGTGGCCATAATACTGTATGGAGTAATATACTGTCCGTTTTTGGAGCTATTGGAGAATTTAAAATCGATATCAGTCATGAGATGTAAAAAGTGAAGTATTTTTCATTGTAGTATACCACTAATTCTCTGCCGTATCGGAGCATCATGAGTTGTGGTATGTGTTAAAGGGGCGCTCTTTGGCCCAGGGCACATGAAAACCTGGAGCCAGCCCTACCCCCTCACAACTTTAGCCAAATAACCCCCATTTTTCAGTGCGTAACTAGTATTATGAAGTAAATAAAGGGTGACAAGCTTCAGTATTAAGAATTTATGCTTTTGGCATTCAAATGGGCACTGTGTGTTTCCTGTCCTCCTCTCACTGCCGACTGTTCTTCCCCTTGACTTACATTGGGTTTCGTGTTTCAGTCGGACCCCCGACTTTTCCATATAGTCGGCCGATTTTGTTCGACCCGACTTTTGCGAAAGTCGGGTTTCGCGAAACCCAACTCGACCCGAAAAAAGGCAAAGTCGCTCATCTCTACAAATTAGTATTTTGATCACATCATCCTTTTTAGACATGTTGTCCTACTCCAAGCTGTATAGGCTTGAAAGCCAACTGCCAATTATGTAAATCAGGTGATTTGCATCTCTGTAATGAGGAGGGGTGTGGTCTAATTACATCAAAACCCTAAATAAGGTGTGCTTAATTATTAGGCAACTTCCTTTCCTTTGGCAAAATGGGTCAGAAGAGAGATTTGACGGACTCTGAAAAGTCAAAAATTGTGAGATGTCTTGCAGAGGGATGCAGCAGTCTTGAAATTGCCAAACATTTCAAGCGTGATCACCGAACAATCAAGCGTTTCATGGCAAATATCCAACAGGGTCGCAAGAAGCGTGTTGATAAAATAGGCGCAAAATAACTGCCTATGAATTGAGGAAAATCAAGGGTGTAGCTGCCAAGATTCCATTTGCTACCAGTTTTGACATATTTCAGAGCTGCAATGTTACTGGAGTATCCAAGGCAAGGAAGGCTGAAAAACGACCACCTTTCAACAAGAAACATAAGATAAAACGTCAAGACTGGGCAAGAAATATCTCAAGACTGATTTTTCTAAGGTCTTATGGACTGATGAAATGAGAGCGACTCTTGGTTGGCCAGATTGGATGGGCCCGAGGCTGGATCAGTAAAGTGCAGAGAGCTCCACTCCGACTCAGACGCCAGCAAGCTGGAGGTGGGGTGCTGGTATGGACTGGTACCATCAAAATTGAACTTGTGGGACCTTTTCGGGTTGAGGATGGAGTGAAGCTCAACTCCCAGACCTACTGCCAGTTTCTGGAAGACACCTTCTTCAAGCAGTGGTACAGGAAGAAGTCGGTATCATTCAAGAAAAACATGATTTTCATGCAGGACAATGCTCCATCACATGCATCCAAATACTCCACAGCGTGGTTGGCTAGTAAAGGTCTAAAAGAAGAAAAATTAATAACATGGCCCCCTTGTTCACCTGATCTGAACCCCATAGAGAACCTGTGGTCCCTCATAAAATGTGAGATCTACAGGGAGGGAAAACAGTACACCTCTCCGAACAATGTCTGGGAGGCTGTGGTGGCTGCGGCACGCAATGTTGATCGTAAACAGATCAAGCAACTGACAGAATCTATGGATGGAAGTCTTTTGAGTGTCATTATAAAGAAAGGTGGCTATATTGGTCACTGATTTTTTTGTTTTGTTTTTGAATGTCAGAAATGTTTATTTCTACATTTTGTGTTGTTATATTGGTTTACTTGGTTACCTGGTGAAAATAAACAAGTGAGATGGGTATGTATTTGGTTTTTATTAAGTTGCCTAATAATTATGCACAGTAATAGTTACCTGCACAAACAGAAATCCTCCTAAGATAGCCAAATCTTAAAAAAAACCCACTCCAACTTCCAAAAATATTAAGCTTTGATATCTATGAGTCTTTTGGGTTGATTGAGAACATAGTTGTTATTCAATAATAAAAAGAATCCTCTCAAATACAGCTTGCCTAATAATTCTGCACACGGTGTACATACATACAGTATATATACACACACCTCTGGCAAAAACTAAGGGAACACTTAAAGATAGGATGTGGTATTTTAGTGTTCCCTTTATTTTTTTGAACAGTATATATATAATGTATGTATATATAAAATGGGAATAGTTGGTCATATCAACTTCCTGTTTGTGGCACATTAGTATATGGAAAGGGGAAAACATTTCAAGATGGGTGACCATGGCGGCCATTTTGAAGTCGACCCCAATAACTCTTTGAACATATGTACAGGAGGGCCACCTGAAAGCAATGTTTCCATTATTAGGAAGTTGGTCCATCCATACTGTTTGCCTATGCAGTGAATTGCAGTATTGAGGCTGAAGAATCGGGAGTGGAGAATTGCAGCTTTAAGGCTGAATAACCTGCAGTGTAGAATTGTAATATTGAAGCTGAAGAACCTGCAGTCAGTTGCAGTGTTGAGGCTGAAGAACCGGCAGTGGAGAATTGCAATATTGAAGCTGAAGAACCTGCAGTCAATTGCAGTGTTAAGGCTTAAGAACTGGCAGTGGAGAATTGCAATATTGAAGTTGAAGAACCTGCAGTCAATTGCAGTGTTGAGGCTGAAGAACCGGCAGTGGAGAATTGAAATATTGATGCTGAAGAACCTGCAATCAATTTCAGTGTTGAGGTTGAATAACCTGCAGTGGAGAATTGCAACATTAAAGCTGAAGGACTTTTGAGGCTGAAGAACCTGCAGTAGAGAATTGCAGTGTTTATGCTGAAGAACCTTCAGTGGAGAATTTGAATGTTGAAGCTGAAGAAACTGCAGTGGGGAACTACATTGTTGAAGCTGAACAACGTGCAGTGGAAAACTGCATTGTTGAGGCTGAAGAATCTACAATGGAGAATTGCAATGTTCATGCTTTCCTGACAGTGTGTGAAAGGGTTGCCGAGAGGAAGAAACTCCTACCAGAGCAGTGGGCAGAGGTAGTGGAGCCATACTTGACATGGGAACCCCAGAAAGCATACTATGATTTAGCTTTGCTATTGCATACATACATACATAAACTAAAGAGTATGGCAAGCTAAAAATGGAGCATTTTTCACGCTTGGGGTTAAAAATGACTCTCAGCGCCTAGTGGGTTCACCGTTGGGCATATCACTGGGACAAACCACAGTGCCCCCAAGTGTTTAACCTGTTGCACCTGGTCCAGAAGTGGCTGCAGCCAGAATCCCCTAAGCCTGCACAGATAGTAGAACGGGAGGTGATGGACCGGTTTGTGCACTCCCTGCCAAGGCCTGTACAGACTTGGGTTGCCCAGGGTGATGCCCGGAATGCCGATGAACTGGTCAGACTAGTCGAGAGATACCAGGGGATGGAAGGTTCCGTGGGAAAGTAGCCCAGTCCATACTGGGGGGACGGAGGCCCAAAAGGGATTTGTCTCCCATACTGTTTGCCTATGCAGTGAATGAAATGGCTGCCAAAAATGTGGACGCACCCCAATACCCCTTTGACGAGATGTACAGGAGGGCCTATGAAAAAAATGTTACCGTTATTAGGAAGTGGGTCTCCGTTAGTGTTTGCTTATGCAGTAAATGCAAGGGCTGCCAAAAATGTGGTCACATCCCAATACCCCTTTGAGTCGAGACATGGAGGAGGGCCTCATAAAAAATGTTCCCACTAGAAAGGAGCTGGTCTCCTATACTTGTAATGCCCATGCCCTAAGTGTATGAACATACTGTATAACCATTTTTTTGGTACGGGACAAACCACCGCGCTCTCAATTGGAGGTGCATGGTTAGTCTGCCTCCACCTGGTGCACCCTGGGTAACACTAAAGGACTAACAATCTTGACGACCAAACAATCAAACTACATCTAGATCTCCTGGTCAATATATTTTACATCATATTTGATAATTAACAATGGATCATATTTGATAATGTCTACAAATAATAATGGTACCATCACAAATTACATTCCTCAAATGAAAGATATTGGACCCACTGTGAAAATCTGCCAAAACAATGTTGAAGGTATCAGCTGCTCAAAATGTGATTTCCTTCTCAAGTTTCTCTCTGATAGCAAAATAAACATTCTTATTCTTCAGGAAACTCATGTTGAAAATGAAGACCCACTTCTAGCTCGTGGCTCCATTTCTGGTTTTGATTTAATTGGTGCTACATATGACCCGCACTACGGTGTAGCTACCCATGTAAAAGGCAACATTGAAAATGTAATGCTTGAATCTACATCTGTTGAAAATTTAATCCTTTAAGCTGTGATTAAAGTTGGTGATATCACAAATTGTTAATATTTACAAGCCTCCTGCACACTGAAGTTATTCATCCATCCACATTCTACCGTGTACATAGGAGATTTCAACAGTCACCACGAGCTCTGGCAATATGCTAGTAATGACGACAATGGTGAGCACCTGGTAAACTGGTCTGACGTGCATAACACATTCCTGGTTTTCGATGCAAAGGATTTTCGAACCTTCCAATCAGCAGCCTGGCAGAGAGGATACAACCCTGATCTACAGTATGTTTCGCATCACGCAATAGAAACAATCAACCTTTATCTACATCTCTGTGTGTTGTCAAACATTTCCCTCATAATCGGCATCGCCCTGTCATTATCACCATTGGAGAATCCATTCCTCTTGTAACTTCATATCCACATCCTCGAAGAAATTTTTGCTAAGGCCAACTAAAAAAAGTTTGCAGATCATCTTGATAAGTGTATTGGCTGGATACCTCCAATCAGTAAAAACTAGAGTTGAGCGAAACGGGTCGAAAAAATTCAAAAGTCGCCGACTTTCGCCAAAGTCGGGTTTCATGAAACGAAACCCGACCTTAGCGTGAGGTCGGCCACGAGGTCGGCGACCATTGCGCCAAAGTCGCGTTTCAAAAGATGCTTTTGCGCCCTTTTTCAGTCAATCAGGAAGAACGGACACTGTGGGTAACGTGATGACATAGGCAGCGGTTACCACCATGTTTGTGAAGGGCATGCAATTGATTGGCTTGCTTTGTGTGGCGTCACAGGGGATATAAAAGGGTGTGCACGCCGACCGCCATGTTACTTATGCTGATCTCAGAATAGGGAGAGCTGCTGCTGCTGATTCTGTAGGGAGAGTGTTAGGCAGGGAAGAAGATACCAAAAACTACTGCTGCTAGCGATTTTGCCTGTACAACACACCAGTTACTGTGCAGTGCAAGGGGAGGCTATATTTCGGTGCATCAGCTCTGTTGGTTATTAGGCTGCCTTTTAAGGCTCCCTGATAGCTGCATTGCTGTTTTCACACTGCTGAGCAAACTGCTTTTTTCAAAGCAATCCAAATTTTATTTGTTTTGTCCTGGTGAGTTACTGAGCGTTCATTTTTTCACACACCATACAGCGGTGTACGCACCTCACACAGTACCGGCTGTTATCACGGCCAAATTGAAGCTATCTGTGTGTGACTCTGTAAGAAAAAGCTGAGGAGTTTGTCCGTTCTTACAGACCTACACTCTAGGGAGATTCCAATTCTGCCCAGTTCTATATACACCTTGTAGTTAGTCATACACTAGGCAATTTCTGCCTGTCACATTGTGGTGTAATCTGTCCTGGGCCTGAGACAATAGTTCAGCGGCCAAATTGAAGCTATCTGTGTGTGACTCTGTAAGAAAAGGCAGAGGAGTTTGTCCGTTCTTAAAGACCTACACTCTAGGGAGATTCCAATTCTGCCCAATTCTATATACACCTTGTAGTTAGTGATACACTAGGCAATTTCTGCCTGTCACATTGCGGTGTAATCAGTCCTGGGCCAGAGACAATAGTTCAGCGTCCTCCAATCTACATTGAGATTCAAATTCTCACCAATACTCTATACAGCTTTTGCCTTCTCATACACCAGCCAATTTCTGCCTGTCATATTGCGGTGTAATCTATACTGGGCCTGAGACAATAGTTCAGCGTCCTCCAATCTACAGTGAGATTAAAATTCTCACCAATACTCTATACAGCTTCTGCCTTCTCATACACCAGCCAATTTCTGCCTGTCACATAGCGGTGTAATCTATACTGGGCCGGAGACAATAGTTTAGCATCCTCCAATCTACATTGAGATTCAAATTCTCACCAATACTCTATACAGCTTTTGCCTTCTCATACACCAGCCAATTTCTGCCTGTCATATTGCGGTGTAATCTATACTGGGCCTGAGACAATAGTTCAGCGTCCTCCAATCTACAGTGAGATTAAAATTCTCACCAATACTCTATACAGCTTCTGCCTTCTCATACACCAGCCAATTTCAGCCTGTCACATTGCGGTGTAATCTATACTGGGCCGGAGACAATAGTTCAGCGTCCTCCAATCTACAGTGAGATTCAAATTCTCACCAATACTCTATAGATCCTTTACCTTGTTTTACAGTACCATATAGCTCATAATTTTTTCATGGAAGAACACCCCATTAACATATAGTAAAACAAGTATACATATGTGTAGTATTACTAACCAAATGGGTATAATTATATAAAGACATGAAGGGCAATCACAAAAATTATGTAAGATATATACAAAAAAACGGCAAACAAAGAGTCCAAAACCATAAATTTACAAATTAGCAATAATTTTATTCAAGTATATCAGGATTATCGAAAGAAGGTGAAGTAAGAGTCAATGATGACCATAATAGGTACATGGGCAAAGACAATAGGGCACACAAGGGGATATGGACATGGGAATGTTCATAATTTTACAAATATACCATACAAAATTTAAATATTCCACATAATCCCATAGTTAGGAAATAGCCAGTCACAGAATCAGAATCAAAACCGGATAGCACTACCATAGGTGGAGGAGCCTGCCACCACTAATGGTATGTACTAAATCCAGAGTAAACCATACACAATCACATATCATAATATTACCTTCAGACGGGTCTATGATGTAAGTCCACCCAGGTGCATCCTCCCCATCGCATGTTTCGGCTAAATGGCCTTCATCAAGGGGTATAGAGAAAGTAAGAAACAGGAAGTATTTAAAAGAGAAGCCCACCAATGGAGTTGAAGCTACAGCACACGTGATATAGCAAGCCAATAGAATAGCACATTTTGCCTCTCTCCCATAAGATGGCCGCTATCGTCATGGAGATATCAGAAAGCAGCACTTCCCATAAAAAGTATATATATATATATATATATATATATATATATATATATCGGTATCAGATAAAATACCCATAAGAGAGGGAAGATCCAGCCTCATAATAGTAGCCATTAGCCACAAAAGTCCCTCAAGATAGATATAATAGTATTTAATCCATTAACCTAGATAGCCCAAGGTAACCATAGTACGCCAAATAAAACAAATAAAAAAGTTTCACACATAATCCAATGTTATATAAGGTCACCGCAACCTACAGAGTCAAAGGCATAACTATGGTGGCCCAGGGAGAGTTTCACGCAGTATCTGATAATGTATCGCATCACACCGCCCCCAAAAAGAAAGGAAGCCGTGGGCGTGACCATAGTGTCCAAAGACGCGAATCCGCATCAAAAGGCCGTGACTAGTAACGTCACAGACCTGCGACCGTTCCCTCGGCAACGGCCATCAGGCATCCAGGAAGTGGCGACATATAGACGCACCACAATGCGCGCAAGTAATGCGCCCAGTGCCTCAGAGGGCATCACATCCGCCCATGGTGACGCAGGCGTATCCGCGGCAACCACGACGCCGCACGGCGTCGGCATCACATGACCGGCGGCGTCACAGAAGTGACCGCCCGCCAGACAAGACCCAATGCCAAAAGCCGTCCGGCGTGTAGGAAGCAGCGCCACGCATGCATGCAGGAAGGGCATGAGATGTTCTGGGGACCCGATCAGAAGGAAACATTCATATTAAATAGTCATTATAGAGAGGCAGGAGAAGCATAATTAGAGTGAGGGGGCACAAAAAAAGGAAATATAACAAATAAAGCATAATATAAATAAATACTAAATAAGATAATCAGCCAGATGAAAGAAACTAAAGCATTAATGACAGCAAAAATATAGTCATCATTACAACAATATAGCTATATCCCAAATATCCCATCAAAAGGCAATAATAGCCACAATACATGGTCCAGATGTATAGCACATCATAAGACTTATTGTAAAAGATGTAGAGTCTTCATCCGCTTGCTAAGATCCAAATGGCTGCATTTTCCTTAAAACGTGTGTCCAAGATCATAGAGGAGTAGAGCACAAAAACACCAGTGGACAAATTCTAAAATTAATAATAACAGGAAATAAAGTTAAAACCAAACCACATGCACACACAAATGGTCAACATATTCAAGCCGTTAAAGCTGGTTAAAGAAATGGAGCGAAGCTGATGGCCTCATTTAGCCCTTTTGGTTGAACCGTGTCTAGTGACCAAATCCAACGGGTTTCACATTGTAATAATCTTTTCGTAAGATTACCTCCTCTTATACCAGGTTTCATTATGTCAATACCTCTGACCCGAAGAAGTGAACCATCACAGTTGTGTTTGAGTTTAAAATGCCTGGGTAATGTCCTAAGTGTGGCCAGGTCCTCGCAGACTGCTGCCGCCTGTATCCCCAAAACTTGTTCACGAACACACATTTTTAGTTGGCGAGTAGTCATTCCAATATATATTAAGTTACAGGGACATACGGCAAAGTATATCACATAACGTGATGTACAAGTGATGTAATGCCTAAAGTCATATGTCCTAGTCACTGAGGAATTATGGAACACATTGGTGCGATCAACATTGGGGCAGGCGACACACCGGCCGCAAGGAGCACAGCCACACCCAGGACGACCAGCATCCAAAAAGGTAGTTTTCGGTTCAGATCGGTAATGACTGTGAACAAGATGGTTGCGAAGGTTCCTAGACCTCCTTATCGTAATACTGGGCACTGGAGGGAGGAGCTGGTTCAGGACAGGATCTGTTTGAAGAATAGGCCAAGCACGTTTAAGACAGTATTTCATGTGGGCAAATTGTGCATGATAATTGGTAATAAATCTTATTTTATTGTCCAATTTCACCTCCTTTTTCTTAAATAGGAGAGACTGACGTGTTGACCATTTTGCACGATTGAATGCTCTCTTTATGGAACTCCCACTATATCCTCTCTCACGAAATCTGTTCGAGAGATCATTAGCCTGCAAATCAAACTCCCTTTCGGTAGAACAGATCCTGCAAAGCCGCAGGAACTGTCCCACCGGTATGGAGTTTATCATTGCTTTAGGATGGGCAGATGTAGCGTGCATCAGCATATTTGAAGAAGTCTCCTTCCTAAAAATACCAGTTTGTAGGTTGTCATCCATATCCCTCCAAATTGTAACATCAAGGAAACTAATTTTATCAGCGTCCTGTTGGTACGTGATGTGAATATTTTTGTCATTAGAATTAACCACTGTCATAAAACTACATAACTGTGAAAGGTTCCCCTGCCAGATCAAGAAAATGTCGTTGATGTACCGCACCCAAAAGAGGATGCGGTCCATCGATAGACAATGATCAGACAGGGGGAGGTCCTTCTCCCACAGCCCCAGGAATAAGTTGGCATACGCGGGGGGCAAAAGATGCCCCCATAGCAGTGCCCTGGAGCTGCAGGTAGAAGGACCCCATAAAGGTGAAAAAGTTATGCGTCAGGGAAAACTCGAGGAGTTCAAGAATTAAACAATTAATCTCCCCTGGCAGGTTGGACATATTGAGGAAATATCTGGTAGCTGCCAGCCTGTTTGAATGCCTGATGCTGGTGTACAGGGATTCAACGTCACCTGTCACCAGCATCATGTCTTGGCCAATATGGAGGCCATCAATTCGTCTAAGAAAATCCCCTGTATCTAGAATGAATGAGCTTGTATCTCATGCCCTCCCTGCACGCATGCGTGGCGCTGCTTCCTACACGCCGGACGGCTTTTGGCATCGGGTCTTGTCTGGCGGGCGGTCACTTCTGTGACGCCGCCGGTCATGTGATGCCGACGCCGTGCGGCGTCGTGGTTGCCGCGGATACGCCTGCGTCACCATGGGCGGATGTGACGCCCTCTGAGGCACTGGGCGCTTTACTTGCGCGCATTGTGGTGCGTCTATATGTCGCCACTTCCTGGATGCCTGATGGCCATTGCCGAGGGAACGGTCGCAGGTCTGTGACGTTACTAGTCGCGGCTTTTTGACGCGGATTCGTGTCTTTGGACACTATGGTCACGCCCACGGCTTCCTTTCTTTTTGGGGGCGGTGTGATGCGATACATTATCAGATACTGCGTGAAACTCTCCCTGGGTCACCATAGTTATGCCTTTGACTCTGTAGGTTGCGGTGACCTTATATAACATTGGATTATGTGTGAAACTTTTTTATTTGTTTTATTTTGTGGCTAATGGCTACTATTATGAGGCTGGATCTTCCCTCTCTTATGGGTATTTTATCTGATACTGATATATATATACACTTTTTATGGGAAGTGCTGCTTTCTGATATCTCCATGACGATAGCGGCCATCTTATGGGAGAGAGGCAAAATGTGCTATTCTATTGGCTTGCTATATCACGTGTGCTGTAGCTTCAACTCCATTGGTGGGATTCTCTTTTAAATACTTCCTGTTTCTTACTTTCTCTATACCCCTTGATGAAGGCCATTTAGCCGAAACGTGCGTTGGGAGGATACACCTGGGTGGACTTACATCATAGACCAGTCTGAAGGTAATATTATGATATGTGATTGTGTATGGTTTACTCTGGATTTAGTACATACCATTAGTGGTGGCAGGCTCCTCCACCTATGGTAGTGCTAACCGGTTTTGATTTTGATTCTGTGACTGGCTATTTCCTAGCTATGTGATTATGTGGAATATTTAAATTTTGTATGGTATATTTGTAAAATCATGCACATTCCCGTGTCCATGTACCCTTGTGTGCCCTATATTCTTTGCCCATGTACCTATTATGGTCATCATTGACTCCTACTTCACCTTCTTTTGATAATCCTGATATACCTGAATAAAATTATTGCCAATTTGTAAATTTATGGCTTTGGACTCTTTGTTTGCCTTTTTTTGTATATATAGTACCATATAGCTGTTGTTATTTTGGGTACCTTTTTCAAAAAAATTAAGAAGTATGGTGGAAGAGGCCGTGGAAGTGGGTGGGGGTAGCCAGCTGGTCCTGATGGTGGTGTTTGTGGTGGTGCTTCTGCTGGTTGTGGCAAAACCACAATAGCACCTAAGGCAGGAGGTGGTGAGCCTGCGTCATTGTCTGGCTCCACAAGGCCTCGTAGGCTCCCTTTTCTGGGAGTAGGTAACAAGTTTTGGCTTACATTGCTGACACAGCCTCCAGCTCTATCGCCTCCTCTTCTGAAGTTTCAAAAAATAAAAGCACTGCATTGTCAGTGGAGGCTCCTGGTCAGGAACAACACCTTTCCTTGTGTCCTTCACCCCTACCAAAAGTGAAGGATGCGGCAGGCCACACTACAGATTACTCCATGGAGCTCTTTTCTCATACCTTGCCTGGGTTATCAAGTCAAATCGTGAATTCCCCAGTCCAAGATGAAGCTGCCATGGAGTGCACTGATGCACAGCCACTGCTAGATTTATCTGCTGGTACATTCACTCAGAGCACTACATTGTCCTCGCAGTGTACTGAGCCAGAATCTGACCCTGATGAAACTCAGGTGCCCCTTCCCGCATACTATACCACCATACACGGTGACACAGAGGAAGGTGCACATGACTTTGAAGAGGAGGTGATGGATGACCCAGTTGTTGACCCAGATTGGCATCCATTGGGGGAAGAGGGTGCCGCTGCCAATAGCTCAGAAGAGGAGGAGAAGCATCCGCAGCAGGCATCGACATCGCTACAGCTGTTATCTGGCAGGCCCGGAGCAGTCCAAAAATGGGTTACAAAAAGCAAAAGAGTTGCAGGACAACTTGGCCAGACAATCAAAATAGCACAGCGTGCAAGGCCTCAAAATGTCTTCCATAGTAGGAAGAGTGCAGTGTGGCACTTTTTTGAACAAAATCCTAATGATCAGGCAAAGGTTATCTGTAAGAAGTGCGCAAAGACCTTTAGCCGAGAGAAAAATCAGAGAAATTTGAATACCAGTTGCATGCTTAGACATTTAACCACCATGACCTTGCAAGCGTGGACGGACTACCAAACCTCACGTACCACATGTGCAACTGCTCCCAAAGAAGGTAGTCAGCAACGCTACATTGTTTCCCCCACTGTAAGCCCACCGGTTAGCACACCACCAGCAGCAAATGTTGAGGTGTCGTCGCAAGGCCAATTCAGTCAGGGAATCACAATGTTATGTCAACGAAAGACTGAATCTAGGCCATCAGAAAGAACACCAACTCCATCACCATCATCAACCCTCTCTTAGTCCGCCTCCAGTGCTAGTTCCACCATATGCAGCTCTCAAGTCCAGCTCACCTTACCAGAGACTATGAGTAGGACAAGAAAGTACTCATACTCTCATCCGCGTACACTGGGTTTGAATGCCCACATTGCCAAACTAATCTCGTTAGAGATGATGCCCTACCGATTGGTTGAAAGCGCAGCTTTCCGCGAACTCATGACCTACGCAGTACCACCCTATGACCTACCCAGTCGCCACTTCTTTTCTCGCAAAGCCATCCCAGCCCTCCACCTTCATGTGAAAGACCGCATTGTCTATGCACTCAAGCAATCAGTGAGTGGAAAGGTGTACCTCACAACTGATGCATGGTCCAGTAGGCATGGCCAGGGCCGTTACGTGTCCATCACTGCGCACTGGGTTAATTTGGTGGATGCAGGGTCCACAGGGGACAGCGGTGTGGGACAGTGCTGTCTAGCCCACGATATAGGAAACAGTTAGCTGTAGGCGTTTGACCATCCTCCTCCTCCTCCAGAAGCGAAAGCTCATCCACAGAGTGCAGTCGCACGAGCACTCCATCCGCAGCTGCCAGTGTTGCACACGAGGTGTCCCCCTATCGATCAACTAGTGGAAAGCGTCAGCAGGCTGTGTTGCAGATGATGTGTTTGGGCAACAGACACACCGCGGAGGTACTGGCTGACTACTTTCAGCGACAAACTGAGTCATGGCTGGGCAGTCTACATCTTGAGGCAAGATGCAAGAGGCAAGGTAGTTAGTGATAACGGCCGGAATTTTGTGGCAGCCATAGCCCTTTCAAAACTCAGACACATACCTTGCTTGGCTCACACCTTGAACCTGGTGGTGCAGTGCTTCCTCAATAATTATCTGGAGTTAACAGGCCTGCTTCATAAGGTTCGAAGACTGTGCTCACACATCCGCCGGTCGCCGGTACACTCCAGTCGTATGCAGAAGCTGCAGTGATTGCTCCACCTTCCCAAGCACCGCCTAATTATCAACGTTGCAACAAGGTGGAACTCCACCCTGCACATGGTTGAGCGGCTGTGCGAACAGAGGCAGGCTGTAATGCATTTGTGGGAGGATACACGGGCAGGCACTTTGAGGGCAGACATGGAGTTGACAGGTGTGCAGTGGTCAAAGCTGAAAGACCTCTGTAAAGTCCTTCAGTGTTTTGAGGAATGCACACGGCTAGTAAGTGCAGACAATGCCATCATAAGCATGAGCATCCCATTTATGTGTCTGCTCATGCAAACTTTGACGCACATTAAGGAGCAGGCGTCTGCAGCCGAGGGAGATGAGGAGGAAGAGGAGGAGGGAAGCCTTGATGACAGTCAGCCATTGTCTGCTCCGGGACCTCTCCTGGACAAGGTGGAGGAAGAAGAGGAAGAGGAGTAGGATGATGATGGGGACGATTATTTAGGGGAGGAGGATGCTTCTCGTGGGGCAAGAGAAAATGATGGCATGGCAAGGTCTGGTACAGGGTTTGTGCGTGACTGGAGGGATGTGGATTTGCCAGAAAGTGCTCCTCCACCAAGCACACGCAGTGCATCATTGACACCGGGAACATTGGCCCACATGTCAGATTATGCCTTGCAGATCCTAAAAAGGGACCCCCGCATTGCCAAAATGATGAACGATGACGACTACTGGTTGGCCAGCATCTTGGATCCACGCTATAAAGGCAAATTCCAAAACATAATGCCACAGGAGAACCTTGACCTAATATTGGCTAACAAACGAGAAACTCTGATAAACCGGTTGGTTGAGGCATTCCCAGCACACAGCAGCGGTGATGGTTCTCACATGAGCCGTAGGGGCCGGGGGCAGCTTGGAAGAGGTGTTCGTGGTGCACACATCAGAAGTGGGGTTGGAGACAGGGGTTTCAAGACCATGTTGTGGACTGATTTTTCAAGTCCCGCTCACACGACTGGTAATACTGCATCGATTGAAAGTGACAGGAGACAGCAGTTGTCAACTATGGCTACAAACTACTTCTCGTCCCATATCGATGTTCTCCCGCACAGGTCATTCCCATTTGACTCTTGGGCCGCTAAACTGGACACCTGGCCTGAATTGGCACAATATGCCTTACAGGAGCTCGCTTGCCCAGCTGCAAGTGTGCTATCACAAAGAGTCTTCAGTGTAGCTGGATCAATCCTGTCAGAAAAAAGGACCCGTCTGTTCACGCAAAATGTGGATGATCTAACCTTCATTAAAATGAACCATGCATGGGTTTCCAAGGATTTTGTCCCATCTTCCCCTGATGACACCTAGGTTGCCAGAAAAATGACATGCTTTGGTCCTCCTCTTCCTCGCACTTGCCCAATTTCGCCTTTTGCAGCAGATGAATGTCCAACATCAACATATGCCATTTTGTAAACCTCCCTAACTGGGCTGCCTCCCCCCCCATGGCCGGGGTCACCACCTAGCGCACCCAACCATGTGAGTGCCGTTGCCCTAGACAGGTGGGTGGGCCGACTCTTGGGCGTGGGCACTGGCACAGGGTCCCTCATAATGCAATCAAGTGTCTCTGATGGTGGGGGTGCACACCCGCCATCAGACACACCACCGTACTATGAGGGGCCCAGTGCCAGTACCGACACCCACGAGTGTGCCCCCCTTGCTTGGGCAGGGCCACAGCATTTGCAATGTTTACCTCTCCCTGCTCCTCCGCTGTGTAGTCTGGGCTGTCAAATCCTTCACAGGGACTGCCACTACAAATTTGTTGAACTGATAGATGATGGTTAAGACGTAGCTATGCCCTGTCCCGCTGGCTGGGCTCTAACTTCAGATGATCAATGGCTTCCATTTCTTATGGACCTCGACTCACAATGACATGCAGTGGTGGTTTATCATCAGCTTTCACAGTTTTCCTACTCACAGACGCGTGACATTCCAGCGCACATTTTTAAATGTTCCCTCTCATGCCAATCCCATAGAATCGCCTACGGCCTGTGGCTTCTGTCTTTTGCACTCCAAAGTTACGTGACAGATCATGATAGGCAGTGAGCAACATGTTTACATCTCTCCCTGTGATTAAAATTTGATGGATATGAGTAACGCTGATGGGATCAACGGTACTGCGATACAGCAACACTTTCTTCACAAAGTTATGTTTTCGCTGTCTCCACACAAAAAATAATTGAGGGTCAGCATCGCCTCTGAGAATTGTGACGGCAGTTTTTCCCGTGATTGTTAATTCCTAGATTTCTGCAATCACTAGACTTTATGTCAGTAATTGTATGCATCTCATTTCCTATGCCGGAGAGGCTGGACTGCCTTACTGAGACAGAAATATATATGAAGATTTAAAAATACCACCAAAAGTGTATACTGGTGTACGCTTCAAAAACATTTCCTTTTTTCTACTTTTTAGATTGTTGTCTAATCCATACTGAGAACACAGAGATTTAAAATGTTTAAACTATGCTATATATACCTGCTATCCAGTGATAATGTACCCTTTCTCACCTTTGTCCAATCACGTCTAATCCATACTGGGCCTGAGACTATCTGAGCCTGCCTCCTGATCTATAGACATAGGTTTTTAATGTGTAAACTATGCTATACATACCTGTAATCCGGTGATACGTAACCCTTTCTCACCTTTGTCCAATCACGTCTAATCCACACTGGGCCTGAGACCGTCTGAGCCTGCCTCCTGATCTATAGACATAGGTTTTTAATGTGTAAACTATGCTATACATACCTGTAATCCGGTGATACGTTACCCTTTCTCACCTTTGTCCAATCACGTCTAATCCATACTGGGCCTGAGACTCTCTGAGCCTGCCTCCTGATCTATAGACATAGGTTTTTAATGTGTAAACTATGCTACATATATACGTGTTATCCGGTGAAACTGTACCCTTTATCAACTTTGTACAATGTTGTCGAATCCATACTGGGCCTGAGAATGGCTGCCGAGCTGTTAAGCAAGCTACAGCACCTGTAGTTTGTACACGTAATTTTTTCATTTTGTCAGGAATGCCGGTTAGGCCTAATTCCGTAATTGCGGTTGACCTGCACTTACTGGGGAATCATCGTTCGCAGGGAATAATTGGAATCCCAGATCCCCATCACTAACGGTGTTCAGCGGGTTATCAGCACCTGTAAGCGACAAAAGCTGGTCCTTTCAGTGTAGCGTGCAAGCAGCCCCGGACATGTAAGGGCATGATAGACCTGTTATTGCTCGATCTCACGTGCCAGAGCCTCACGTATCCCTCTAGTAAGATTGACGCGTACTGCGGGGGCATGCCGGAGTCTCGGACGATAACGGAATAAAGCTGAGAAATCGCTAGCACAACTACAAACGGACATACCACACCACACACAGAAACGACAAAGCTTGCAATCTGTCCATCTTTTCTGTAGCTTGTATGGTTGTGGTTTCCCAGGTGGAGTCCAATTAAGCCACAGGTTCCACTCCTGGTGGTGCCCTTTTGGACATTCCTTTAAGGTTCAGCTTTGCAATCATACAGCCCCCGGAAACCAAACACTTTGCCTTCATGGACGAAGTTTGGAGGTTCGTGGGAATAATGTCGCCCCATCGGCAGTTGCCACAATTTATTGGTGGGCAGCAGTCCGACGGTATATGATCGTGTTCGATTTCAGAATTTTTTTTTTTTTTTTGGTTTGCATTTTACATTTTTATTCCAGCCTTTCTTGACTTCATAAGGGCATGACAAGCCTATATCTGTGTCTCCTCCACCTCTTTTCTAAATGTAGTTGCCCTTTTCCATATGTTATTTTTGTCTTCTGAGCATTTTGTCTGCTTTGGGACACCTTTAAAGGTGTTTTGTAATTGTTTTCTATGTGTTTGTATGTGTTTGTGTTTGCCTGCCATTGTTTTGAATGGGGTTCGACGGTGTTCTTCGAACGTTCGACGAACATTAGACGAACTTGCCTCCTGTGCGACGAACCAAAACACTAGCGGGGTGGCTCAATACTACTCCTGATATATCGAAGTACATTGTTAATGTTTAAACTATGGTATATATACCTGGTATCTGGTGATACTGTACCCTTTCTGCCAGGAAGTCCTCCAACCAACACTCTAAGTGTATCATTGACACCTGGAACATTGTCCCACATGTGTGATTATTTCTTGCGGATCTTCTTGTTATATTGTGGTGTGATCCATCCTGAGCATGTGAGTGTCTATGGGTTACTCCTGCAATTTAGATGTACATTTAAAAATTACCCCAACACTGTATACAGCTCTACACTTGGGATACATTACCCATTTACTGCTTGTTATATTCTGGTCTAATCCAAACTGACCAAGTGAGAGTTATTTTCTGACTGTGGAAATAAATACTGAAATTGACAACAATGACACCTACACTGTGTACAGCTGTACTCTTGAGATCCTTTACCATTTTACGGCTTTTTAGATTGTGTTGTAATCCAATACTGAGCCTGAGAGTGTCTGTGTGTGCCTCCTCAAATATCTACGGAGATTTAGAATGTTTAAACTATACTATATATACCTGCTATCTGATGATACTGTACACTTTGTCTAATTTTTATATTCTTGTCTAATCCATACTGAGCCTGTGAGCGTCTCTGTGTGACTGATGGAATATATAGGGAGATTGACAATTATCCTTTGACTGAATAGAGCTGTACACTTCTGATACAGTGCCATATATCTGATGTTATTTTGGGTCTATTTTCTGCAAAATTTTGAAGTTTGGTGTAAGAGGCCGCGGACGTGGGCATGTGGGGGCCAGCTGGTGCTGATGGTGGTGGTGCATCTGCTGTTAGTGGCAAAAGCACAATAGCAGCTAAGGCAGGAGGTGTTGAGCCTGCATCATGGTCTGGCTCCGGAACACCTGGAAGACTACCTTTTCTGGGAGTAGGTTAACCGCTTTTAAAGGCGGAGCATGAGGAACTGGTTTTGGCTTACATTGCCGAAACAGACTCCAGCAAATATGTCCTCCTCTTCTGAAGTTTCAAAAAATGCAAGCACTGAGTCGTCAAGTGCTGGCTCCTGGTCAGGAAGAACCCCTTTCCTTGTGTCCTTCACCCCCACCAAAAGTGAATGGTGCAGCAGGCCACACTTCACATTAGTCCATGTAGCTCTTTCTATCATACCATGCCTGGGTTATCAAGTCAAATCGTGAATTCCCAAGTCCAAGATGAATCAAACATGGAGTGTGGGTGGCCAGCCAGGGCAGTGGGGTTTATTGGTACTAGGCAGGTGTCTCACAGGGATGTGTCACGGTGGTGGTGACCCGTTCCGTGGCCCTGGGCGTCCATGCAAAGGGGTGAATTACGTTTATAGGTGAATGATACATGACGCCACCTGTGGTTTCTGATTAGATTGACCAGCGCTGCAGTGTCGCTTCTCTGGGACAGATGTTGTGGTGCAGCTAAGATGTAGAAGCCCTGCACAGGTAGGGTTGTAGTCGCAGGGCAGATGAAAGAGTTGGTAGATGGTGTGCAGTGCAGGATGAAGCAGAGCCGTGCGCCAGGCGCAGGACAAAGATGACAGACACAGTCATGCAGTTCCTTTACCTGTACTTGGTAAGTGCCGTCCAGGACCCAGAGTACAGATGGAGAAGGAGTTGGTCAGCCTGGAAGCCAATTTGGAATTCTCTCTCTGCAGATAGGTAGTGTGGCCTCCTTTCTAGCGCTTATCTGAGGTATTCGCAGTGCTGAGTTCAATGAAGTTCCCTCTGTTGACTCTCTTTTGGATCTTCCTCGTATGGCAGGCAGCCGTAGCCTTTTCCTTCTGGCTCCCACACGTCGATGCTGGGGCCTCCGAGCCTTAGTTGGGTACAGACCATTTACAACTGCTACTTCCTCCGGTTTTGGCTGCAAGAACGTCAGTGTCCCTACAAACTCGGAGACCAGAATCCGGACCATGCGCTCCAGCTCGGAGTGAGCCTTAACTCTGCTCATCCTCCAGCTCCCCTTCTCACGTCCACACACTTCCCCTTCCCTGCACAGAGTGCCCTAACTTACCTCCTCCCGACCACAGAGAGCAGCTCCTCAGCAGTCAGGTTCAGAGGTCTCCCTGCTGGCCTGGAGTGGGAAATGTGTTGTGTGTTGGTTGAACTGCTAGAGAGATCCTTCGTTGCTCCCAAGCATGACATCACACTCCCTAGGAGGAAGGTATTGCCACTGTGGTGACCGTACTCCTGGGGATGCCACAAGTGCACTGATGACCAGCCACTGCTAGATGATTCTGCTGGTACATTGACCCAGACCACTACATTCCCCTCACACTCTACACAGCCAGAATGTGACCCTGAGGAAACTCAGGTTCCCCTTCCCGCATACTATACCACCTTACAAGGTGACAAAGAGGAAGGTGCAGATGAAAGTGCAGGTTCCTTGAGCAGGTGGGGGGCATACTCATGGGCGATGGCACTGGCACAGGGCCCCTCATAGTACGCAAAAGTGTCTCTGCCGGTGGGAGGGCCCACTCCCACCCCACCCGCCGTCAGACACACCGCCACACACCACCGTACTATGAGGGGCCCTGTGCCAGTGCCGTTGCCAACGAGTGGGCCCCCCCTGCTTGCTCCGGATCACAGCACTTGCAAAGAGATCCTTCGTTGTTCCCAAGCATGACATCACACTCCCTAGGAGGAAGGTAATGCCACTGTGGCGACCGTACTCCTGGGGGCGACACAAGTGCACTGATGCCCAGCCACTGCTCGATGATTCGGCTGGTACATTGACCCAGACCACTACATTCCCCTCGCACTCTACACAGCCTGAATCTGACCCTGATGAAACTCAGGTTACCCTTCCCATATACTGTTCCACCATACACGGTGACAAAGAGGAAGCTGCAGATGAAAGTGCAGGTTCGGCCCACCCGCCGTCAGACACACCACCGTACTATCAGGGGCCCTGTGCCAGTGTCGTCGCCAACGAGTGGGCCCCCCCTGCTTGCTCAGGATCACAGCACTTGCAAGGTTGAAATACTTACCTCTTCCTGCTCCACCGCCATGACGTCTTCCGCGTGTCCTGACAGTGATATTCTGATCAGAGAGCTCAATGACATCACATCTGTACGCCCTCTGCCTAAACAGCCAAGTGCAGGGAGATGGAAGATGGGGACTTATTTAATTGTTTTCAATGTTGGGACAGCAATTTTTGGGGAGCACTATACTCTGGAGAATGATATATGGGGCCCACCATACACTGGAGCATTCCAAAGGTGGACATCAGACACTGGAGTAGCATTTACAGGGCCCATTATACACTGGAGCATTAGAAATGGGGACCATTATATATGGAGCATTATTTGGGCCCATAAGACAGTGGAGCTTCATCCATGGGGACCAACATATACTGTAGCATTATGTGGAGCTCATCATTTACTGTTTCAAACATTATATGGGACCAATGATTCTGTATGGAGAAATATATGGGCCTCATTACTCTGTATAGCGCACTATGCGGTGCCCATAATACTGTATGGAGTAATATACTGTCTGTTTTTGGAGCTATTGGAGAATTTAAAATCAATATCAGTCATGAGATGTAAAAAGTGAAGTATTTTTCATTGTACTATACCGCTATTTCTCTACCGTATCGGAGCATCATGAGTTGTGGTATGTGTTAAAGGGGCGCTCTTTGGCCCAGGGCACATGAAAACCTGGAGCCAGCCCTACCCCTCCACAACTTTAGCCAAATAACCCCCAGTTTTCAGTGCGTACCTATTATTATGAAGTAAATTAAGGTTGACACGCTTCAGTAATAAAAATTGATGTTTTTGCCATTCAAATGGGCACTGTAGGTGTTTTTAATGTCCTCCACCTCCCTGCCGACTTTGCTTCCCATTGACTTGCATTGGGTTTCGTGTTACGGTCGGCCTTCGACTTTTCACGATAATCGGCCGATTTTGTTCGACCGGACTTTTGAGAAAGTCGGGTTTCATGAAACCCGACTCGACACGAAAAAAGGCAAAGTCGCTCATCTCTAGTAAAAACTATGAGCGGTTCAATAAAGCTGTTATCAAAGCTGCAAAGAAATCAATACCATGTGGCTTTCGCAAAGAATATATTCTTGGCTGGACTGATGAATGTGAACGACTGGCTGGCAAAATTCTTCTCAGATATCATGGAGTATGCTCAAGTTCCTAGTGAATTAAAACATGCCAAGAGCATTGCATTGTTAAAACCTGGGAAGCCTGAAGAAAATCCATCAAGCTATAGACCCATTGCTTTATTGAGTTGCCCATAACAGCTACTAAAGCATTTAATCTATAACAAGATCAATTCAAATATTTTCGACTCATTTCCTGTAGAGCAAGCCAGCTTTAGACCTGCTCGAAACTGCAGTGACCAAGTTTTAGCCTTGACAACTCTAATTGAATCTAAATTTCAAAAGAACAAGGTTTCAGTGGCGTTCATTGCTCTTTCTGCTTCATATGACACTGTGTAGAGGGAAGGACTTCTATACAAGTTCCTGAAGGTGATTCCATGTAAGAAAATGATGTACCTCTTGAATAATATTATTGCAATTCGAACCTTTCAACTTATCATGGGTGATTCAACCAGTTGTAAGAAAACCTTAAACAATGGTTTGGCCCAGGGATCAGTGCTGGCACCTCTCCTGTTTGCTTTATACCTAGCTGACATTGCTGACACAATATCATGGAGATTTGGATACGCTGATGACAGGGCACTTGCTACAGTGAGCAAAACAATGGAGGAAGCAGAGGAGGTTTTAATAGAAGACCTTAGTATAATGGGAAAGTTTTTTTGACAATGGAAGCTAAAGCCCAATCCATCGAAAACGGAAGTGTCACGGGGTCCTTCTCTGGTATCACACAATCAACAGAGCAAGCGAAGAGTGAACAATTCCAAGACCTTTATTCAGGCAAAAATACGAAAAGGTCCATATTCAGTCCACCACACAAAGGATAAGATAGTCCAGAATAAGAATGCAGTCCATTATCAGGATAAAATGTCCAGGGAAACGAGATTCCAAAACTCTAGCACCAGAGGATAAAATGGGTCCTTCTCTCTCTGAAGTGCTGTCTGTACACGATCCTGTCCACACCGGAACTGACTTGTCCAGCTGCTGTTCACCCCCACCCCCTTCCTTGTCCAAGGGTAGTCAAACAAGTTGGGGCGGTTTCCAGGCCTCCCAGAGGAGAACAAAGGACCTTAGGGATTAATGCACTACAGGGGGTCATCAAGAGACAGATACAGTGAGGCTGTAGACTTACAATGTAATAAGAAAAACACTATGAAAATAACTGGAATTGTTAAAAAAATAGGAATATACAAAAAATGATATTCACATAACATATCACACCATCACAACTTCTCCCCCTCCCATAATAAGTGAGCACGCCATGAAGTCTACACAGACCTCTGGCCTGCTCACTTTAGTCCACATTGCTCAGTTATTTATAGTTCCTTGTACAGTGGCAGGGGTAGGTCGGCCTGGGGAGCCTATGGTTCTTCTTGTCGAGACAGTCCATCGGCGTTCTGGTGTTGGCTTCCCCGCTTGTATTGGATGGAGAAGCTGTAGGGATGTAAGGACAAGCTCCACCGCAGCAATCTTCCATTGTCCCCTGATACGCGATTCAGCCATGTGAGGGGGTTGTGGTCTGTAACAATTGTAAATTCTCTGCCATACAAGTAGGGCTGCAATTTTTTTAGCGCCCATACGATGGCAAGGCACTCCTTTTCAATAGTGGCATAGGCAACTTCCCGATCCAGTAGTTTCCGACTGGCAAAAGCAACAGGATGTTCTTCTCTGGCGGCGTTCACTTGGCTAAGTACTGCCCCAATCCCAAAGGTGGATGCATCTGTCTGCACGAGGAACCTGCGTTTATAATCCGGGGCAGCCAAGACAGGAGCAGTGACGAGGGCAGTCTTTAACGCTGAAAAGGCATCCTCGCATGCCGTCGTCCACGTCACATTCCTAGGCATGTTCTTGCGGGTCAGGTCGGTTAGGGGCTTGGCCAAGGTGCTGAAGTTAGAAACAAATTTGCGATAGTAACCAGCAGTTCCTAAAAATGCAAGTACCTGCTTTTTAGTCTGGGGTCTATACCAGTTGCTAATGGCTTCCACCTTGGCAGGCTCAGGCCCTAGTGTCCCACCCCCTACTCTATGCCCGAGGTACTGCACCTCAGCCATCCCTATATGGCACTTATCAGGGCGAATGGTCAGTCCTGCAGTAAGGATACAGTCCAGCACTATGCCCAAGTGTTTAAGATGTTCCTCCCAGGTTGTGCTAAAAATGGCAATGTCGTCTAAGTAAGCACAGGCAAATTCCTGACATTGTTGTAACAGTCGATCCACCAGTCTCTGGAAAGTAGCAGGGGCAGTTTTCATCCCAAAGGGCATTCCCAGGAACTCATAAAGCCCAAATGGAGTAATGAAGGCTGAGCGCTCCCGAGCGTCCTCCGTTAGGGGTATCTGCCAGTACCCCTTGCTCAAGTCTAACGTGGTCACAAATTGGGCACTGGCCAGACGATCCAATAGATCATCAATCCTGGGCATGGGATAAGCATCACTCTTGGTGGCATCATTTAGTTGTCTGTAATCAACGCAGAATCGTGTTGTACCATCCTTCTTGGGGACCAGGACGACAGGAGAGGCCCAAGAACTGTGAGATGGCTGAATAACTCCCAGTTGTTTCATCTCCTCCAGTTCGTTCTTTATCATGCCTTGAACAGCCTCTGGAACCCAGTAGGCAGCCTGCTGGATGGGGCGTTGTCCGGGGGTTTCCACATGGTGGCTGGTGAAGTAGTCTTCCCCGGCTTTGAGGAGAAAGCAGCAGCCCTCGGCCTTAGTACGACGACAATATCGTCCTTTTGTATATCCGATAAATGGGAGCCCAGGGGCACTTGTTCCAGTGATCCTCCCACTTGGGCAACCTGGAGGAGATCGGGGAGATACTTGTCGTCGGCGGTATCACTAGGGGGGGTGGCAGACAGCTAGAACAGGCAGAGATCGGCCGTGGTAGTCTTTCAGCATTTTAATGTGGACGGTTTTCTGTCGTCGACCACTAGAGTTCAGGGCAATAACATAGTTAGTGTCATTAATTTTCTTGACAACCTGATAAGGGCCTTCCCACACTGCTTGAAGCTTGTTGGCAGGGGAAGCAGTAATCATGAGCACTTGCTGTCATTCCATAAATTCACGGTTCCTGGCATTACGGTTATACCAGGTTTTTTGTCTGGACTGGGCCATTCGCTGATATTCTTTAGCGAAGGTAGCTAGCTGGGCGAGACGGTCTCTGAGCTCTAGAACATAGGGAACGATGGGCATTCTGGTATCTGAGATGTCTCCCTACAAATGTTCTTTCAGAAGAGTGAGAGGCCCACGGACCTTCCGGCTAAACAGTAGTTCGAAGGGAGAGAACCCTGTGGACTCTTGGGGAACCTCCCGATAAGCGAAGAGGAGATGTGGCAGGTACTTTTCCCAATCTTTTTCAACGTCAACAAAAGCCCTCAGCATATTTTTTAGGGTTCCATTAAAGCGTTCACATAGTCCGTTGGTCTGTGGGTGGTATGGGGTGGTGCGAATGGCTCGAACACCACAGGTATGCCATAGGGACTGGACCAGATCTGACATGAACTGAGTGCCTTGATCCGACAATATTTCACTAGGAAACCCTACCCGGGTAAAGATAGTAACAAGGGCCTCGGCTACCTTTACTGCTGTAATACTGGACAGGGCCACAGCTTCAGGATACCTAGTGGCATAGTCCACCACGGTCAGGATATATTTTTTCCCCGACCTGCTGGGGTGGGCCAGAGGACCTATGATGTCGACGGCTACACGTTGAAATGGTTCCTCAATTATGGGCAGGGATTGCAGGGGTACCTTATATCGAGCTCCTGGATGCCGCATTCGCTGGCACACATCGCAGGTGCAGCAATAATGGGCTACCGACTGCGAGACACCCCCGGCCAGTAAAAACTTTGGGTGAGTCTCTTTTCAGTCCTTTTTCTCCCTTGATGCCCAGCCAAGGGGATGTCATGGGCCAGTTGAAGTAGCTGTGCCCTGTACTTCTGAGGGACAATGAGTTGCCTTGTCGCTGCGTCAGGGTTGCCCTGGTCACTGCCCTTTGTTACACGATAATACAGTCCGTTTTCTCGAGTGAAGCCATCCCCATTATCTCCCATGTGCCCAGTTTCTGCCTTTCGCCTAAGGGCTGCTATGGTAGTGTCACCCTCTATTTCTCTCCTAAACTCCTCTCTGTCCCAAGACTCTCCCAATGTAGTAGCAGCGAAAGTATTGCTTACCGACTCTGATGCGGTTCGTGGTGGTTGCTCCCCGGTGAGGTCCGGATGACGTAGTGCTTGAAGGGCCTGTAGTCGGGTGACTGCTCCCACAAATTGGCACTGTAACTCCCCAATGTCGTTCCCAAGGAGGATATCTGCAGGAAGTCCTCCCATAACTCCAATCCAACACAGTTTTTCTCCACAACCATAATCCAAACGCACAGATGCTCGCTGTATATATTTGCGGGCACCCACCGCCAGGACAATGGGAATTCCCGGACCCTGGTAAATTGCCTCGGGTCGAACCACACGGGGGTCAGCGATAGTCAAGAATGCCCCCGTGTCTCTAAATCCTGACACTTTGTATCCATCAATAAAGACATCCTGCAGGTGGCGTTGCCATTGCTCTGAGTAGCTAAAGGACAGAGGCCGGAGTCCATATGCTCCAAGAGGGGTATCTATGGTGGTACGTGGTCCACTCTGGTGGGGGTGGTGGTAGCTCTTCCTCAGGTGTGGTGGAGTGTACAAGATGCACTGGATGAGGTGGGACTGCGTGGGGCTCCCTCCGAATCCTGGAGGGACAGCCATACTGCAAATTTCCAGGTTGCCCACACCCATAACACCTCCTCTCTGTGATACCCCAGGTCGTGATCGGAACTGTTGGGGCCTAGGATTGTGAGGCGTGATTGTCATCGGCTTGCGACTAGGTGGAAGGGCAGATATAATTGGAGGGGGACGGGGCGCGCGAGCAGGCCGTGGTTCATTGTCCAGAAGCCTCCTCCATTGCGGCCGGATTGTAAGGGCTTCATTGGCCAGGGCTGCAGCTCTATCCACGGTACACGGCGTGCGCTCCCGGACCCATTCCCGTACCTCTGCAGGGCACTTGGTGAGAAATTGTTCTATAAAGAACGCCTGTATAACATCGTCCACAGTAAAGGCGTTTTCTGCTTCCAGCCATCTCCGACATGCCTCGGACATCTTATGTGCATACATCCTAAACGATCCCCCCGTGGTGCATGGGAGGTCTCGGAACTTGGCCCTATATGAGTCAGGGGTGATAGCATGGTAATCCAGGATAGTCCGCTTTACAATGTTATAATCCTGACTCCGCAGTGCATCAATGGATCGGTAAGCCTCCGCCATGCTTCCGTTCAGGAGCCCCACTAACAAACGCATCCAGCTAGAGTGGGGCACCTCCATCACAGCACACTGCTGCTCAAAGTCTTTGAAGAACCCCTCCACATCTCCAGAAGCCTCATCAAACGGCTTAAACTCTGTCCGGGTGATCCGTACAGGCTCCCGGATTGTTGGGATTACACTCCACATTGCATTACTCCCTTTTTCAAGCTCCATTTCTTCCTGTCTCCGCTGTGCCCGGCGGCCAGCCTCCTCCTTGTACTCCTGAGAGACGCCGGTTCCCAGAACCGCCATCTCTTCTTCATACCACACCAACCACTGGCTTTTCTGGATGGGGATCCCTATCTCCAGTGCTCGTCCTTCAGACATCTGGGAGGAGGTGGCCGGTCTAGCGCCCACCAGTAGATCGATTAAGGCCTCTTTAGTCAGTCCCTGGTAGTTCAGGCCCAGGTCTCTGGCTCTCTCCTGTAAACTGCATACAGTCCAATTTCTGCACTCACTCTGTGGGTGGTTCTCCATTGGGTGACGCTCTGTTGATCCCACTGCTGCCACCAGTTGTCACGGGGTCCTTCTCTGGTATCACACAATCAAAAGAGCAAGCGAAAAGTGAGCAATTCCAAGACCTTTATTCAGGCAAATATACAAAAAGGTCCATATTCAGTCCACCACACAAAGGATAAGATAGTCCAGAATAAGAATGCAGTCCAGTATCAGGATAAAATGTCCAGGGAAACGAGATTCCAAAACTCTAGCACCAGAGGATAAAATGGGTCCTTCTCTCTCTGAAGTGCTGTCTGTACACGATCCTGTCCACAACGGAACTGACTTGTCCAGCTGCTGTTCACCCCCCACCCCCTTCCTTGTCCAAGGGTAGTCAAACAAGTTGGGGCGGTTTCTAGGCCTCCCAGAGGAGAACAAAGGGCCTTAGGGATTAATGCACTACAGGGGATCATCAAGAGACAGATACAGTGAGGCTGTAGACTTACAATGTAATAAGAAAAACACTATGAAAATAACTGGAATTGTTAAAAAATAGGAATATACACAAAATGATATCCACATAACATATCACACCATCACAGGAAGTATGTTGCTTTCATTTGCACAACTTGTCAAACACAATTTCTATTCTAAGTATTTCGGTGTAACCCTTGATAGAAGCCTAACCTTCAAATCTCACTTGGATAAGACAGCACAGAAACTGAAAGTACGCAATAATATTATTCGGAAACTCTGCGGATACTCTTGGGGTTCTACAACATCGGTTTTGAGAGTGTCTACCCTTGTCTCGGTGTATTCTGCCGCAGAATATTGTGCTCCAGTATGGCTAAATAGTAGTCACGTGAATGCAATCGACACTCAGCTGAACAACTCTATGCGCATAATATCTGGTGCCATCATACCTATGCCTGTTCATTGGTTACCTGTCTTGAGCCATATCGCACCTGTAAATCTGAGATGACAAAAGCTCCTACTTAAAGAATACACCAAAGTAGTGAATAATGAAAATCTCCCAATACATCAAAATATCCAAGATGTTCAAATACAGCGACTGAAATCAAGACATCCACCCATCCGAACTGCAATTACTTTGTATGAACATGATTTTAATATAGAAGCAAATGGCAAGTGTTATGGAAATATATATGCATATGTATTTCATATAGATCTCACTTGCCTGCTATAGGCTATATACTCCATATACTGCTATATACTCATGTATTCTTATATAGCCATAATGCACACAGATACACATTTACAGTTTGAACCTTGTAACTAGTTGGTGGAAATAACCTGCTACCCAGTCATCTCATTGTCTTGTGACTTGAGAAATATCTAGCAGACATAGGGAATGAGGAAGCAAGGCCAGATGGTCCAGCCGATATTGGAGACTTGCTGACGAGTGCAAGACTCCGGACAGTAAATCATGTGGTGTCTAAGTAACCTCAGGTCGGACACCCATATATGTTCATGTATTCAAAATGACCAATTAGATAAGAAGTAAAGCCTTTATGTTAATGAGTAACCACTCCTTTATACGAACTGATAAAAGACCATGAATATGAATAAAGTTCCCAGAGTTCTGCTGGAAGGTATTGCTGCTAACCATGTGTGGCGTCTTTCCTTCCTTGAGCGCTCAATAAGACTCTGTCTAATCAGGACAGGCCACAGTACACACAGGGGTAAATTCACCCAACCAAAAAATCAACATCAATTGCCGCCCAACTCGAGGCCATGGACGAAAACGCACGAGGATCCTGCTGACTGGAGAGGACAGAGGTGCCGGCCAAGGTCTTGGCTCATGGGAACGGAGATTTGCGCAACTCCATAAGTAAGGTAAGAAAATCTAGTTATCTTACCTGAATGCTCCCTGTGCCCAGTCCGGGTCAGTAACTCTAGCCGGTCAGTGTGGTCACCAAACCCAGGTAGTGTTAAAAAGTCCACGCGCAAATCCAAACCCTGGGATAAGCTAAGTGTCTACTGTGATCCTGTGTGTCTGAGATCCAGGTGAGAGAGTTGGTGGAGACTGTGACTTGATTTGTGGCTGCTGAGACACCGATAACAAGACTGAGTCTCTCTGACTAAGTCAAATCACGTCCCCGCACCACGCGGAGGTTTTGACTTAGACGGGATATCACAGGTGAATTCCTCTGAAAAAGCTGTCAAGGTCCCCGCACACATACGCGGAGGTGTCAGCTTCAAGGAGCTATCACAGGTGAATCCCACGGCTGTCACGGTCCCCGCACACATACACGGAGGTGTCAGCTTAAGGGAGGTATCATAGGTGAATCCCTCGGCTGCCACAGTCCCCGCACACACGCAGATGCAGGCAGACTGGGGGGATATCACAGACTGATCACTGGAGAGATTACCACGGTCCCAGGGTGCACACGGAGGGGTGATAATCTAGTGGGATATCACGGCTCCCGTCTCCCAGCAGACGGACGGTGATACATCCCGGTGCTAACCAAAGCGCCACGGGTGACTGGCAGTTACCGGTTGTCAGCAGCTGTTTGATGTGTCACAGAAGGGCTTTCGATCTCTCTCCCCGGACGTCTATATGTGAATTCATTGCAGGTTTCCGCAAAGATCTGAAGCAGAAAGAGTTTTGCCTTTTTTTATTGTAAACTTCCTCTTTTGCCTGCAGGGTGTGCCCCTGATATATATATATATATATTTTTTTTTTTTTCATATTGTTATATTTTGTACTCTGCTTTTCCCTATTTTATGTTTTATCTTGCATTTTTGGTGGAGATTTTTATTCTTACTGTAGTGTCAGAATTTTCTGGAAAGCTGGGTCTTTTTGAGCATATCAATGTTTTTTTTTTTCTCTCCCTCTTCATGTCACTGAAAGACACAGGCAGAAAAAAGGGAAGTGTGTGTATCCTGCATCATTTCTGCATTAACCCTTTTATTGTTGGAAGTTGTACTGATTTTTAGATTCTTATAAATATTCTGGAGTGTTTTTTGCAAGCTCTACCAACTTCATGAGTATTCTTTTTGTTTTCTTTCCTTTTACCTCCATTTTTTCCTGAATCTACTGATTTTTTTGATTTTTCTGAGTGGTTCTTTTAAAGTTTATATACTTTATGATATTATCAATTTTTGGGGTTTCATCCTTTAAGAATCTTTTTAAGGGAAAAAAAAGGAAGAAAATAATTTTTCCCTTTTTATCTCTTCTTAGTTTTCTTCCACCTTTTGTGACATTTTATCAGTTTTTTAGGTTTTAGTTTTCACTTCTTTTTCCAGTTTTTGTTAAAAAGAGAATTTTTACCTGCGTTGGGTTATTCACTAAAAATTCTTGTTTTGTTCCCTTTTAAGCAGGTTAAAAGGGGTTGAAAAGTTTTTAAAGTTTTAATCACTTTACTCCAGTCTTTAGAACAGACATAGTATGTGGTTTTGCAAGAACAGTTTTTCTTTAAACTGTAGCATGGCATAATGTATTGAAAGGAAAAAAGGGAAGTAGCTAGTTGAGCTCAATTGCTGTCTGCATTTTGTTAAAGTGACAGAGGATTTAACAGCGCAGAAGGTGCTAGCAGATAGTGTGAACAAGAAAGGATTGTTTTTTTTACGTGTAGGGAAAGTTTTTTCAGCGGCATGCTAATCTGTGCCGTCTGAGAAGGACCACAGGTCTAAGAATGCCTTTTGTGATGGCAGAGGGGGGGAAGCAGTCCGCTCACCCCCCCATCTTCTCTCTCCCCACTTTTCCCTCCTCCCATCGCTCTCCTCCCTCTATCTCCTCCCCTCTCTCATCTATCTCTCCTCCTATCCCTTCTCCTCCTCTTTTTCTCTCTCCTATCTCTCCTCCCTCTCCATCTTCATCACCAACGCCCACCTCTCATCCCTCTCCTCTTCCCTCCTCCTCCTCCTTGTCTTCCCCACTCTCCTCCACTATCTCTCACTTCTTCTCCTATTCCAAATCTTTCCTCCACCCTTCCCTCTCTTTCTTTTCCTCACCCACCTCTCAGTTCATCGTCACCCGCTGGCCCAGTGCCAGATCCAGACAATGAGGTGTCCCTAGTTCCACAGGGCACTCTCTCTAAAGAGACAGTTATAACACCGGGAGAAGAAAGTGAATCACTCCCCACACATGACAATGCAGGTGCCCTCCCGATACAACAGATAGCAGAAGGGAGGTGTGGGCCATCAGACACTGCACCTGCTGAGACTGAAGATCCTATGTGCCACACAGAGCTGCAGTCTCGGGGGGGGGAGTACACACCTGTGCCACACACAGAAAGACAATCACACAATGGCACAGTTCCTCCTCTGATGAAAATGAAGGAGGGACAGACATGCTACCTAGCACTGGGAGAAACTCACAGACACCAAGTAGGCAGGGGCAGATAGAGCCAGAACCCTTACACTATGTGCCTTTCACCCCTAGTCAGGTGTTCAGTATTCTAAAAAATCTGCCAGACCCAGTTATGGACCCCATGCCATTTTACTGAAGAATGCAGCAGAGCCTGCAGACATATGCTGCAACCTGGAGTGATCTCTGGTCCATAATGGAGATTAAAGCAGGTGAAACATTCTGGCCAATCATGAAGGAACACTTCAAGCTTCCATCAGAATTAGATGTGCATTCCTGGGAATCAGGATCAAAGCTAATTGAACAGCTTCGAGAGTGGGCCAACGCCAGACAAGCACTCAGCCTGCATAACATGAGCCAAGCCGAGACAGAGTCTGTAGACGAGTTTCATGGCAGAGTGAGGCAAGTATTCCAAATTTTAGGCTTCACTATTCATGATCAGGTACACGGACAAATGTTGGCACAGGCTTTTGTGCATGGACTAAGAGAACCAATCAAGAAACAACTGATAGTGGCCAGGCCTGAGTACAGGACAATAGCAGTAGATGTCCTGCTCGCAGTAGCCAGAAGAATTGAGTCCCTCCCAGGGGTGCGGAGGACAGACCCTCCTGTGGTGGCCACTGACGTGGAGGAGCAACTATCACACAGAGTTAGGAGAGCTGGCAGGTGTTTCAACTGTGGCAACTTTGGCCATTTCCGGAATCAGTGCACAGCACCCCGGCAACCCAGGTCATCCCGCAGAGGAATAGGCCAAGAAAGAAATGCAGAAGACAATGAAGAACCCTGTCCATAGGACAGAGGCAAAACCTGGTCTGCCAGGCGTCACGCCCCTGACATGTGAAAGCCTGTCAGCGGACCCAATACCTCAAATCACTGGGGGCTGTCATATTTTTCCTTGTGGACACTGGTGCAGTCAGAAGTGAAAATCCTCGACCCCACCAGTCTATTAGAGCACTGTGAGTCTTGTATGGGGGCTGCAGGTCAAAACAGACGTTCCCCAGCTCGCAAGCCCCTGAGCATATGGACACAGCCAGGACACTCCATCCTGTTCCAGTTTATGGGGGAGACCTGCCCACCACACCTGATGAGAGCAGACCTACTGCAGGAACTGAAGGTGACCAAAGTGTCCCATGAAGATGTGACCTTGACCTCTTCTTCACCCCAGACCCAAGAAGAATCAATCATGCCCATGCTGGTGGCCCTACAAGAGCCTCGCTCGAACAACCGGTGCAAGCCTACCCAAGGAGGTGCTGGACATAGCACCCAGAAGTCTATGGCCCAAGGGAGACTTCAAGTTGTGCCAGTACGGGTGTCACTCAAGTCTGGAACCCCGGACGCTCAGAAGGCCCAGCATCCGCTGCTCTTCACCTAGAGCTAAACTGCCTCTGACCAACTGAAGGTCTAAGTGGAACTGCTGTTCAAGAAACGGCCTAAGAACTTTGGCATGGGCCAGGAAAACTCTCAACCCAGAGAGACCACACCCGCTTCGTGAAATGGCTGCACTTCTTCCGGCTCCAGCGCCAGAGGATCATCTTGGAGAAGATTCTGAAGGTGCTCCCTGAAGTTAATCCAGGCCCTGGACCAGAAGACAGCCACTCAGCTCCTCAAATTGGTTAACAAGATGCTGACCTGAAATCAAGCTGGGTGAAAGGAACTGCTGCTGGCTGGTAAAGAAGACGCCCCAGCAAAAAGACCCCCTGTGAGAGCAAGAAAGCTCAGTTGAACGTCACCTCTGATGAAAAAGGACCCCAGCAAACGGTTTGTTTTCCTACCGGCCCTGTGCCAGAAGTTGGGAGTCACTCATGGCACTGTGAAGAGCAAGGCCAGATTGAGACGCCTCACCCACGGGAATCATCATGCAGTCCCATCTTCTCTCGATCAAGAGGAAGACTGTGAAAGGAGAACCAGACCAGATTGAATGGTGCATAACCTGAGGGCTGTGAGCGAAGCAACCATGTTTGAAACCCCAGTTGTGCCAGATCTGCACACTCTGCTGACAAACGTGCCAGCCACAGCAACGGTGCTCACGGCCATGGATCTGCCCGAAGCTCCCCTCAATGTTCCCCCTCACCTGGACGACCAGTTCCTGAAAACGCACAAGGGGGGTGCGGAACAAATGGACAGTGAGGCCCAAGAGGGCCCGGAACAGCCTTTCACAGCTCGCCAGAGCATTGTCCTCCATCCCCGTCAACTGGATTGCGGAGCATGCAGAAGTCCTCGACATCGTTACCTGTACAGCGCTTTCCATGTCTCCTCTACTCTGCCTGGTGGAGCAGCAACGTAAGTTCTGCAAAACAGAGTCCAGTGGTGTCAAAAACAAGTTCCTGAAGACACCGTATCGCACACTAGACGAAACACTTGACAGATGACCGGAGGACCGCGGAGAAGATGGTTCCCTCAACAACTCCGAAGATGCAGGCCTTCCTTAGTCTAGTCTCGTACTGCAGAACTTGGATCCCTGGTGCTCCAGGCTTAATGCAGCCTCTGTATAATTGCATCAACGCATTGCAACCGTCATCTCGTACAGAAAACTGAAAGACTTCATAGTCTGCGCCAACTCTAGGCCTCACTGAGTACGAGAAGCCATCCCGTCCTGACCAAACGGAAAAAGAAGGACCAAGATGGAGAAGGTCATGCTACTGGCCAGGCTTAAAACAGACCCACGGAGGAAAACGAGAGGCCTCTAGACTACCTGTCAGCCGGCCTGGATCCAGTTGCAAGGGGGGGGCCTCCTGCATGAAAACAATACCTGCAGCACATGCCCTCCTGACAAGGCTGCTCTCCACCACTCTTCAGTGCTCGCAGCCGTTACCTGTCTCGACTCCCACTCCCAAGGGGGGATGCGGATACGGACCCTCAGATGAAAAATCTGCAAGATACCGTAGATGGCTCCAGTTTTGCAGATGATGAAGGAAGGTTCCACACGGGATGTGCAGCGACCAGCAATCAAGACATTCTATGGTCCAGAAGGTTGTCAGTCCAAGAGCCCAAGAAGCGGAGCTAATAGAGCTGACGAAAGACCTGCCAGATTGCGAAGAACAAAAACTTCCAGGTACTCTCATGACATGGCACCCGACTTCGGACCCATCTGGGCTGCAAGAAACTTCATCACAGCAAGCGGATCGACCGTGAAGCACCATGGAGCCATCAGAGACCTGCTGGATGCCCTTCAACTACTAAAAATGGTGGTAGTGTTGAAGGTCAAGGCACACGGAAAACTGAACACAGTAGAGACACGGGGCATCAACATGGCAGACGTGGCAGCCAAAAAAGCAACTGGAGGAAGACAATATGGAAAATGGGAGAGGTCGTAGAGCCAGATGGCTACTACATGACGAATGAAGATGAGAAAACCTGGCAAACAGAAGTCAATGGGAAAACCGGTGAAGACGCCATCTCTGAATTGGACAGAAGTGCTGCATCCTCCTCCACCAGCTACCAAGCTGAATCACTTCCAGGATGAAGACTCTGACGTGGATATGAATTCTGAGGCAGAAGAATGGTGCCTACCTTTCCAGAGAGGACATATTTGATGGAGAACATTCTAGAAGATTGTCCTCCACCACCCTCTCGTGGGGAAGCTTCTTCTCCAGCACAGTCCTACGATTGGCAGTCCACGGCAACACTCCCCGAGACGAGCTGCATGAGTCCGAAGGCATCCCAAGGCTACAACAGTTTGACCTTCCCCCTCATCCCTGGAGAATGCCGGCTGGATCTGTACCAATGCAAAGAGTCCCAAGTCCTCCTCTGACACAGTCTAACCCGAGTCTTCATACAGAGGGAGGCGTGGACATAGACGGAACCTCAGCTAAAATCCCACAATCAGCTCAGAGAATGTCAATTACCACAACCCAGTCACTAAACCTGACAAAATGACTTCCTGAAACCTGTACAAGAAGTAACAGGATCAGACTCGGAAGGAGGAGAAGGAAAGCTGGATGCTGAAGGGCAAAAGCACTGGGCTCCAAGAAACCGTCTACCTCAAAACGTCTACCTCAAGATAGACCCAGCCTACCTCAAAGTGTGTACCCTACGCAGAATTGAAGACACAGATGAATGACCTGATTAGACTGGACTCTTGCCTTAACAGCCAAAATTCCCAGCAGCTGCCTGGCCACCAACAAATCCAACATCGGACAAGCGGGAAAAGTTCTCCCACATCATCTGGCCTGAAGACTTCACAGTAAGGAACCGGTTGGCGAAGACTGCTGCAAAGAAGCTACTCTCAAAAATAGTGTGCAGATATGGGGGTTCCAGAAGCAATAGCAAGTGATCAGGGACCCGCATACACAGCAAACCTGACACAAGAGACCTGATCAGCAGTAGGGTCAGACTTAGGCCTACACACTCCCCACCATCCCGCATCATAGACTAGGTGGGACACTTAAGAGCAGCATGCTAAAAAATTTGCCCAAGAGACAGACAAACCCTGGCATTAGACACTCCCGTAGGCTCAGAAAAAGCTGTCACCAATATGAAACTTTATTTGGGTAAAAAACTCAGTTTAGGGGTATTCTTCACTTAGCAGTTGACTATGCAATATGATACTTTGTCTGCATGTGTAATTGAATTTATCAAGAATCTTGCTAATGTCCATTCTTGAGTTTTTCTCCTACATTGCCAGGTCCAGATTCGGTGCCTGGTATGCACGCCCTGAAGTCAGGAGACCGCTGAGTGTTGGTGAAAAAAGTCCGTAAAGAGAAGCACTCGATCCCAGATCCGATGGCCCTTCTCCAAGTGCTGACGCCACCGACCTGGAGGGAAAACCCCACCTGGATCCACGCATCGCATTGCAGGAAAAGGCCTTCATACCAGAAGATACACCTGAGCTGGAATGATGCTGTGGATGACCTACCTGACAGAATAAATTACCTACCTGACGGAGAATACACATGCACTGACTGCATAGACTGCTAACTAAGAGACTTTGATTACATTGCACCACACCCCCTTTAGGGACAGATCTCCTGACCGCCCATTTGCGAAAGTCTGTACAGAGGAGGATGTATGCACTAGGCATATGTCAGTCCACTGGCAGCACAAAAGAGTTGCAGCGGTTTGGGCCAGGAGCAGGATTTTAGGGCAAGTGATATCTAAGGGGGGATTGTTATGGAAATATATATGCATATGTATTTCATATAGATCTCACTTGCCTGCTATAGGCTATATACTCCATATACTGCTATATACTCATGTATTCTTATATAGCCATAATGCACACAGATACATATTTACAGTTTGAACCTTATAACTAGTTGGTGGAAATAACCTGCTACCCAGTCATCTCATTGTCTTGTGACTTGAGAAATATCTAGCAGACATAGGGAATGAGGAAGCAAGGCCAGATGGTCCAGCCGATATTGGAGACTTGCTGACGAGTGCAAGACTCCAGACAGTAAATCATGTGGTGTCTAAGTAACCCCAGGTCGGACACCCATATATGTTAATGTATTCAAACTGACCAATTAGGTAAGAAGTAAAGCCTTTATGTTAATGAGTAACCACTCCTTTATACGAACTGATAAAAGACCATGAATATGAATAAAGTTCCCAGAGTTCTGCTGGAAGGTATTGCTGCTAACCATGTGTGGCGTCTTTCCTTCCTTGAGTGCTCAATAAGACTCTGTCTAATCAGGACAGACCACAGTACACACAGGGGTAAATTCACCCAACCAAAAAATCCACATCACAAGAACTTTGTGTCAGTGCAGTAGACGTGAGCTTCAAACGTTTCCTCACTTACAAAATCCACCACCAGGCTTAAACCTACCAAGGAAAACTTGGGTTACTCTGAGTATTGTCAGAACAAATTTTGGTGTCTGTGCAGTTCTTATGCATAAGTGGGGAAAACCTGACTCTACTGAATGTGACTGTGGAGCTGACCGTCAATCAATTCAGCACATTGTTAAGGAATGTCCCCTCAGATCTTACACTGGTGACAAGAATGATTCCTACACTGGAAATGATAATGTTGTTGTATATATAGAAAATCTCGATATTTGACTCTGATCTCTGTTCCTTTGTTCCTTTTCAATTACTGTTTATTGTTCATTATTTATTCTTACATGATGTTAAAATCTATGTTCATACCTGTAGGTAACTGTGTTTTTTCTTTTAGCAAACTGGTGTCTTATCTAAGACACTACAACAAACTATAACAGTAGGCCACAAATGGCAGACTTTTCAATGCACTGAGATGTGATCCGTTTGACAACCAAACCCCTGTTTAAAATAGCTGGCCTGTAGGTAACTATTTTTTTTCAGCAAACTGGTGTCTTATCTATGACACTACACCAAAATTTAACAGTAGGTCACAAATGGCAGAATTTACAACGCACTGTGATCTATGCGACGGCCAAACCCCTGCTTAATATAGCTAGTCTGTAGGTAGCTATTTTTTCAGCAAACTGGTGTATTATCTAAGACACTACAACAAAAGTTAACAGTAGGCCACAAATGGCACATTTTTTAGCCCACTGATATGTGATCCGTGGGATGGACAAACCCCAGTAAAAAGTATCTGGCCTGTAGGTAACTATTTTTTTAAGCAAACTGGTGTCAATAACTAGGCTAATACACTGCAAAAAAATAAAATGGAGGTCTGAAACGGCACATTTTTTAGCACACTGATATGTAATCCGTGGGATGGACAAACCCCAGTTCAAAATATCCCACCTGTAGGTATCTATTTTTTTAAGCAAACTGGTGTCAATAACTAGACTAAGACACTGCAAAAAATTAAATGGAGGCCTGAAATGGCACAGTTTTGAGCGTACTGATATGTGATCCGTGGGACGGACAAACTCCAGCTCAAAATATCTAGCCTGTAGGTAACTTTTTTTTTAGCAAACTGGTGTTAATAACTAGGCTAAGACACTGCAAAAAAAATAAAAAAATAAAATGGAGGCCTGAAATGGCAAATTTTTTATCGCACTGATATGTGAGCCGTGGGATGGACAAACCCCAGTTCAAAATATCCCGCCTGTAGGTATCTATTTTTTTAAGCAAGCTGATGTCAATAACTAGGCAAGGACACAGCAAAAAAATAAAATGGAGGCCTGAAATTGCACAGTTTTGAGCATACTGATATGTGATCCGAGGGACGGACAAACTCCAGTTCAAAATAGCTGGATTTTTTGCTCTATAATATGGAAAGGATCTGGCTGTATTCTGCAGTGCCAACAAGCAAATGGAGCAGAAAAACAGTGTGATTTGGTTAGCGTTTAAAGAAAATAATCAGGATTAAGATCCCAAAAAAAATTATTCTTGGCCCCTGATACCTGGGACTATGTATATAAATATCTATAGTAGGCAGCAGCAACAGACAGTACTGAAATGGACCCTTTTCCTATATAGCAATGAAGTCTGCCACATACACTGCCTGCCTGCCTAGCACTGATATCTATATACCCACATACACTGCCTGCCTGCCTAGCACTGATATCTATATACCAACATACACTGCCTGCCTAGCACTGATATCTATATACCCACATACACTGCCAGCCTGCCTAGCAGTGATATAATAATAATATTTTTATTTCTATAGTGCCAACATATTATGCAGCACTTTACATTATAGAGGGGACTTGGACAGACAATAGATATTACAGAATAACAGATAAAAACAGATACCAAGAGGAATGAGGACCCTGCTCGCAAGCTTACAATCAATGAGGAAAAAGGGGAGACACAAAAGGTAGATGGTAACAATTGCTTTCATTGTTCGGACCAGCCATAGTGTACAAATCAGGTGGTCCTGTAATGCTGCATGTACCAGTTAACAGCCTAAGTATATAACAGTACAGACACAGAGGGCTATTAAATGCATAGAGCATGTGAGAACATGATGCGAGGAATCTGATTATGGAAAAAAAAAATTGAATTGGCCACACAGGGATACATGGATTTTTGTGAGTACTCACCGTAAAATCCTTTTCTCCGAGACGCTCATTGGGGGACACAGAGACTGTGGGTGTGTGCTTCTGCCGTCTGGAGGCCGACACTAAGTGTACAAAAAAAGAGTTAGCTCCTCCTCCGCCGCATACACCCTCGCCCCTAGGCCGGGCGTAACTCAGTTTAGTGCATAAGCAGTAGGAGAACGCGCCTTAAACTCAGGCAAGAAACTATATGTCTGAAAAAGGGGGCCACCCTAAACCTTGTACAAGGATTTGTATAACTCAAAATAAGTAAATGCCAACTGGCTGATAGGGTGGGTGCTGTGTCCCCCAATGAGCGTCTCGGAGAAAAGGATTTTACGGTGAGTACTCACAAAAATCCATGTTTCTCCTTCGTCTCATTGGGGGACACAGAGACTGTGGGACGTTCTAAAGCAGTCCTCTGGGCGGGATCTTAGCTCACCCAATCCATGCTAATTTGCGCCCCTGATTAGAGGTGCGCAACTGCTGCCTGGAGAATCTTTCTTCCCAGGCTTGCATCCGAGGATGCCTGGGTATGTACGTTATAATGTTTGACAAACGTATGCAAACTGGACCAGGTAGCTGCTTTGCACACCTGCTCCGCTGAAGCCTGGTGTCGCAGTGCCCATGAGGCACCCACTGCCCGTGCCGAGTGAGCCTTGATCCCTGCCGGAACAGGCGTGCCACTGATTTGATAAGATTCTTGGACCGTCAGGCGAACCCATCTGGCCAAAGTCGCTCTGGACGCAGCGAGCCCCTTCCGCCGCCCGTCTGGAACCACGAATAGAGAGTCTGTCTGGCGGAATGGCGCTGTCCTTGTCACATACCTTCTAAGAGCTCTTACCAGATCCAGGGTGTGCAAAGCCTTTTCTACCCTGTGCACCGGTGCCGGGCAAAATGAGGGTAAGACAATGTCTTCGTTGATATGAAATGCAGACACAACCTTCGGCAAGAAGGGAGGAGCTGGCCTTAAAACTACCTTATCTTTATAAAAGGTCAGGAACGGCGGTTTACAAGATAAGGCCGCCAATTCCGAAACCCGCCTAATAGACGTTATAGCTACTAGAAAAACGACCTTTCTGGACAGGTAAGGCAAGGAGACCTCTTGCAATGGTTCGAAAGGAGCCTCCTGAAGGGCCCTGAGCACCAAGTTCAGGTCCCATGATTCCGTCGGCGCCTTATAGGGGGGTACTAAATGTGCGACCCCTTGCATAAACGTCCTAACCTGCCAGACGGAAGCGACTTTTCGTTGGAAAAGCACCGACAGGGCCGAGATTTGCGTTCTGAGCGAACTCGGAGCCAACCCTGCGTCCAGCCCTGCCTGTAGAAAAGCCAGTACGTTGGGGATCGAAAAAACCAGAGGAGCCACTTCACGATCCCTACACCAACGGAAAAAAACTTCCCAAGTTCGATGATATACTCTCGCCGAGGAAGGCTTTCGGGCACTCACCATCGTGGCCGCCACATCGCGCCTGAATCCTGCCTGTGTTAACAGCCAAGATTCAATGGCCACGCCGTCAAACACAGGGCCCCTAAGTTCGGATGGCAGATCGGCCCCTGGGACAGTAAGTCCGGCCGATCTGGAAGACGCCAGGGTACGTCCACCACTAGTTGAACCAGATCTGCATACCAGGCCCGCCGGGGCCAGTCTGGGGCCAGCAGAATTGCTGGAACCTTCTCTCTCCTTATTTTCCTGATAACTCTTGGAAGCAGCGGCAGCGGGGGGAACAAGTACGGGAGACGAAACTGGCTCCACGGGAGCACCAGAGCGTCTGCTGCGATTGCCTGCGGATCGAGGGATCGAGCGACAAACCTTTGTACTTTGGCATTCTCTCTGGACGCCATAAGGTCCACGTCTGGTGTCCCCCACCGTTGGCAGATCTGCTGAAAGATCTCGGGGTGCAGGGACCATTCCCCTGCCGCGACCCCCTGTTGGCTGAGAAAATCTGCCGCCCAGTTTTCGACTCCTGGAATGTGCACCGCTGAAATTACCACGCGGTTCTTCTCTGCCCAACGCAGTACCAGTCCGACCTCGCGCATGGCTGCCTGGCTGCGCGTGCCCCCTTGATGGTTGACATATGCTACTGCTGTAGCATTGTCCGACTGGATGCGCACCGGCCGGTGTCTCAGGAAACACTGGAAATGTTGCAGGGCCAATCGTATTGCCCGTATCTCCAGAATGTTGATCGGGAGAACTATCTCCTGAACGGACCACCGCCCCTGGGCTATGTGACCCTGGAAAACTGCTCCCCAACCTTGCAGGCTTGCATCGGTCGTCACCACCAACCATTGTTCCGGGGGAAAGGGTTTCCCCTGGACCAGAGACGAGTCGCGAGTCCACCACCGGAGTGAACCTCGTACCAGCGGAGACAACTTGCACCGATGACTGAGAGACAGCAGCCTCCGGTCCCATGCTGTCAAGAGCGCATGCTGAAGCGGACGGAGATGGAACTGGGCAAACGGGATTGCTTCCATCGCCGCCACCATTCTGCCCAACACACTCATGCCGTACCGGATGGATCTGGTGCCCGGCTGTAGAAGGTTCCGTACCCCTTGCTTGATTTTCTGCGCCTTGTCCTGAGGGAGGATCACCAGCCCCCGGGAGGTGTCGAAAATCATGCCTAGGAACACGATTCTTTGGGCTGGAACCAAGGACGACTTGCTCCGATTGATCAACCAGCCCAGACGGGCCAGGGTATCCAGAGTGATACTGACATTGTCCTGGCACTCCTGAAACGACGGCCCCTTTACCAAAAGGTCGTCCAGGTAAGGTAACACCGTTATGCCCCGTGCATGCAGGATGGCCATAACCACCGCCATTATCTTTGTAAAGACTCTGGGGGCAGTGGCTAAGCCGAAGGGCAGAGCCACAAATTGGAAATGTCGTCCTCCGATCGCAAATCGCAGGAACCTCTGGTGTGGGGGAAATATCGGAATATGCAGATATGCATCCTGCACATCGATCGAGGCCAGGAATTCCCCTGGATCCATGGCTGCAATGACCGAGCGGAGGGACTCCATCCGGAATCGCCTGACCCTGATGAATCTGTTCAGGATCTTTAGATCCAGTACTGGCCTCACAGTCCCGTCTTTTTTGGGGACCGAAAACAGATTGGAGTAAAACCCCTGCGACTCTTCGCCCTGCGGCACTGGGGCGATGACCCCTTTGCGCTGTAGCGTCATTATAGCCTGTAACAAACTTTCCGCCTGCGAATCTGTCTTGGAAAGTCGGGAACGGAAGAATCGCTGTGGTGGCCGTCCGACAAACTCTATCTTGTACCCGGACGATATTAGTTCTGCCACCCAAGTGTCGCGTGTCACTGCGACCCAAACGTGGCTGAACCCTAGTAGGCGTCCGCCCACTCTGTCGTCCGTAGGTACGGAGCGCCTCCAGTCATTTAGCTGGAGGTTTTTGGGACCTGGCCCCCCTCGCTCTGGGCAAACGGCCTCGGCCTCTACCCAGCGGATTGGCCCTGTAAGAGGCTTGCTTTTCCCTACTCTGGCCATCGTTTGCGGAGGAGTATGCCCTGGCCGAAGTCCCCCCCCAGGGGCTACGAAAGGGTCGAAAACGCCTCTGCGTTTGCCTGAATGCCGGGCAACTTCTCTGCTGCGGGAGGAAACTACTTCTCCCCCCTGTGGCTTCTGAGATAAGCCTATCCAGCTTCTCACCGAACAGCCGATTGCCCTGAAAAGGCAATGAGGTTAAGGATTTTTTAGAGATAGAATCCGCTTTCCACAGCCTCAGCCATAATGCACGCCTAATGGCGATCGCATTCGCTGCCGCCACAGCCGAACACTCGGCCGCGTCCAGTGAGGCGCTGACAAGATAATCACTCGCTCCTGATATCTGATTTGCCACCTCCAAGACCTCCGCGGGCAGATCCCTGTCTTGGAGGGCCTTATACAGAGCGTCCCCCCACGAAACCATGGCTTTAGCCACCCAAGTTGCCGCAAAGGAGGGGGCCAGAGCCGACCCTGCTGCCTCATATACCGAGCGGGCAAGCCCGTCCATGAGGCGATCAGTTGGGTCCTTTATAGAAGAAACACTGGGTATCGACAATAGCGATCTTGATGCTAAACGTGATACTGGTGGGTCCACTACTGGCGACTCTACCCAACCCTTATGGAGCTCAGGAGGAAACGGATACTTTGCTTGCAGCGCTTTTTGCATTGCAAAACGCTTATCCGGGTGTTCTCTATGTTTCTGGACTAGCTCCTCAAACTCCGGATGCGTGGCAAACCTTCTATGTGGTCGCCTGGATTTCTTGAAAGAGACCTTGTGACCTGAGGCTGTGGGCACATCGTCCTCGATCTCTAATGTCTGGTTGACTGCCTCAATGAGACTGTCCACCGAGTCCTGGAACCCCAGGCTTTCTAGATTCCAGGCCTCCTCCTCCTCGCCTTCATCCTGATCGCTCCCTGAGCTCAGCGACGGGGAACGGGATGCCCTAATACCCGCCGCCGAAGCCCCGGAGGGCCCGGCCGACGGGGAACGAGCCCTTTTGATATGAGCTTGCCTGGTACTGGAGCGACCTCTAACGGTTGGAGGGTCCTGAGACGAGGACGAGCTATCTTCCGCTGGCAGACCACCATCCTTGTTCCTGCCCGGGCCTTGAAGGGATTCAATTGCCCTTGTAAGGGACAGCATAGAATGCGATAAGGACACCGCCCATTCCGGGGGGTCCTGACCCCTGGGTTCAGAAACAGTGGGGGGCTCCTGGGCGCGCTCCGACTCGCAGGCTTCACAATATTTACCCGCCTGTGCCTTTGGCAGCCTGACCCCACAGGACACGCAAACCGCGTAAAGGAAAGAGTGAGCTTTCCCTTTGGCAGACATACTTGCACAAGCTGAAGGCAGGGTAGAAGGAGGAGGAGGGTAACCCCTTCCCTGACAACCAGTGCGGTTCTCCAAACGGAGTTACACTCACCCACCGGCAGGGTCCCACTCCTGTTTGAAGTACCCCGGGAAGCTCCGGATGCGTGGACGCGAGGTGGTAGGGCGGAAGTCTCCTCTCCGGGACCTGTGCGCCCGCCGTTTTCCACCCCTTGACCTCCAGGCCTCCTGCTCCTATACAGAGCGTCTCCCCGACGTCAGTGGGCGGGACTTCCGGCTACCACCGGAAGTCGGCGCGCGGCCTCGCGCGATACTCACGGACCTCCTCCTACAGCGGGGGCCGCGGCCGCCGGCGGGCTTCCGGCCGCACTCCGGTACACGCGGTGTGCGGCGTCCGGGTGCAACGCCACTCTGGCTACCGTTACTCACCGGGGCAAACTTGCGGTGCGCTCCAGGAGCGGATCCCCCAATATTAAAGGTAAGCAGGGCCATCTGCCGTGGGCTCCATCCCCGGCAGGGGGGGGGGGACATCTGGTACCGGTTTCTTCCCCCTGTACTCGCCACGTCCACTAACTAGATCGGCTCACCTGCGCCTCCAATTCAGCCCCTGGACTCACTACCAAGGGGTGGAAGGGGCCTCCATACATTGTTGTTGTAGGAGAGGAACAACGTGGAGGCTGACCCCTGGGTTCTGCTCACACGTGCTCGCCTGATGAAGTTATGGGGAAACCGAATCCTCTTATCAGGACGCGTCCAGATGTGTCCCTCGGTGCGGGAGAGGACACGTGGAGGGTTACTCACACGTGGTCGCCCGTTGATGATTTGGGGAGATCGGATCCTCTCTATAGGATCCGTCGCCCCTGTCTTATCTTCATAGAAAAAAAGGGAAAAAAAAAAAAAAAAAAATCTAGTCTGGAGCTCCAGACTGCGTGTGCCTCCTTCAGACACTAAGCAAAAACTGAGTTACGCCCGGCCTAGGGGCGAGGGTGTATGCGGCGGAGGAGGAGCTAACTCTTTTTTTGTACACTTAGTGTCGGCCTCCAGACGGCAGAAGCACACACCCACAGTCTCTGTGTCCCCCAATGAGACGAAGGAGAAAGTTAGATTAATGCGTTGAGGTGGTAGGCCAGTCAGAACAAATGCCTTTTTAGGGCACGCCTAAAACTGTTGGGATTGGGGATTAATCGTATCAACCTAGGTAGTGCATTCCAAAGAATTGGTGCAGCATGTGAAATGTCTTGGAAATAGGAATTAGTATTGTGAGGAAAGAGGGAGACACAAGCGCAATATAGGGTCTTATCCCACAAATAAAGTAAGCGGTTTGACAAAAAACTGCTCACCTGGTAGTAGGTATTCAAAGCATGTATAGATAAGGGCTGCTGCAGATCCACAAGTCGGTCACCGACTATCTGAAACAGAGCTCTGCAAAGGAATACGTGGATTTCGTCCGCGCTGCCCAAATGATGAAATTCCAGAAGGTTAATAAAGTTTGACAGTGGTTTATTCTACGCGTTTCAAGGTTTTTTGCAACCTCTTCTTCAGGAAATAGGAATGGGAGGTTCTGATTATGGAGGATGTTAACATCAGGTCATCAGCAGAACGGAGGGCACGGGTAAGATGGTAGGCTGAGACAAGGGAGTAGATGTAGGGTGGTGCTGAGCCATGGAGTGCTTTGTGGGTGAGGGTAATAAGTTTGTACTGGATTCTGGAGTGGATGGTTAACCAGTGTAATGACTGGCACAAGGTAAAGGCATAACGACTAGTTAGGAATATCATCCTGGCTGCAGCATTCAAGACAGATTGGAAAGGGGAGATTTTGGTAAGAGGGAGGCCTCTAGTCCAGATGAGAATGAATAAGAGAAACAGTAAGAGTTTTTGCAGAGTCGAAAGTAAGAAAAGGTCGAATTCTAGAAATGTTTTTGAGGTGCAGATAACAAGAGCAAGCTAGTGATCGGATGTGGGGGGTGAATGAAAGCTCAGAATCAAGTATGACCCCAAGACAGTGGGCATGTTGCTGGGGAGTAATGGTGGAACCACACACGCTGATGGCAATTTCGAGCAAAGGTAGGTTAGTAGAGGGAGGAAACACGAGGAGTTCAGTTTTTGACAGGTGATAGAGACAGCGGTAAGACAATCACTGGTGCTTTCTAAAAAGGCAGTCATGATATCGGGAGAAGAAGTGAATAATTGGGTGTCATCAACATAGAGGTGGTACTGGAAACCGAATCTACTGATTGTTTTGTCCAATAGGGGCGGTATACAAAGAGAAGAGGAGGGGGCGTAGGACTGATCCTTGAGGAACCCCAACAGTAAGGGGAAGATGAGAGGAGGAACCAGCAAAAGATAAGGAAATGAAGGAACGGTCAAAGAGATAGGAAGAGAACCAGGAGAGAACGGTGTCCTTGAGCCCGATGGAGTGTAGCATAGTGAGGAGGAGCTGATGATCCACAGTGTCGAATGCTGCGGAGAGATCCAAGAGAATAAGCAAGGAGTAGTGACTATTAGATTTAGCAGTTAGTAGATCTTTAGAGACTTTAGTGAGGGCAATGTAAAGAGCGGAACCCAGATTGAAGAGGGTCTAGAAGAGAGTTATCTGAGTGATAGCGGATAAGACAGACGTGGACCAGGCGTTCCAAGAGTTTAGAGATGAAGGGAAGATTAGAGACAGGTCTACAGTTATTATTATTATTATTATGCATTTATATAGCGCCATTTATTCCATGGCGCTTTACATGTGAAAAGGGGAAATATAGACTAGTAAACATGTGTAAGACAAGGGAGTGCTAGAGGGGAGGCCAGAGAGTAGGAGGTTGCAGTAGTCGAGGCGGGAGATGATAAGAGCATGCACTAGTGTTTTTGTGGTTTCGCGGTTGAGGAATGAGCGGATCCGGGAAATATTTTTGAGTTTGAGGTGGCAGGAGGAGGCGAGGGCTTGGATATGTGGTTTAAAAGAGAGCGCAGAGTCGAAGATCACCCCAAGGCACCGAGCGTACGGGACTGGGGAAAGAGAGCAGCCATTGACATTGATGGATAGGTCTGGTGGAGGGGTTGAGTGAGATGGGGGAAAGATGATGAATTCTGTTTTGTCCATGTTCAGTTTGAGAAAGCGAGCAGAGAAGAAGGCTGAGATAGCAGACAGACATTGTGGGATTTCATTCAGTAAGGAGGCAAGTTAGGAGCACAGTTTTACATAGTAACATAGTTATTAAGTTTGAAGGGAGACTTTAAGTACATCTAGTTCAACCCATATCCTATCCTAACCTGCCCTAACATGTTGATCCAGAGGAAGGCAAAAAAAAACCATGTGGCAAACAGTAAGCTTCACATTGGGGAAAAAAATTCCTTCCCGACTACACATACGGCAATCAGACTAGCTCCCTGGATCAACGCAATATTAAGGAAACTAGTGTATATAACCTGTAATATTATATTTTTCGAGAAAGGCATCCAGTCCCTTCTTAAATTTTAGTAGGGAATCACTCATTACAACATCATATGGCAGAGAGTTCCATAGTCTCACTACTCTTACAGTATAGAATCCGCGTCTGTGAGTATGCTTAAACCTTCTTTCCTCCAGACGTAGAGGATGCCCCCTTGTCCCCGTCACAGGTCTAAGAGTAAAAAGATCATTAGAAAGGTATTTGTACTGTCCCCGCATATATTTATACATTGTAATAAGATCAGCCCTAAGCCTTCGATTCTCCAAACTAAATAACCCCAAGTGTAATAACCTGTCTTGGAATTGCAGACCCCCCAGTTCCCTAATAACCTTGGTCGCTCTTCTCTGCACCCGCTCCAGTTCAGCTATGTCTTTCTTATACACCGGAGACCAGAACTGTACACAGTATTCTAAGTGTGGTCGCACTAGTGACTTATATAGAGGTAAAATTATGTTCTCCTCATGAGCATCTATGCCTCTTTTAATGCATCCCATTATTTTATTTGCCTTTGCAGCAGTTGCCTGACACTGGCCACTAAATGTGAGTTTGTCGTCCACCCATACACCCAGGTCTTTTTCAGTGACAGTTTTGCCCAGCGTTTTACAATTAAGCACATAATTATACATCTTGTTCGTTCTACCCAAGTGCATGACCTTACATTTATCCCCATTAAAGCTCATTTGCCATTTATCAGCCCAAGCTTCTAGTTTACATAAATCCGCCTGTAATATAAAATTGTCCTCCTCTGTATTGATTACCCTGCAGAGTTTAGTGACATCTGCAAATATTGAAATTCTACTCTCTATGCCCCCTACAAGGTCATTAATAAATATGTTAAAAAGAAGCGGGCCCAAAACTGACCCTTGTGGTACCCCACTGCTAACCGTGACCCAGTCCGACTGTGCTCCATTAATAACCACCCTTTGTTTCCTATCCCTGAGCCAGCTCTTAACCCACCTACACATATTTTCCCCTATCCCCATTGTTCTCATTTTATGTATCAACCTTTTGTGTGGCACCGTATCAAAAGCTTTTCAAAAGACCATGTACACCACGTCCACTGCATTCCCATGGTCCAGTCCGGAACTTACCTTTTCATAAAAGCTTATCAGATTAGTCTTACAGGAACGGTCCCTTGTAAACCCATGTTGATATTGGGTCATGAAGTTATTCTTTTGGTCGAGGGATGGTTTTTTAAGTAATGGATGTATGATGTCATGCTTAAATGAGGAGGGAAAGATATCAGAAGAGAGAGAGGTTGAATTTTTTTCTTAGGTGAGAGGTGACAGCAGGGGAAAGGGACTGGAGGAGATGTGATGGAATGGGGGTCACTGGTAAAAGTGGTAGGGCGAGAAGATGCAAGGAGCTTGACTTCTTCTTTTGTGACTAGTTCAAAATCAGAGAGTGAGCTAGATGCAGTGGGGGAGGGAGGACAGTGCATGGTATGAGGGAATTGGGAGTCAATTTCCTGTCGGGTGAGCACCGAGTAGTGGCGAGCATGCTCGCTCATCACTAGTACTGGGGTTTCCATGGTTGCAGATTCAAAATCCAGTTATTGATTGGTATCTGAAGGAGATTGTGAAATGGAGCCCCAACTGTTCCAAGAAATGTCTAAAAGATGTACAAATATGCTCCGCTAGTCTGGTGGGTCTTCCAGGGTACCTGAAGGACTTTGGAGATGTGTTCTTGGAAAAAGAGGAGGAGATACTACCTCCCCATTGTCCCTATGATTGTGCTATTGGCCTTATTCCTAGTGCCAAATTGCCAAAAGCTCGCCTTTACAATTTGACGGGGCCTGAACAGACCACCATGAAAGAATATGTTAACGAAAATTTACTGGAGGGTCATATCTGTCCTTTCTCCTCCCCTGTAGCTGCTGGATTTTTCTTTGTTAAAGATGGGGGTCTCCGTCCTTGCCTTTATTTCTAAGACCTAAACAAGATCACGGTCAAAAATACCTACCCACTTGCACTCATCCCCAACCTATATAATCAGCTTCTGGGGGCCATAGTGTTTTCTAAACTTGATTTTAGAGGGGCTAACAATTTGATACACATACAGAAGGGTGATGAGTGGAAAACGGCTTTTTTTTATCATCTGAGGGTCTGTTTGAAAACCTTGTCATGTCTTTCAGATGGTCTAATGCACCTGGTTTGTTTCAAAATTTTATGAATGATATTTTCTCTGATTGCAGTGGAAGATTTGTTGTGATTTACCTTGATGACATTCTAGATTTCTTGCCAGACTTGGACACTCACCAGGAACATGTCCATGTTTTGTTACAGAGACTGAGGGAGAACTCTCTGTTTGCTAAATTAGAGAAATGTGTTTTTTCTGTTCAGAAAATCTCTTTCTTGGGGTTTATCTTGTCAGCAGAAGGGTTTAAGACGGACCCTGTAAAGGTGCAGGCCATAATTGATTGGGTTCAACCTCGTGATCTTAAGGCTTTGCAGCATTTTCTGGGATTCCCCAACTATTATAGAAAATTTATTAAGAGGTTTTCACAAATTGCTAAACCACTAACTGACCCTACACGTAGGGGGTGAATTCCCCAGGGTCTAAATTATTTGTGCTTGTGTACCTAAGATTGCGGGTGTTACAGGAATTTCATGATTTCATTTTAAGTGGTCATCCTGAGGTTACTGCCACAAGGAAAGTCGTTACTAGACTTTTTTGGTGGCCATCCTTGCATAATGATATTAAAGATTATGTATCTGCTTATGAAGTCTGCGCATGCGCAAAAGTCAGTCATAGCCACGTTACAGATTTACCTCTGTCTGATGGGAAGACTGCTATCTGGGTGGTAGTTGATCCATTCAGCAAACAAGCTCATTTTGTTTCTTTGTTAGGCCTCTTTCACACTTCAGTCTTTTTGTTTCAGTCACAAGTCACAGTCCATTGTTTTGTGAAAAAAACGGATCCAGGAAATTTGCCCGCTGTATCCGTTTTCTTTCCCATAGACTTGTATTAGCGACGGATTGTGATGGATGGTCATCCGTTTCATCCGTCATTTGACTGATCCGTCATAAATTTTTTGCCCATCAGACAAAGACAGCAGACAAAGTAAGGCCTTTATCACACTTCAGTCATTTGTCTTCAGTTGAAATCCGCCAAAGAATAATAAAACGGATCCGTTTCCGTTTTGCAACAAACGGACGTCACCAGACCGTTATTTGGATGGATCCGCTGAAGTTGCAAAGGTCAGGAAATTTAAAGGAACCGTGGTCTGGAAAAGGAGAGAGAGAGGCTGAAGTTGCAAAGGTCAGGAAATTTAAAGGAACCGTGGTCTGGAAAAGGAGAGAGAGAGAGAGATATTTACGCCGCTTCCAGGACGCTATTGGGGGTAAAAATGCTTGTCAGAACAAATCTACCGGGCATGCACACTTGAAAATAGCGGTGCGCCGCTACAAAAAAAGTTACCGTATATAATCCGTCTGCTCCGCCCGGGAGACGCTACAATTCAAATGGATCCGTCAAAAAACAGATGCAGCGGACGACCATCAGTCAAAATCCGCCACTATTGCAAGTCTATGAGGAAAAAAAACGGATACGCCAAAAAAGGGGCGGATCCGTTTTTTTATAAAACTGGTGGATTTTAACTGACGTCAAAAAACTGAAGTGTGAAACAGGCCTAACATTTTTTGTGTACATTGAAAGTCGTACAGTGACAGATACCGCGCCGTCCGTCGTTGGCTATAATGGAAGCATATGAACGCAGGATCCGTCGCTCTCCGTCAAATGACGGAATCTGTTGCTGGATTCCGTTTTTTAAAACTGAGCATGCCCGGAGCAATTTCACTTCATGTAATTTAACCCCCACAGCCTTTCTGGCACATAAAGATTCTCTCTCTCCAGAATTCTGTTACTTTAAAATTCCTGCAACTGCTGCTTCAACGGATCCATCAAATAAAACGGATCCGATGCATCATTTTTTTCCAATTTGCACAGGATCCATTTTCTCAACACTTTGACGGATTAAGACTGATTCTAAAAGACTGAAGTGTGAAAGAGGCCTTAGGATTACCTAATGCAGAGACACTCTCCAGGTTGTTTATTTCTCATATTGTAAGGTTACATGGGATCCCTCGGAACATTGTGTCTGATAGGGGAGTAAAATTTGTCTCTAAATTGTGGAGAGCTTTTTGCAGTAAACTAGGGTTTAACTTGTCTTTTTCATCTGCTTATCACCCTGAAACCAGTGGTCAGACTGAGAGGACAAATCAGTCTTTGGAACAAATTTTAAGGTGCTTTGTGGCAGCTTGGCAGGAGGACTGGTCTTTGTTTTTACCTCTCGCTGACTTTGCTTTCAACAGTCGTGTAAATCAATCTACCAGTACCTCACCATTCTTCTGTAGTTATGGTTTTCATCCCCATTTTGGTGAATTTTCCAGGATCAGTTCTGAATGCCCTGGGGTGGAGGTCATGGTCCAGAGACATGGGGATGTCTGAAGGGAGGTTTAAAAGAATATTGGGACTGCCCAGGTTCACGAAAAATGAAAGGCAGAGAGAAGACATTCGGTGGGTCCTGTTTTTAAGATTGGGGATAAGGTTTGATTGTCTTCTAGAAACTCTAAACTTAAAGTGCTGTCGGCAACTTTGGGTCCAAAGTTCATTGGTCCATATGAGAGCCTGGAGGTGGTCAATCCTGTGGCATTTCGATTAAACCTTCCTCCATCCCTTCACATCCCTAATGTATTCCATAAATCCCTATTAAAGGAGTATGTCCCTTCTGCTTTGTCTCCCTCATCCCTACCTCCTCCACTTTCAGTGGACGGCAGCCTGGAGAATGAAATCCAGTAGGTTCTGGATTATCGGAGGGTCCGTAACTCCCTTCGGTACCTCATTCACTGGAGGGGATATGGACCAGAGGAGAGATCCTGGGTCTCTTCTCAAGATGTGAAGGTCGATCGGTTAGTTAGGGCCTTACAGCTAAAATTTCCTGGAAAGCCTGGAGGTCCTGTGCCCCTCCTAGAAAAGGGGGTACTGTCATGGTTCCACCCCTCAGCATGTCTGGGATTGCAGTTACTGACAGCTCGGTCGTCCAATCTGGTATAGGGGTGGGCTGAAGCTGGCAGTACTTTGATTGACAGCTTGGCCATCCAATCTGGTACAGGGGCATGCTGAGCTGTGAGTGTGTTGATTGACAGCTCAACTATCCAATCTGAGACTGAGGCGTCAGCTGTCTCATGTGTTCACTACTCCTGTTAATGGCCATGCTTCTTAACTGAGCCAAGTTTCCCAGAACACTGCCAGACGTACATTCGTCTTGTGAGGTTTGTGCTTAGTGCTCTCCTGTGCCTTGAGTTCTGTATGCTTGATCTGTTGTATGAACTTGGACTTCGTTCTAACCATCTGCCTGTTTAACCCCTTGAGCTCTGATCCATTATCCTCCTAGTAATCTGACCTCGGAACCATACCTGACTATGTTTTTTTCTCTTCCTTCTGTTTATGACATACCCTCCTAGTTTCTGACCTTGGGCTCCTTGACCACTCTGACTCATGTCTTGGCCGTGAGGTGACTAGCATCACACTTACAACCTTCATTGACCACGCTGCCACTTCAACACCATTGGAGCTACTGCAACACCATCAACCTACTGTCTCCTTCTCCATCATCCTGTAGAACGGGTCCTCTTCCCTATGTACCAGTCTATCATTGTTAGTTTGCCTACTCTAAGTGATATTTGTATTTTCTATGTAACCCCTTTTTATGTACAGCACCATGGTATCAGTGGTGCCATATAAATAAATAATAATAATAACAATAACACTGTAATGACACTGGCCCAAAGAATAGTCTTATAATCACTTTTAAAGCATGAGTAAAAAATAACTAAAACCAATTCTTCACCTGCTGTGGATTTCATTCTGCCTCCCAAAGATCGCAGTATGGCTCGGCTCTAGTGTTGAGCATTCCGATACCGCAAGTATCGGGTATCGGCCGATATTAGCGGTATCGGAATTCCGATACTGACTTCCGATACTTTTGTCATATCGGATACCGGAATCGGAAGTTCCCATCATGCTATGAGCCTGCTTGCTTTGATTAAGCCAATGGGAATCCTCCGAAGTGTGGGCACATCCTGTTAGGCATGTAGGCATGTTAACTATTGGCATGGCTGTGATTGGCTGCCGAAATGATGTCATGATGCACTATAAAAGCCACCGCAGTCGCCATTTCTGGTTCACTCTGCTGTGAATTCAGTTAGGGACAGGCTGCTGTAGAAGACTGTGAGGGACAGTTAGAAATAGCGATTCCACCACACATCTAGTGCTTTACCCAGGCTACATAAACCACCACTGTAGCCTTCTTTGCCCTAGCAGCAGTGTTCACAGCTGTCTGCAAGGGCTGTGTGAGTGCAGCTCACGCTGTGGAGTGGGTCCTGCAGCCACGTCAGGTTGTAGGCTGCCCAGCGTGCCTCACTGCTGCCTCATACATCTTTTAATTTTTGAGCTGCATTTTTTACATAATTTCAATCTAGTGTGCTTCCATCCGTATCCATATACGTTGGTTGCAAACACTAGTAGTAGACAGCGGAGCCTTTCTGCAGCCTTTCAGTGCTAGTGTCCACTTTGCTGCACTGTTCACGGCTGTCTGAGAGGTCTCTGACTGTGTGTGAGTGCAGCTCACGCTGAGTAGTGTGTCCTGCAGCTACGTCTGGTTGTAGGACGCTCAGCGTGCGTCAGTGCCTCACACATATTTTTATTTGAGTGCAGCTCATTTTTTCTTCTATTAGTGTGCATCCATCCGTCTCCATCTACGGTGGTTGCAAACACTATATAGAAGTACACAGCGGAGCCTTTCTGCAGCCTGTCAGTGCCAGTGCCCACTTAGCTGCACTGTTCACGGCTGTCTGAGAGGTCTCTGACTGTGTGTGAGTGCAGCTCATTCTGAGTAGAGTGTCCTGCAGCTACGTCTGGTTGTAGGACGCTCAACGTGCGTCACTGCCTCACACATATTTGTCTTTGAGTGCAGCTCATTTTTTCTTCTCCTATTAGTGTGCATCCATCCGTATCCATCAACATTGGTTGGTTGCAAACACTATATAGGAGTAGATAGAGGAGCCTTTTTTTCTGGCTTGTGCCCTGCCGGCGCAGCCAGATTAGTATTACCCAATTTTTTTGGAGCCTCATCTTTTGCATTGTAGGTTACCTGCCTGCATTGTAATAGCTCCAAAAAGTTGGTGATACTATCAGTTTCAATTCTTTGTTCACATACTTTGAGTTTGTTTCCAACAAAGAAACCACAAAAAAAGTTCACCAAACACTACATTTGGAACTTGTGTAGGCCACATCAGCTCCTATTAAAGTGTAGTCCACACACAAACACTTCATAAAAGTAGTGTTTCTTGTACCTGTAACCAGCTGTTCAGAAATAAGCACACTAAGGCCCCCCTTTGTACTTTTCTGCCTATCTTAAGCAGTCTGGCAAGATGAAGAAGGCAGGGAGTAAGGCGCGTGGGCGTGGAGTTTCAGCAGGGAGAGGACATGGGGATTCTGCAGGTAGAGGACGTGGGGATTCTGGGCCTGCTGCGGGCACCAGTGGATCAACATCCCCCAGTTTTAGCAGGCAACAGTCCTTTATGCGCAGCTTTGTAGGACCTCAACGTACCCCACTGCTGCAGGAGGAACAAATTGAAGCCGTTGTCGGATGGCTGGCAGCTAACGCATCGACTTCAATTACTTCCACAGCCTCTCTGGACCAGAGCACCGAAGAGCAACCATCTGTCTCTTCACCACCTGCCAAAGTGCCCAGGCAGGTGCCATCACAGTCTCTACTTCTGTTCTCGGAATCTGTTGGTTTGGAAAGAGGGGGCCAGCCAAGCAGCATTCCAGAATGTGAAGAAGAGGGAGTATGCAGTGATGCGCAACTTCTTTGTCCCTCTGAATCTGAAGAGGTGAGTGGGCCAGTGCCTATGGTCAGCACACCTCAGTACGCATCAGATGATGACGAGACTCAGTTGCCACTTTCTGGTGCATACGGTGCTGGCGAGACAACCCCGGAGAAGCAGCTGTTTGAAGAGGGGAGGGAAGATGATGAGGTCCTTGACCCATCATGGCGTGAGGAACAGGAAGGTGGTGGGAGCAGCTCGGAGGAAGAGATTCCCCTACAGGCCAAAACGGGAGGCAGAGGGAGGGGGAAGACTTGGTTGCCTGTACCCTCCACTTCGGCACCCGTTAGGAGCATTCCTCATTCCAAAGGCAAAACGGGCGCTCCCAAGACTTGCAGTGCGTGGTCCTTTTTTGACACAGTTGCAGATGACATTTGCTTTGTCAAATGCAAGCTGTGTCATCAGAAAGTCAAAAGAGGGAGAAATGTCAGCAACCTCAATACCACAAATATGTGGAAACATGTGCGCACCAAGCACGAGTTGGAGTTGCAGAGACACCCTGAAGACGTAGGCCAACGTACAGCACCACCTACAACCTCTTCAGTTCGTGTTGGGGCCTCTTCCTCCAGCTCACACACTGCTGGTTCAGCTTCCTCACAGGATTGCCAAGGAAGAACCTCTGCCACTGTTGTCCGGAGACCCTGTCAGATTCCACCCATAGCAGCACGTTCCCATCCATCACAGCCATCGGTAGCACAGGCATGGGATAAAAGGCGCCCTTACTCAGCAAACCATCCCCGAGCACAGTCTCTGAATGCTGGCATTGCCAAACTTCTGGCAGTTGAAATGCTGTCATTCAGGCTGGTGGACACTGACACCTTCCGGGACTTAATGGCATTGGCAGTCCCCCAATACAACGTGCCCAGCCGCTTTTATTTCAGCAGGCGAGCCATCCCTGCCCTGCAGAAACATGTTGAGGGCAAAATAAAACATGCACTACTAAACGCCGTTAGTAGCAAGGTCCACCTGACCACCGATGCATGGACCAGTAACCATGGACAGGGACGATACCTTTCCTTCACTGCCCACTGGGTCAATGTTGTGGAGCCGGGTACAGATCTGGAGAGTGGCGCTGTACGTGTTCTTCCAACGCCACAGATTGCAGGACTCCAGTCTGTACACATAGACTCCTCCTACTACTCAAGTTCCTCAGAAACAGCAGAGCAGGAGCCTGTTACGACCGATATGAGCACAGCCGTGGCCAAACGTCAACAGGCTGTACTCAAATTAATTTCTTTGGGGAATCGAAGCCACACAGCGCACGAGCTCTGGAATGCTATCAAGCAGGAGAGCGATGTGTGGTTTGGGCCAGCGAATCTCCAGCCGGGCTTGGTAGTGTGTGACAATGGCCGAAATCTGGTGGCAGCTCTTGGCCTAGGCAACCTCACACACATCCCATGTCTGGCACATGTGCTTAACTTGGTCGTGCAGAGCTTTCTGAGGGACTATCCGGATCTTGATGCACTGTTGCACAAGGTCCGCATAGAGTGCGCTCACTTGCGGCGTTCCAGCACGGCAAGATCGCGCCTCCCTGCTCTGCAGCGCCGATTTGGCCTTCCGGAACATCGCATCATATGTGACCTACCCACCCGGTGGAATTCAACATTACATATGTTGGAGCGGTTGTGTGAGCAGCAGGCAGCAGTCATGGAGTACCAGCTGCATCAGGCGCAAACAAGTCGCACTGTGCGTCGTTCACACTTCAGCACCATTGAGTGGGCCTCTATGAAGGACATCTGCCTCGTTTTGCGTGCCTTCGATGAATCCACGCGGATGGCAAGTGCAGATGATGCACTAGTCAGCATGACTGTCCCCCTTATCTGCCTGCTTCAACAAACACTGCAAGCACTAAGGGATGAGGTTTCAGAAGAGGTGGAGGATGAGGAGTCCCAAATGCCATCTGCTTCTGGACAGTCTGCGCTACGTGTTTCCTCACAAAGGCCTAGGCAGGGGACACTTTGTGAGGAGGATGAGGAGGAGTCGATGGAGGAGGAAGACATCTCTCCAGAGGACGGAGGTACACAAACCTCTACTCAGTATGTACAGTGAGGGTGGGGTGATGCAGAGCAGGCCGAGGTCACGCCTCAAACAGGGGACAGCGGTTCTTTGGCAGTTGGGAGTCTGCAGCACATGGTTGATTTCATGCTGCAGTGCCTGAGAAACGACCGCCGCATCGCCCACATTCTCGTCTCGGCTGATTATTGGGTGTACACCCTCCTAGATCCTTGCTACCGGGACAGCGTACAAAGGCTCATACCAACGTTGAACCGGGAGCATAAACTGCGGGAGTACGAAGAGTCACTGGTGCAGTCCATAATGTTTTCCATTCCACCCGACAGCATTGTTGCTAGTGCTTTACAAAGCAGCTCTGTGCGTCGAGGCAGTGGAGGAAACACTGCACAAAGAGGGAGCAGAGGCAGCGCCGCAGCACAAGGCAAGACCACTATGGCCCAAATGTGGCAAAGTTTTGTGTGTCCACCACAATTGTCTACACCATCAGTGACGCCTCGAGTCAGCAGGAGGCAACGCTTCCGTCAGATGGTGTCAGACTACATGTCTTGCCCTGTCACTGTACTCCCAGATGGCTCTTCCCCCTTCAAGTTTTGGGTCTCTAAGCTGGATACATGGCCAGAGCTTAGCCAGTATGCATTGGAGGTGCTGGCTTGCCCTGCTGCCAGTGTATTATCGGAACGCGTCTTTAGTGCCGCAGGTGGTGTACTAACAGACCGTCGCACGCGACTATCTTCCGATAATGTTGACCGGCTGACTTTTCTGAAAATGAACAAGGCCTGCATCTCCAAAGACTTTGCCATTCCTCTTACAGACTAAATTAGTGGTTGGCAACTGTATCCAGGTCTGCTGGTGTGTTCATTTTTCTACCACCTGAACTATAATCCCTGTGCTTCAACACAGCCAGTTGTCGCTCAGATGTGTCGTCTGCACAGAGAAACACACTAGCTCCTGTGTTAGTGGGGTTCAGTAACGCCAGCTGATCCCCTGCTGTGTGGACGGCAAAGTCACCAGCTCCATCAACATTCAAACCACTACTGATTTTTAACCGTGCCCAACTTAGGTCTCTGGCTCCACTGTCTCTACTATTTCCCCTGGCCTCCAACCCCGCCATCTACATCTCTGAAGTGGCGTCAGCACAATCTACACTTGTTCCTGTGTTCCTGTGGCTCAGTCCCATCAGTTTATCCCCTGATGTGTGTCCGGCAAGGTCTCCTGCTCTGTCCACATTCCCATAACCAGTAGTGGGAATGAGGACAGAGCTGGCGAACTTGCCGGACAAACATCAGGGGATCAACTGACGGGACTGAGCACCAGTAACACAGGAACAAGTGTAGATTGTGCTGACGCCACTTCAGAGATGTAGCTGGCAGGGTTGGAGGCCAGGGTAAATAGTAGAGACAGTGGAGCCAGAGGCCTAAGTGGAGCATGGTTAGAATCAGTAGTAGTCAACAACCTCCATAAAAACCGCTGCCCATTGGCCTCTGCATGCGGCATGCGTAATCCTGGGCTCCAACAGCGTCAGTTGGTGTTCAGAAGTGTCGTCTCCACAGAGCCAAACACATTCGTTCAAGTGTTAGTGGGGTTCAGCACTGCCAGCTGTTCCCCTGCTGTGGAGATGGCAAGTCTCCTGCTGCCTACACCTGCCAAAATCCAGTAGGCCCCAGCCTGCTCCTCGCCTGATCCTGGGCTCCAACAGCGTCAGTTGGTGTTCAGAAGTGTCGTCTCCACAGAGCCAAACACATTCGTTCAAGTGTTAGTGGGGTTCAGCACTGCCAGCTGTTCCACTGCTGTGGAGATGGCAAGTCTCCGGCTGCCTACACCTGCCAAAATCCAGTAGGCTCCAGCCTGCTCCACGCCTGATCCTGGGCTCCAACAGCATCAGTTGGTGTTCAGAAGTGTCGTCTCCACAGAGTCAAACACATTCGTTCAAGTGTTAGTGGGGTTCAGCACTGCCAGCTGTTCCCCTGCTGTGGAGATGGCAAGTCTCCTGCTGCCTACACCTGCCAAAATCCAGTAGGCCCCAGCCTGCTCCACGCCTGATCCTGGGCTCCAACAGCGTCAGTTGGTGTTCAGAAGTGTCGTCTCCACAGAGCCAAACACATTCGTTCAAGTGTTAGAGGGGTTCAGCACTGTCAGCTGTTCCCCTGCTGTGGAGATGGCAAGTCTCCTGCTGCCTACACCTGCCAAAATCCAGTAGGCCCCAGCCTGCTCCACGTCTGATCCTGGGATCCAACAGCGTCAGTTGGTGTTCAGAAGTGTCGTCTCCACAGAGCCAAACACATTCGTTCAAGTGTTAGTGGGGTTCAGCACTGCCAGCTGTTCCCCTGCTGTGGAGATGGCAAGTCTCCTGCTGCCTACACCTGCCAAAATCCAGTAGGCCCCAGCCTGCTCCACGCCTGATCCTGGGCTCCAACAGCGTCAGTTGGTGTTCAGAAGTGTCGTCTCCACAGAGCCAAACACATTCGTTCAAGTGTTAGTGGGGTTCAGCACTGCCAGCTGTTCCCCTGCTGTGGAGATGGCAAGTCTCCTGCTGCCTACACCTGCCAAAATCCAGTAGGCCCCAGCCTGCTCCACGCCTGATCCTGGGCTCCAACAGCGTCAGTTGGTGTTCAGAAGTGTCGTCTCCACAGAGCCAAACACATTCGTTCAAGTGTTAGTGGGGTTCAGCACTGCCAGCTGTTCCCCTGCTGTGGAGATGGCAAGTCTCCTGCTGCCTACACCTGCCAAAATCCAGTAGGCCCCAGCCTGCTCCACGCCTGATCCTGGGCTCCAACAGCGTCAGTTGGTGTTCAGAAGTGTCGTCTCCACAGAGCCAAACACATTCGTTCAAGTGTTAGTGGGGTTCAGCACTGCCAGCTGTTCCCCTGCTGTGGAGATGGCAAGTCTCCTGCTGCCTACACCTGCCAAAATCCAGTAGGCCCCAGCCTGCTCCACGCCTGATCCTGGGCTCCAACAGCATCAGTTGGTGTTCAGAAGTGTCGTCTCCACAGAGCCAAACACATTCGTTCAAGTGTTAGTGGGGTTCAGCACTGCCAGCTGTTCCCCTGCTGTGGAGATGGCAAGTCTCCTGCTGCCTTCACCTGCCAAAAGCAACAGGCCCCAGCCTGCTCCTCGCCTAATCCTGGGCTCCAACAGCGTCAGTTGGTGTTCAGAAGTGTCGTCTCCACAGAGTCAAACACATTCGTTCAAGTGTTAGTGGGGTTCAGCACTGCCAGCTGTTCCCCTGCTGTGGAGATGGCAAGTCTCCTGCTGCCTACATCTGCCAAAATCCAGTAGGCCCCAGCCTGCTCCACACCTGATCCTGGGCTCCAACAGCGTCAGTTGGTGTTCAGAAGTGTCGTCGCCACAGAGCCAAACACATTCGTTCAAGTGTTAGTGGGGTTCAGCACTGCCAGCTGTTCCCCTGCTGTGGAGATGGCAGTCTCTCCTGCTGTCTCCGCATTCCAAAGACAGTAGGCCTCTGCCTACACCCTCCTATTTCCTGGGCTTCAACACAGCCAGTTGTAGCTCGGAAGTGCCGTCCACACGGAAAGAGACACTTGCTGCCGTGTCTCAGTGGGGTTCAGTAGCGCCAGCTGTTCCCCTGCTGTGTGGATGGCAGTCTCTCCTGCTGTCTCCGCATTCCAAAGACAGTAGGCCTCTGCCTACACCTTCCTATTTCCTGGGCTTCAACACAGCCAGTTGTAGCTCGGAAGTGCCGTCCACACGGAAAGAGACACTTGCTGCCGTGTCTCAGTGGGGTTCAGTAACGCGAGCTGTTCCCCTGCTGTGTGGATGGCAGTCTCTCCTGCTGTCTCCGCATTCCAAAGACAGTAGGCCTCTGCCTACACCCTCCTATTTCCTGGGCTTCAACACAGCCAGTTGTAGCTCGGAAGTGCCGTCCACACGGAAAGAGACACTTGCTCCCGTGTCTCAGTGGGGTTCAGTAACGCTAGCTGATCCCCTGCTGTGTGGATGGCAGTCTCTCCTGCTGTCTCCGCATTACAAAGACAGTAGGCCTCTGCCTACACCCTCCTATTTCCTGGGCTTAAACACAGCCAGTTGTAGCTCGGAAGTGCCGTCCACACGGAAAGAGACACTTGCTCCCGTGTCTCAGTGGGGTTCAGTAACACTAGCTGATCCCCTGCTGTGTGGATGGCAAAGTCTCCTGCTGCCTAAACAGTCCTACTACTACTGATTTTTTACCGTGCTCCAATTAGGCCTGTGGCTCCACTGTCTCTCGTATTTCCCCTGTCCTCCAACCCTGCCAGTTACAACTAGTTATGGGAATGTGGACAGAGCAGGCGACATTGCCGGACACACATCAGGGGATTAACTGACCGGACTGAACACCTGTAACACAGGAACAAGTGTGGATTGTGCAGACGCCACTTCGGAGCTGTAACTGGCGGGGTTGGAGGACAGGGGAAATACGAAAATCAGTGAAGCCACAGGCCTAAGTGGAGCTTGGTTAAAATTAGTAGAAGTCTACAACCGATCTTAAAATTTCTTCAATGCAGCCTCAGCCTGCTCCGTGCTTGTCCCTGGGCTTCAACACAGCCAGTTGTTGCTCGGAAGTGCCGTCTTCACAGAGTAAAACACTAGCTCCTGTGTTTGTGGGGTTCAGTAACGTCAGCTGTTCCCCTGCTGTTTTGATGGCAATCTGTCCTGCTGCCTCCCAATTGACAGCACATCAGGCCTCAGCCTGCTAAGTTCTTGTCCCTGGGCTCCAACATCGCCAGTTGCTGCTCATAACGGACTTTGGCACGGGTACTCCCTCCTGCCCAGCTTGGTTCCAGCCCTGCCTGTTTCCGGGAAGTGTCAATGTCAGTTTGCCACCCCAAGTTGCCATGTCGTGTTGCGGTTGGGTTAGCCGAGGCTAAGGTGCCAGCAGTTTAGGTGCTTCCTATGTGGACTGCGGATACTGGTAAGAAAGGCTTGTTCCGTAGTGCCAGTAGGACAAGCACCCCCTGTAGGACTGTGTGATTCGGTAACTGCGGCCAGCTTGCGGCATGCCAACTTTGCTTTTCAGGGGTAACTTCAGCTGCCCCTCCGGGTTCCAGCACCGTCAGCTGGTTCTCGGCAGAGCCTTTGGCCTAGGTGCCTCCATCTCGGTATCCGAGTTCCGGCAACGTCTGCTGGTCCTTGGTAGTGCTTTGTAGCACAGGTACCTCCTGCTTAGTAACCGGGTTCCAGCACCATCAGCTGGTCCTCGGTTGTGCCATTGGCTCTTATTCCTTCTGCTGCCCCTCCGGGTGCCAGCACTGTCAGCTGGTCCTCGCTATTTCCATCTGCTCTTGCAGCTTATGCTACCCATCCGGGTTCCAGCACCGTCAGCTGGTTCTCGGCAAAGCCTTTGGCCTAGGTGCCTCCATCTCGGTATCCGAGTTCCGGCAACGTCTGCTGGTCCTTGGTAGTGCTTTGTAGCACAGGTACCTCCTGCTTAGTAACCGTGTTCCAGCACCGTCAGCTGGTCCTCGGTAGTGCCATTGGCTCTTGTTCCTTCTGCTGCCCCTCCGGGTGCCAGTACCGTCAGCTGGTTCAAGAGGACAAAGAACAGGAAGACAACCACCAAGATGCAGAACAACAAGAGAGAGAAGACAAAGAAGCATAAAAAAACAAAGCAGAAGAACATTAAGCATAAGACTAATACTCTGAGCAAATGATATTATCTTATTTATAAGCAGAAGAAGACTAAGCAGTGTTATGGGGGTGAGTCCGTTCCTCCTCGTGGTGCCCCTGGAAAAGGCCTGCTGCTGCAGGCCAAACTGAACGCGGACAAATCCTGTTGTAAATATTTTGTGACAGGCAGAACGGAAGGTGTAAACTTCTAACTTTTCTAGATAACAACTACAGGAATGCCTGACACAAATAAGAATATGATGAAGAAGAATAGGAAGAAGATGAAGAAGTTGAATATGTAGAATAATAATTGTTGAATAAGAAGAATATGAAGAATGTAAGAAAAGGAAGAAGAAGAAGAATGTAAAAAAAGGAAGTAGAAGAATTTAAAAAAAGGAAGACGAAGAAGAATGTAAAAAAAGGAATAAGAAGAAGAATGTAAAAAAAGGAAGTAGAAGAATGTAAAAAAAGGATGAAGAAGAAGAAGAAGAATGTAAAAAAAGGAATAAGAAGAAGAAGAAGAAGGTAAAAAAAGGAAGAAGAATAAGAAAGAAGAAGAAAGAAGAAAGAAGAAGAAGACATACATGTCTGGCAAAATATAAATGAGGCTAACATAGTCAATATCTTTGTAACTCCTAACGTCTTTAAAAAAAAAGTTTAATTCCTGCTATTCCATTTGATTGGGCTAAACCTCTATGGCTTTAATGTCTCTTCCACCTCCCACAATACATTCTACATTATTCTTAGTTGTTTTTCTTCATTTAGAATTAACCTACAAGGAAAGAAAGGGTTTTTTTTAATTCCGATATTTTGGCCCCATTGACTTGCATTGGTTCCCGGTATCGGAATCGGCGATACCGATACTTTTTTTAAAGATTGGCCGATCCATTCCGATCCGATATTTTCAAGTATCGGCTGGTATCGCTCAACTCTACTCGGCTCACATTTATTGTGCACCCCATGCTTAGCCCTTACATTGGGGTTTTTGTCTAAATCTCTGAAATACGTGATTAAGATGGAAGCCCCAGCAGAAGATTCCTTATAATGAGGCAGATGAAGTAACTGTGGATGCTGTGTGATCAATGATCCGGCAGTGTCCGCCTTTTTAAGCAAGCATAAAGTGTGTTTTGCCACGGTTTTATGCACTTTTGAAAAGAAGGCCAGATGGAGTCCAGAGTAACTCTGCTGCCTCATTATAGTGACTTCCTTACTTGGGGGATTCATCCAAATCTCAAAAGTTCTCAGTGTAGAGTGTCTGATAAATCATATCCCAAATGTTATGCAAAGAGTTCCCAATAAAAGTTCTGACTCAATACACTATTCTGCCTTCAGGCACGCTAACACGATGTGCAATCCAGCATACAGTATAAACCACAGCTCTGTCTTCCAAAATAAGCAGACTGTTCTCTGTAGTCTAACTTGTTTATTTGTGAAGAGTATAGAACATGCGCTGTAAAACTACAAAGAATACAAATAACATGCATAAGTATTGGGCAGATGATTACCGCTAACACAATCACAGAAGTGTACATTGAGATGCAAACATTACATAGGAATATATTAGTTTATGATTACATTTACTGAGAACTGGCAACTAAAGGGTTAATGACATCTATTGGCTGCTAGACAGTAAATAACACCTCTCTGAATCACTGCATTGCAAGAAAGATTAAGCTTACCAGATATGCTTCTCTACTTGCCAGGTAGTGACTCAAGTAGAGAAGTTGCAGGAAAAACAAAGGTTACACAGGAGGACAAAATAACATGTGCATCCTATGAGATCCACAGAAGCAAAATGGCCTTTCTTCATCCCAGAATACATTGCTTATTCCCACATAGCACTGCTTTAATCCCATAGTGCATTGCTTCTGTTAAAGTCACAGGCTTTATAATGCTATTGAAGACACTGCTATAAATTCAGCCATCACTAGATGGTGTTATAATTAACCCAGCACATAATAAAACATTTTTTGCCCTATTAAGAGGGCAGAACACTCCCCACTTGGCATTAACTAATGCCACTTACAGGCTCTTTAGGCGAAAGCAATAGAATTAGCTCCGCAACTGGTCTGAGGAATAGTTTACTCTCCCCAGCCTTCCACACTTTGACCTCGACCTTGCGCACCTTCTCATCTTTGCTTGGGAACACCTTGGTGATGAGGCCCAGAGGCCACTCATTTCGATGTGACTGACTGTCCTTCATGAGCACAATGTCACCGGGTTTGATTTTTGGCTTGTCGATCTGCCACTTTTTCCTAGGCTGTAAGGTGGAGAGATATTGCTTCCTCCATCTGTCCTAGAAAGTATTGGAGAGACTTTGAACTTGTCTCCATTGACATCTGTAGAAGTCCTTGCTGCGGAATTCTCCCAGTGGAATGCTAGGAGTGTCGGTTTTCTGAGTGAGTAACATGGCGGGAGTGAGAATGGTTGGATCTTCAGCATCACTGGAGCGTGCAGTCACTGGTCTGTAGTCAATCCTTCGTGTGTGAGTCTTGTGCTACCTTCTTGCAAGAAGATAGAGTCTAAGATTCTGCGTGCTATTCCTATCATCCTCTCCCAAGCACCTCCCATGTGAGAAGAGTGTGGTAAATTGAAGGTCCAGGTACATCCCTGTTCACTCAGGTATCTTTCCACACTGGTAATGTCTAGGTTGGAAGGAAATTGGAGTTCTTTCACTGCTCCTACGAAATTTGTGACTCTGTCAGAGCGAATGTGTTTCACGGTGCCTCTGATGGCAATGAAGCGTCGGAGTGCATTTATGAAACTTGATGTGTCCATGAATTCAATCACTGATGTGGACCACTCTGATGGACATGCAGGTAAACATAACTGCCCAGCATTTTGCGTTGGCTTGGACTCTTCTAGTATGCCATGCAACCACCGACCACAGCCCGAATACATCCAGTCCAATGTTGGTAAAGGGAGGATCCATACTAAGTCTGTCTGATGGGAGATTGGCCATCTTTGGGCTTTGAGTCGCGCCACGGAGTGTGCGACAAGTCACACAGTTGAAGATGAGTTTACTCACGCATCTCTTTGCTCCGACTATCCATAGTCCAGCAGTTCGTAGTTTCCCTTCGGTAAACAATCGGCCCTGATGTTTCACCAAAACATGATGGTGCTGTACGAGCAGAGTAGTCACATGATGATGGCCAGGAATTATTACAGGGTGTTTTTCCACGAATTCCACCTTGGCTTCGTATCAGCTCGTTTTGGTCAATTATTGGATCAAGCTTTTTCAAGACGCTGTCTCTAGAAATGGGCTGACCTTTGTTGAGGTTGTCTATTTCTTTGGCATAACACTCGCGTTGTATGGTACGTATTATCGTGTTTTGGGCATTTTCCAGGTTCGGAGCGGTAAATGCGTGTTTGCAATGGTGCCAACCTTTGCAAGACTTCTGACAGGTGGGTAAGCATTGCCTCTGGGGTTTTAATGGTAGAGGTGCCATCCAACCCTTTGACTCATCTCTTACCATCTCTTGATCCATGATGTCTAAAAACAATCTGTCTTCTATGGACATTGCTACCTTGTTGTCCTCTCTTGTTCTGTGGAAAACTGTGCACCCTATGTGATCTTGGTCGCCATCACATGAGTGGTCTTCACAGGTAGGATCAGCTAATGAACAAGGTAGAGGAGCATTGTGTGGCAACTCTTTTACCAGGAAGCTACTCTTACATGGCTGGGAGAGAGACGGACGTCCTTTTTCAAGAGTATTGGTAAGCATGCTGTCGACTAAGGCTGGCTTGTGTGCTCCTCCAAGGCAGACGTCTCCTATGAAGACCCATCCAAGGTCGAGCCTCTGTGTGTACGGAGCGTTCCTGGAGCCGTTTATACATTCTCTAGGACTTGTGGACTTGTAGAATATCTCTCTCCAGAAGTAGAGCTATTGGGGTTCCTGGATCTAGTTCAGGTATCAGGTGGGCTATACGCTTTAGATGGGGGTGATATGTCGCCACCTCCTGTGAAGGTATCTCTGACCAGTTGTCAGGAATCTGGTTGCACTCCTGGATGGTCGGTAATGATAGGCAGGTCTGGCCATCTATGGACTCCACTTTGTATCCAGTTGCTTTTCTCCCCGCCATCTCAACGGTACCTGAACACGTCCTCAGGGTGTAGGGAGAATCAGGGCCTATGATTCTGAAGTTGACAAAGAAGATGGACCTGGCTAGAGTCCTGTTACTTTGGTCATCCAGGACTGCATAAATCTTGAAGGCTTTGCCGTTGCGGCCTAAAGGATAGACTCAGACAAGGCAGATTTTTGAACAGGACTTTACTCCTGTGAGTCCTCTACAGATCTCAGTACATTTAGAGCTGTCCTCAGGGGTGTCTTCGTCATTGTCCTTCTGCTTCCCATCGTGCTCCTCTGCTTGCGACAACAATCGTGGAGGTGATCCAGGGTGCAAGGCTGTATTGTGATCCATGCTGCTGCATTGTGCACATTTCACGCTAGCTTCACAGTTCCTGGCGAAGTGAGAGGTTGCAGCACAACATTTGAAGCAGATGTTGTTCTCCTTGAGGAAACCTTTGCGATCCTCTAAAGACTTCTCCCTGAAGGCTCTGCATATTAATAGAGGATGTGGTTTCTTGTGTAGAGGACAATATTTACTGACATCCTGAGGTTTGTTCTCGTCTGGAGGGGGTTTATTCACCTTGTGAGGAAGGCCTGTGGAATCAATGTTAGTTTTGTTGACTGCCACGGGTGTCTTACCAGGTTTGACACCAGTGGCAGTGGAACACGACAGAGTAAAATCAAAACTAGGGTCATTTCTAATCCTAGATTGTTTGGTGACAAAATCAACAAATACATGGAAAGGAGGAAATTATACATTATGATTGTGTTTATACTCTGAACCACATGTAATCCACTTTTCTTGTAGGTTACTTTTCTTGTAGGTTGTAAGGAAGTTTCTGTACTATCAGATTGACAACCCTAGCGGTATCTAAGAATGCCAATCTGGGCAAGTCTCCTTCCTGCTTAGCAACCTGCAACTCATTCAACAAATCTCTCAGTTCTCTAAGCTTTAGATAACCTTTAGGTCCTATCTTAGGAAAATCCTCAGTTCTTTTATATAAAGCATTCTCTATGACTTCTACTGCTCCATAGCATTCATCGAGTCTTTCCCACACCTTATGTAGGGATGTGCGAGGATGCTTTACATTAATGTCTCTCAGTCTTTTGGCATGCTCGACTGACTCACTTCCGAGCCACTTTACCAGGAGATCTAATTCCTCATCACAAAGAAGGTCCAGACCATGAATGGCATTCCGGAACGAGGCTCGCCATGACCGATAGTTCTCGGGTTTGTCAGTGAACTTTGCAAGTCCCTTTGTAACCAGTTCTTGACACGCAAGGAACTTTGCAAGGTCTTTGATGGCTCCGTCAGTGCTGGCACGAGCCGGTGTGTAATAGTCATGTCTAGTGTGTGGTGCATCACCATACTTGTAAGACGCTTGTGACTCCGGATAGCCTGTGCGGTACCTTGTTGGTGAAGAAGGTGTCTCTTTAAGGCGGGATGGGAGTTGTACCTTCTTTTCAGTGGAACGGTAGCTGTAGTCGACCTCTCTGTGCTGGACGTCTCCTCGCCTATGGTAGTGAAGCTCAGATTTGGATCGCTGGTAATCGTCATGGGCTGATCGATATGATGCGCCAGGGCTGTCATCTACACTGGAATGTTGACAGACGTACTCTGCGACGTGTTGCGTTGGATCTTGCTGCTCTAGATCTGGTCCGAGAATGTTGCTGCGTCTTTCATAATCAGAATCTTTCATAGCTTCCAAATACTCTGCTTTAGCTATTGCGGCTGCTGTCTCTTTGTCTGCCGCAAGTCTTTCTAGCTCTGCTTGCAAACGTGCAGTTTCCGCTTCTCTCTCTGCCTGCAAATGTATGGCTTCGGCTTGCAGGCGTGCAGTTTCCGCTTCTCTCTATGCCTGCAAACGTATGGCTTCGGCTTGTAGCTGTGCAGCTTCCGCCTCCCTCTCTGCCTGCAGATGTGCAGTTTCAGCTTGCAGGCATGCAGCTTCCGCCTCTCTCTCTGCCTGCAAACGGGTGGTTTCTGTATCTTGATCTGCCTGCCTCAGCTTTAGATGCATCTCTCGTTCGGCGAAGGAAGATCATGCTTTGGCTGCCTCAGCCTTGGCGCGAGCGACAGCAGCTAGCTCTGCTAATGACGATCTGCTGGAGCTTGCTCATGACCTCGTTTTGAGTGAGGATGTGCTTTTCCGAGACATTGTGCATTTGGCTGAGTACTGCTGAATATATTGGAGGGAAACAGTCTGTGTATGGCGGGCTTCCGCATGGCGGGAAAGATGTAGCACTTCTTGGCGGGCTGCAGTGGTGTTCTACGGCTGTATGGCGGCTGCTGTGATACCCGTATGCAGAGCAGTGGGTGTTAGCGGTCCCGTCCAGTTTATGCAATCACCACGTGCGACCGGCGGCCCTTTACTGAGCCCTGGGCTTGTCTCCTGCGGCTGTATGGCGGCTGATGTAGTACCCGTATGCAGAGCAGTCTGGGTGATAGTGGTCCCTTACAGCTTGAGTTCACTGTCGCAGGCGTATGGCGATCTGTTTTACTAGGCCCTGGACTTGTCTCCTGCGGCTGTATGGCGGCTGCTGTAGTACCCGTGTGTGGAGCAGTCTGGTTGATAGCGGTCCCTAACAGCCTGAATTCACTATCACAGGTGTCTGGCATCTGTTTTACTTTTCTGCCTTCAGGCACGCTGACACGATGTGAAATCCAGCATACAGTATAAACCACAGCTCTGTCTTCCAAAATACTTGTTTATTTGTGAAGAGTATAGAACATGCGCGGTAAAACTACAAGGAATACAAATAACATGCATAAGTATTTGGCAGATACAAGGAATACAAATAACATTGGACAGATGATCACAGCTAACACAATCACAGAAGTGTTTATTGAGATGCAAACATTACATAGGAATACATTAGTTTATGATTACATTTACTGAGAACGGGCAACTAAAGGGTTAATGAGATCTTTTGGCTGTTAGACAGTACATAACACCTCTCTGAATCACTGCATTGCAAGAAAGATTAAGCTTACCAGATATGCTTTAGCCGTGTAGTAACTCAAGTAGAGAAGTTGCAGGAAAAACAAAGGTTACACAGGAGAACAAAATAACATGTGCATCCTATGAGATCCACAGAAGAAAAATGGCCCTTCTTCATCCCAGAATACATTGCTTCCTTCCCACATAGCACTGCTTTAATCCCATAGTGCATTGCTTATGTTAAAGTCACAGGCTTTATAATGCTATTGAAGACACTGCTATAAATTCAGCCACCACTAGATGGTATTATAATTAACCCAGCACATAATAAAACATTCTTTGCCCTATTGAGAGGGCAGAACAATCCACACATAAAGCAAGCCTCCACTCAGGTTTGTCAGCTGTTAAAAAAAATATAGGAGGATTCCACGTTACTGGTAGCACAAAGGCTCTGGAAAAGCGCAATGGCTCCTTGCACCCCCAAAGAAGTCAAGAAAATTCTGTGCTCCCATACCCTAATGCCCCATCCCTTCTGAGCCCCACAGTCTGCCTAAACCATATTTTTAGTGACAATATGTTTGGCATTTCTATAGTGATGACAGCTTGCCCAATTTTGCATGTAGGGGCTCTGTATATGGAGTCCGCAAGTTATTTTAGGAAACTCTATGCTCCAGAAGGCAAAAAGCACTCCGTCCCTCCCGAGTCTCGCCTTGAGGTTAAACAGTACTGCACAGCCACATATGGGGTCTTCTACATTCAGCAAAAATTATGGAACAAATTTTTGTGCCATTTTTACCCTTTTCCCAGTATAAAAATGTAAAATCTGGAGCTAAAACATTTTGTTGGTAAAAATGTAATTATTTTTTCTTCACTGCTCAATGGTATAAAATTCTGTGACACAACTGTGGTGTCAGTGTAAGGGGAAGGAACTAACTAGTGCAGGGAAGAAAGCTTGAGACTCCAGACCGGACTCTGTTTGAGAAAAGGGGGCGTGGTTAAGCAGACAGAGCTGCAGCGCACGACTGACCAGACAGTTTGGGCGGGAACTTCGGGCACACGGAACGCCTGTGAGATAAAATCAGCTGAGAGGCATCTGGGCAGAGCAGAGCCTGGGATGGCAGAGTGCTTTGACAGGAGACCGTCGACTGAGTACCGCTCAGACACCACTGTCCCAGCCAACATCACTGCCCTTACTGAGACTGCTGACACAGCTGACAACGCTGCCACAGCCACCCCTGCTGACAGTACTGACTGTGAGAGACAAGGTCTGTGAACGGGACTTAGGCATGTGTTGATTTGGCACAGCGAACCAGGCTGCCAATTGTAAACTGTGTTTGGGCAGTGCTAAAAATCTCCGTAGTGTCGGGACACTCAACGCTGAGGATAAGGACGTATCCCTCTTCATCACCTCATCTGCTGGACCCAAGACCCACATAAGGATCCATTTACCTCAGGATTGTGACAGACCCCCACTGCGACGCAATCTAGGCAGTACCAGTCACAGACAGAAGTTCAACCGTGACTGGCGCCTGAGTGATAAGTTATATTTTATGTTATTGTCAGTTTTACTTGTCCCTGTTCCTTAAGTTATCCCCATTAGCCTTTTGCTGTATTAGGGAATATTATCCCTCCGTTCTCTCCCTGTGTGGAGTTTCTTCTGTATAATAAACTCCTTTCACCCTTGGTCTTTAGACAGTCCGTTACTGCATTCTATGTGCCTGCAGTCTCCTCACACTTGGCATAGTTGGCAGGATGCAGTCCACACGTACAAACATGGCAGATCAAGAATCTGGGGAGAGCCCTAGATCCAGTATCACTCTGGGGGCAATGTTAAATAACCTTCCAAAGTTTAATGGGAATAACACCATGTTATGGAGCTGGACTGAGCGTATAAAGGGAATGATGAGAATGCGCCCTATGGTGCCCGCCTTGCAGGCAGAGGTCGCCGTGATGGCTTTAGAAGGGGAGACTAGAGATTCAGTTATGTTGCGGCCCCCCGGGATCAAGATACCCTTGACAAAGTATTACAAATACTGGAGGATACTCACGGGGACCTTACGGACGTAGGAGAATTACGTATGCGTCTGTTCAGGTGTATTCAAAGAATACTGTCGGTCCCTCGGAGACAGTGACCAAGTATATGAACGCACTGCAAGAATTTCACACTGCCATAGTCAGAGAAAATGGCTTGGGAGTAGGGCCGACTGATGTAGTGTTACGAGACCAATTAATGACCGGGATGAGAAATGCGTTGCTTAAGCAGGCTCTGCGAGAACATTCGCGTATGAACCCACATATAACCTGTGCAGAGGTGGGAAGCGAGGCGCGGGTGCGTGAACAGGAGGAGGGGTGACAGTCCCGGCGGCGAAGGTCCAGAGCGGGGAGGCGGCCGTGAATGCAGCTGCTGAACCAGGATGGGTGGAAGATTTACGGAAAGAGATCCAATCCATGAGGGAGGATCTGACCAAAACTAAAGGGAAGGTGACCTCGTTACGTACCTCCGGAAGCAAAACCCTCTCAGAACCACAATGGGGTGGAAGAGGATCTAGTCGGGAAGAGCCCCCAACATGTTACCTCTGTGGAAAATTAGGACATATGGTTCGGGCCTGCCCGCAAAATGGGCGGCCATTACAGCACCTCCCGTTAAACTAAGGGGCTCCGAGGCTGGGGGACGCCGCCCGGAGCCAGAACAGCCCGAAAGGAGCACCAATAGTCCCACAAATTTAGTGTCAGTGAGTCCATTATTATGGGCTGAAATCGATGGAAGGGTCGTACGCTGCCTGGTAGACACAGGCTCCCAAGTAACCAAGATGCCTGAAGCATACTTTAAAACACACTTCCCAGAGGCCATAAGGCCTGAGTGGGGGCCAATGATTAAGTTAACGGCCGCCAATCAACTGCCTATTCCTGTCGCAGGGGTGGCATGGATGCAGATTAAGGTCTGCGTAAAGATCTGGGCCGCAAGGGAGTGATGTTAACTGTGGGCGACCCTGTGCAAGGACATGGTGTCACACTAGGAATGAATGTATTTAAAGAGTTTGGATGTCTTCTTTTTAACAAGTCTCTGAATGCATTCCTGAAACAATAGAGTCCACGTACGCCACAAAGGAGAGTGTTTCAGCAAATGATCTGGACGGCCCAGGCACAAGAGGTCTCCTGAAAGGAAAGGTATTGGGAAAAGTGATCATTCTGGCTACATCCAAACAAGACTTACCTCTGGGTCAAAGTGTGCTGTCTTTACCTGTCCGAGCTTGCATCCCGCTGGAGGGGGTCGAAGTACAACTAGAACCAGCTACTGTGAAAAATCTACCATCAGGGCTCTTAGCAGCCAGGACGTTTAGCTACCGTGCATGATGGAAAGATACCTGTGTGGTGTGTGAACTTAAGGGAAGACACTTTCACCCTTACCCCCAGAAGCGAAATCGGGCAAATTGCAGGCATGCCAGTGGAGTTGATACCCTCATAGGCCATCCAATATAAGGTAAAAAGGGAAGATCCATGGATGGTAGCTGTGGGACAGCCCCTGTGTTCGAACCCCAGGCACAGAGAATGGGGTATCACATCTTAGAACAAGCCCGGGCTGAGTTGACAGAATTTACACCGCAGCAGGTGGAGCAGGTGGAGGCCTTACTGGGACGTTACCAGGATGTGTTTGCTCGACATGAAGATGATTTCAGCTGTACAACAGCCATCACACAAGATTCCAACTGGTATTGCTGCACCTGTGAGAGAGCATAATCAACAAATTCCTCCGAAAATGTACCAGGAGGTAAAAGGAATGCTCAACAAATGCTACAGAACGGTGTCATCCAAGAGAGCCAAAGCCCATTGACTGCACCCATTGTCCTAGTGTGAAAAAAAGATGGTACTCTGCGGTTCTGTGTGGACTATCGCAAATTAAATGCCTGCACGGTGCAAGATTCATATCCACTACCCCGTATTGAAGAATTCTTGTCCGCTCTGGGGAACGCAAGATACTTCTCCACTCTAGACCTGACTAGCGTGTACTTGCAAGTGCCGATGTCAGAATACGACTGAGCGAAGACTGCCTTTATACTACCTATGAGTTTGTACGAGTTCAACAGAATGCCGTTCGGATTGGCTAATGCTTCCGGTACTTTTCTGCAACTCATGGAATGATGTTTGGGAGATCTAAACTTTGAGGCCACTTTCATCTACTTGGATGATATAATTGTGTTCACCCCCATGCTCGAAGAGCACTTACAGCGCCTTGAGCAAGTACTCAGCTGACTCCAGAAACATGGGCTGCGAGTGAAACCATCTAAATGTCTCCTGTTCCACACCCAGATTGATTATTTGGGTCATGTGGTCTCCGCAGAAGGCGTTCATCCATCCTGTGAGAAGATTGCGGCAGTGCAAGACTGGCCTACCCGAGAACCTTAAAGGATGTTCGAGTCTCCTTAGGGCTGACTGGGCATTATCGATGGTTCATGAAAGACTTCACCCACATTGTGAATCCGTTATTAGAATTTTTGAAAAAAATCAAGATTCAGTGGGGAGAGCGCAAGGAGAAAGCGTTCCAAGCCTTGAAAATGGCTCTGACAGAATCTCCGGTTCTGGCCTACGCTGATTTTTCTCAACACTTCATTCTCCATACAGATGGGAGCGTGCATGGGCTCGGAGTGATACTGTCGCAGATCCAAGGTGGAAAAGAGAGGGTGATTGCCTATGGGAGTCGTTCCCTCCATGACTCTGAACGGAATCTAAACAACTACAGCTCGTTCAAACTAGAATTGATTGTTGGCACTGGAATGGGCCATGACAGAAAAGTTTGCAGAATACCTATCCAGGTCTGAGGTACTGGTGCACACAGACAACAACCCACTGGTCTGCTATAGAAATATATATATATATTTATGTATATTATCTAGATCTCACTTGCCTGCTAAAGGCTATATGCTATATACTCCATATACTCATATATACTTTTATATACTCATATGCACACAGATACATATTCACAGCTTGAACTTTGTATCCAGTTGTTGGAAATGACTTGCTACACCCCATGAACCAAGGCCTGGGGAGCTGATGTTATCTCGTGATAGCATTGTCTTGTGACATTTCTCCCAGACATACAGAAGAGGAAGTAACAACAGATGGTCCAAGCCGATATTGGAGACTTGCTGACATTGCAAGACAAGGGACAGTAAATCATATGATGTTTAAGTCACTCCATGTCGGACACCGATATATTTTCATGTATTTAAACTGACCAATTAGATTAGAATTTCAGCCTTTATGCTGATGAGTAACCACTCCTTTCTGTACGAACTGATAAAACCATGTATATTCAATAAAACCAGCAGAGTTCTGCTGGAAAGGATTGCTGCTAACTAGGTTTGGCGTCTTTCCTTCCTTTAGTGCTCAATAAGACTCTGTCTAATTAGGACAGGCCGCAGCACACACAGAGATATAAATCTATATCAATCAAAATTTCCATGTCAAATTGGCACCCAACCTGGGGCTGTGGACGAAACGCACGGGGACCCTGCTGACCGGAGAGGACAGAGGTGCCGGCCAAGGCCTTGGCTCATGGGAACGGAGATTTGCGCAACTCTATAAGTAAGGTAAGAAAATCTAGTTATCTTACCTGAATGTTCCCTGTGCCCAGTCTGGGTCAGCAACTCTAGCCGGTCAGTGTGGTCACCAAACCCAGGTAGTGTAAAAAAGTCCACCCTTATCCAAACCTTGGGATAAGCAAAGTGTCTGCTGTGGTCCTGTATGTCTTTAGATCCGGGAGAGAGCTTGTGGAAACTGTGACTGGTTTGTACTTGTGGTTGCTGAGAGACCGATAACAAAATGCTGAATCTCTCTAAGTTAAGACGGTCCCCGCACCACATGGAGGTTTTGGATTAGGCAGGATATCACAGTTGAATTCCTCTGGGTAAGCTGTCACAGTCCCCGCACCACACACGGAGGTGTCAGCTTCAAGGAGGAATCACAAGTGAATCCCTCGGCTGTCACGGTCTCCGCACACACGTGGATGCTGTCAGGCTGGAGAGATATCACAGGCTGATCATTGGAGAGATTATCCGGTCCCCGGGTGCACACGGAGGGTGATAATCTAGTGTGATATCATGGTGCCCGTCTCCCACGGCGGAGGGTGATACATCCCGGTGCTAACCAAAGCGCTACGGGTGATTGGCAGTTATCAGTTGTCAGCAGCTGTTTGACATACGTGTCGCAAAAAAGGGCTTCAATTTCTCCCCGGATGTCTATATGTGCATCAACCTGTGGATTCACTGCTGTTTTCCACAAAGATCTGAAGCAGAAAAGAAAAAAGTTTTTTCTTTTTTTCTTGTACACTTCCTCTTTTTGCCTACAGGGTGTGCCCCTGATATATATTTTTCATATTGTCACATTTGTTCCGTACTCTGCTTTCCCTGTTTTTATGTTTCATCTTGCATTTTTGGTGGAGATTTTTATTTTTGTTACTGTAGTGTGAGAATTTTCGGGAAAGCTAGGTCTTTTGAGTATATCACTGTAGTCTCTGTTTGGGTTTTTTTTTTCTCTCTCTCTCTTCCATTGTTCTCAGAAGATTTTACTGAGAGACACAGGCAGAAAAAAGGGAAGTGTGTGTTCTGCAGTCAGCACACTTTTTAGATTGTTGGAAGTGTATTTGTATTGATCTTTGATTTTTCGGAGTGGTTTTTTAAGTTTTATCAACTTTTTGATTTGTTTTCTTTTTATAAAATCTTTTACTCCCTGATCATTTTTCTCTTTTTCTTTTGGGTTTTTCCATTTTCCAGTTTTGTTGTCAGTTTTTTGGTTTTCACTTCTTCATTCTTTTTCCTTTTCTTTTTTGTTAAAAAGAGAATTTTTACCTGCTTTTGGTTTTCCTTGTTCTCTTGTCAATTTTTGATTTTTCATTTTGTTTTCCTCTGCTTTTGAAGGGTTTTTTTAATAAATATTTTGGTTTTGTTTTTTCCTTCCTTTTTAAGCAAGTTAAAGGGGTTGCAAAGTGTTTTTTGAAGTTTTAATCACCCTTTTTGAAGTTTTTGGAACAGACACAGTAGGTGTTATTCAGAAAGTTAAGTATGTGTTTTTTTTAAGGGCAGCTTCGTATGCTGTAGCATGGCATGATGTATTGAAAGGAAAAAAGGGAAGTAGTAAAGCTGAATTGCCGTCTGCGTGACAGCGGATTTTACAGCGTAGAAGGCGCTGAGAGTTTATGTGAACAGGAAAGCATTATTTTTTTTACGGGTAGAAGTGTTTTCAGCGGCATTCTGTCTGTACCATCTGAGAGGCACCACAAATCTAAGCATGCCTTCAGTGACGGCAGAAAAGGAGAAGGAGTCCACTCCTGCTCCCCCTCCATCTCCTCTCTCCCCACTCTTCCCTTCTCCCACCTCTCTCATCTCTCTCTTCCCTCTATATCCGCTATTCTCACTCCCTCCTCCCCTTTCTCATCTATTTCTCCTCCTATACCTCATCCTCCCTCACCATCTCTCTCTCCCCTCTCTATCTTCTCTATCTCCGCCTATCTCTCCTCCTTCTCTCACTCCCATCTCTCCTCCCCCTCCATCTTCATCACCAACGCCCACCTCTCATCCCTCTCCTCCTCCATCATCCCCCTCGTCTTCACTCTCCCCTCCTCTTTTGTCTCCTTCCTTCTCTCCTTCACTATCTCTCACCTCTCCTCCTTTTCCCAATCTCTCCTCCACCCTTCCCTGCTCCGCTCTCTGTCTTCCCCGTCCACTTCTCCATTCATTGTCACCAGCTGGCCCAGTGCCAAATCCAGACAATGAGGTGTCCCTATCTCCACAGGGCACCCTCTCTAAAGAGACAGCTATGATACCAGGAGAAGAAAGTGAATCACTCCCCACACATAACAACACAGGTGCCCTCCCGATACAACAGCTAGCAGAAGGGAGGTGTGGGCCATCAGAGACTGCACCTGCTAAGTCTGAGACAGAGCTGCAGTCTCAGAGGGGGGAGTACTACCCACACACAAGACAAACACACAATGGCACAGTGCCTCCTCTGATGAACATGAAGAAGGGGCACCATACATGCTGCCTAGTATCAGGAGAAACTCACAGACACCAAGTAGGCAGGGGCAGATAGAGCTAGAACTCTTACACTATGTGCCTTTCACCCCTAGCCAGGTGTTCAGTATTCTGAGAAATCTGCCAGACCCAGATATGGACCCCATGCCATTTTACCAAAGAATGCAGCAGAGCCAGCAGACATATGCTGCAACCTGGAGTGATCTCTAGCCCATAATGGAGAAAAAAGCAGGTGAAACTCTGGCCAATCATGAAGGAACACTTCAAACTTCCATCAGAATTAGATGTGCATTCCTGGGAATCAGGATCAAAGCTAACTGAACAGCTCAGAGAGTGGGCCAAAGCCAGACAAGCACTCAGCCTGCATAACATGAGCCAAGCCGAGACAGAGTCTGTAGACGAGTTTCATGGCAGAGTGAGGCAAGTATTCCAAGTTTTAGGCTTCACTATTCATGATCAAATACACGGACAAATACTGGCACAGGCCTTTGTGCATGGACTAAGAGAACCAATCAAGAAACTGCTGATAGTGGCCAGGCCTGAGTACAGGACAATAGCAGAAGATGCCCTGCTCACAGTAGCCAGAAGAATTGAGTCCCTCCCAGGAGTGCGGAGGACAGTCCCTCTTGTGGTGGCCACTGATGTTGAGGAGCAACCACCCTGCAGGGACAGGAGACCTGTCTGGTGTTTCAACTGTGGCAACCTTGGCCATTTCCAGAACCAGTGCACAGCACCCCGGCAACCCAGGGCATCATACAGAGGAATAGGCCAAGAAAGAAACACAGAAGACAATGAAGAACCCTGTCCATAGGATAGAGGCAAACCAGGTCCGCCAGACGTCACGCCCCTGACATGTGAAACCCCATCAGCGGACCCAAAACCTCAAATCACTGGGGGCTGTCATATCTTTCCTTATGGACAATGGTGCTATCAGAAGGGAAAATCCCTGACCCCACCAGTCTGTCAGAGCACTCTGTCTTGTATGGGTACTGAAGGTCAAGGTAGATGTTCCCCAGCTTGCAAGCCCCTGAGCATGTGGACACAGCCAGGACACTCCATCTTGTTCCAGTTTACGGTGGAGACCTGCCCACCTCACCTGATGAGAGCAGATCTACTGCAGGAACTGAAGGTGACCAGAATGTCCCTTGAAGATGTGACCTTGACCTTTTCTCCACCCCAGACCCAAGAAGAATCAATCATGCTGGTGGCCCTACAAAAGCCTCCCTCAAGCAACCGGTGCAAGCCTACCCAAGGAGGTGCTGGACATAGTACCTGGGAGCCTATGGTCCAAGGGAGACTTCAAGTTGTGCCAGTGCGGGTGTCACTCAAGTCTGGAACCACGTTCCCTCACAAAGCCCAGCATCCGCTGCTCATCACCCAGAACCAAACTGCCACTGACCAACTGGAGGTCTGAGCGGAACTGCTGTTCAAGAAATGGCCTAAGAACTTTGGCATGGGTCAGGAGACTTTTAACCCAGAGGGGCCACACCCGCTTCGTGAAATGGCTACATTCCTCCGGCTCCAGCGCCAGAGGATCATCTTGGACAAGACTCTGAAGGTGCTCCCTGAAGTTAATCCAGGCCCAATGTTCCCCCTCACCTGGATGACCAGTTCCTGAAAACACACAAGGGGGATGCAGAACAAACGGACAGTGATGCCCAAGTGGGCCCAGAACAGCCTTTCACAGCTCACCAGAGCATTGTCCTCCATCCCCGTCAACTGGATTGCAGAGCATGCAGAAGTCATCGACATCGCTACCTGCACAGCGCTTTCCTTGTCTCCTCTACTCTGCCTGGCAGAGCAGCAACCTAAGTTCTGCAAAAATAGAGTCCAGTGGTGTCAAAAGCAAGTTACGTTCCTGAAGACACCGTATAGCCCACTAGACGAAACACTTGACAGATGACCGGAAGACCGCGGAGGAGAAGATAGCTCCCTCAACAACTCCGAAGATGCAGGCCTTCCTTGGTCTAGTCTCGTACTGCAGAACCAGATCCCTGGTGCTCCAGTCTTAATGCAGCCTCTGCACAATTGCATCAACGCATTGCAGCCTTCATCTCGTACAGGAAACTGAAAGACTCCACAGTCTCTGTGCCAGCTCTAAGCCTCCCTGACTACGAGAAGCCATCCCGTCTTGGCCGAACGGAAAAGGAAGGACAAAGATGGGGAAGGTCATGCTACTGGCGTCTTGAAACAGACTCGCGGAGGAAAACCAGAGGCCTCTAGAATACCTCTCAGCCGGCCTGGATCCAGTTCCAAGGGGGGGCCCTCCTGCATGAAAACAATATCTGCAGCACACGCCCTCCTGACAAGGCTGCTCTCCACCACTCTTCAGTGCTCTCAGCCCTTACCTGTCTCTACTCCCACTCCCAAGGGGGGATGCGGATACGGACCCTCAGATGAAAAATCTGCAAGATACCGTAGATGGCTCCAGTTTTGCAGATGATGAAGGAAGGTTCCACACGGGTTGTGCAGTGACCAGCAATCAAGACATCCTATAGTCCAGAAGTTTGTCAGCCCAAGAAGCGGAACTAACAGAGCTGACGAAAGGTCTGCCAGATTGCGAAGAACAAAACTTCCAGGTACTCGCATGGCATAGCACAAGACTTCGGACCCATCTGGGCTGCATGAGACTTCATCACAGCAAGCAGGTCGACCGTGAAGCTTCAGGGAGCCATCAGGGACCTGCTGGACGCTTGTCAAGTACTAAAAGTGGTGGCAGTGTTGAAGGTCAAGGCACACGGAAAACAGAGCGCAGTAGAAACACGGGGCATCAACATGGCGGACATGGCAGCCAAAGAAGCAGCCAGAGGAAGACAATATGGAAAATGGGAGAGGTCGTAGAGCCGGACGGCTACTACATGATGACTGAAGACGAGAAAACCTGACAAATGACTTCCTGAAACCTGTACAAGAAGTAGCAGGACCAGACTCGGAAGGAGGGGAAGGGAAGCTGGATGCTGAAGGGCAAAAGCACTGGGCTCCAAGAAACCAGTCTACCTCAAAGCGTCTACCTCAAAGCGTCTACCTCAAACATCTACCTCAAAACGTCTACCTCAAGACAGACCCAGTCTACCTCAGAGTATGTACCCTAAGGTGGTTCAATGCACACATGGCCCCCCGCACAGAATTGAAGACACAGATGAATTACCTGATTGGACTCAACTCCCGCCTTAACAGCCAATTTCCAGTAGCTGTCTGGCCTCCGACAAATGCGACATCGGACAAGTGGGAAAAGTTCCCCCACATCATCTGGCCTGAAGACTTCCCAATAAGGAACCAGTTGGTGAAGACTACTGCAAAGAAGCTACTCTCGAAAATAGTGTGCAGATATGGGGGTTCCAGAAGCGATAGCAAGTGATCAGGGACCCACATTCACAGCAAACCTGACACAAGAGACCTGATCAGCGGCAGGGTCAGACTTAGGCCTACACACTTCCCACCATCCGCACCATAGACTAAGTGGGACACATAAGAGCAGCATGCTAAGAAAAATTTGCCCAAGAGACAGACAAACCCTGGCATTAGACACTCCCATAGGCTCAGAAAAAGCTGTCACCAATATGCAATTTTATTTGGGTCTAAACCCAGGTATTCTTTACTTAGCAGTTGAGTATGCAATGTGATACTTTGCATGTGTAATTGAATTTATCAAGAATCTTGCTAATGTCCATTCTCGAGTTTTTCCTTCATTGCCAGGTCCAGATTCGGTGCCTGGTATGCACGCCCTGAAGTAAGGAGACTGAGTGTTGGTGGAAAAAGTCCGTAAGGAGAAGCACTTCATCCCAGATCTGATGGCCCTTCTTGAAGTGCTGACGCCACCAACCTGGAGGGAAAACTCCCACCTGGATCCACGCACTGCATTGCAGGGAAGCCCTCATATCAGAAGATACACCTAAGCTGGAATGATGCTGTGGATGCCCTACCTGACAGAATAAAATTATCTACCTGATAGAGAATACACATCACTGACTGCATAGACTGCTAACTAAGAGACTTTGATCACATTGCACCAAACCCCCATTAGGGACAGATCTCCATACTGCCCATTTGCGAAAGTCTGTACGGAGGGAGGATGAATGCGCTAGGCGTCAGTCCACTGGCAGCATAAAAGATTTGCAGCGCTTTGGGCCAGGAGCAGGATTTTTAGGGCAAGTGATATCTAAGGGGGATTGTTATAGAAATATATATATTTATGTATATTATCTAGATCTCACTTGCCTGCTATAGGCTATATGCTATATACGCCATATACTCATATATACTTTTATATACTCATATGCACACAGATACATATTCACAGCTTGAACTTTGTATCCAGTTGTTGGAAATGACTTGCTACACCCCATGAGCCAAGGCTTGGGGAGCTGATGTTATCTCGTGATAGCATTGTCTTGTGACATTTCTCCCAGACATACAGAAGAGGAAGTAACAACAGACGGTCCAAGCCAATATTGGATTCTTGCTGACATTGCAAGACAAGGAACAGTAAATCATATGATGGTTAAGTCACTCCATGTCGGACACCCATATATGTTCATGTATTTAAACTGACCAATTACATTAGAAGTTCAGCCTTTATGTTGATGAGTAACCATTCCTTTCTGTACGAACTGATTAAACCATGTATATTCAATAAAACCAGCAGAGTTCTGCTGGAAAGGATTGCTGCTAACTAGGTTTGGCATCTTTCCTTCCTTTAGCGCTCAATAAGACTCTGTCTAATTAGGACAGGCATCAGCACACACAGAGATATAAATCTACATCAATCAAAATTTCCATGTCAGGTCCAATTGGAGAACGCGAAGTTAGTGGCTCTGGAGCAAAGCTGGGTCGCTAGAATGGCCAAATGCCGGAACAAAATAGCCTACAAATGGGGGGCTGAAAACATCCATGAAGATGCGTTATCCAGGGTTCCATACAAGCAGCCCGGCCCTAACCCAGATGAAGAGCTGGAGGCCGACGAAGTGCCGAAGTTCCGAGGATCTGCAAGGATGTTGGCAGGTACGGGGGAACAAAATTGGGCAGAATCTCAGATAGGTGTGCTGGGACAGCCTCGTGATGAGTGGGTACGAATTCAGCAGGAGAAAAGTAGAGCTTGCCCGACTTCGGAAGTGGGTGGCCCTGAAACAACTGCCTAGCGGGGAGAAGAGAGAAATCCTGCCTCTTGGTGTAAGGGTGTGGTGTTATGGACAGTAAGAGACACGCTGCCACTTTAAGAGACATCACCCCCTTGGTTGGTGTTTTGGAACGTTCTGCTCTCTCCCCTGCAAAAAGACTGTGTGTGTTGTTCTGTCAGCACTGGAGAGGGGAGGGGCTGTTTCCTGTGTGAGAGAGAGCCGAGGTTTTCTGGAGGAAGGAGATGTGCCTGGCCTGGAGCTGTGAGGGAAAAACTTTGTAAACTCTTCTGTGATAACAAGGTGGTTTTCCTGTGTTGCCGTGAGGAGCCACGAAGAAAAGACAAGAAAGGAATCCAGAGGAGGGAAGTGCCCGTTTGTAGGAGAATCACTGGACCTGCACACAAGGAAAAGACCACGTTGCATAGAGGAAGTGCACACCATCTTGCAAAGCTGCAGATGCCCCCGGGATTAGACTGAGGTACCAATGCTACTGTGAGTGTTAATCTCTTCTGTGCACATGCTAGGGTTTAGGATAGGCTGCAATAGATAGAGCATGGCAGCCATGTGGCCAGTGTAGCAGAGGCCAGATAGGTTGTAGTTAGTGTAGCATCATAAATTACTTTACTGTGTTGTCTTGCTAGTTGGATAAATACACTGAGCTGTTATAGTTGGTGCTCCGTGCTGTTTGGCGGCCCAGCTAGAGAATATTATCCTTGTAAATTGTCATAGCATACCCCTGTTTCTGCATTTTCCTAACCCTGCATTACTTGCCTGTAAATAAATTAGCCCTTTGTTGTTTGCACCTCATCTTGTGTACCATAGTTTCCCTGCTTTGTGGTGGTCCCCCGGCCATCGCTTTAAGTGGCGCTGCGAGCAGGGTTACTGTCACCAAGATGCAGGCAGCAGGCGGAAACGGCGAGAGTTCTAGTGTTAGTGGGGATGCTGTGGGCATTGGTGGAATCCCTGCAAGGACACTCCCTATGGGCACCATATTTAGTGTGCTTCCAAAGTTTGCTGGCAATAATATGCCCCTGTCTGATTGGGTGTCCCGGCTGCAAAGCACCCTGAAGATTTATAACATCAGCACAGACCTTGAAGTGGACATTGCTTTGACTGCCTTGGAGGGAGAGGCCCGTAAAAATGTCTGTCTACAGCCGGAACTCACCCATAGTACCCTGAAGGAGCTAGTGAAATTCTTGGAAGAGATCTACGGCAAGACTGCAAGCGCGGAACACCTTTGCGCCAAATTTTTCTCTAGACCGCAGCGGGAAGAGGAAGGGATCTCCCAGTATGAGATGGATGGGCTCTGTGGCATGGGCTCCAAAGACCGGATACTCCGGGAAGAATTCATTCTGGGACTGCACAACACATCCTTGAGGAGAGCACTGTCAGAATGGGTCCGTGCAGATCCGGCTCTTTCATTCCGTCAAATCCTGGCAGAAGCAGTGTCCTGAAGCAAGGAAGACAGTTACACATCTGGGGTGATGCGTGTCCAGGGTGCCAATACCAGAGGGGACCCAAATCATCATAAGGTGCTGGTCCAGGTAGTGCAAGACATGCTGCGGTCTCTTGTCAGTATGCAAGACAAATTAGCTCAGATGGAGCAAAGAATGGGAGAACAACAGTCTGACCCATCGTACTCATACAACCACTCTTCGGCCCGAGCCATAAGGGATCAGTGGGTGCAGGCTGCCTCCCGGCAGACATCGGAGGCACAAAGACAGGCTTGGGGTGCCCCTCGGTGGAGAGGAGGCATCTAAAATGCTGGGAAGGTGGAGGGCAAGGGCACCTTGCCAGAGACTGCCTGAAAAATGCTCAAAGCCAGTGTCAGTATTCCAGGTTTTTTCTAAATGACTTTGCCCTTTGTCAAGATGGAAGTTGCTGTTTCTCTGTGCCCTACTTCTTGTTCATTTGTATAAAATCCGGTCCATGTGCTGCCTTCCTTGCAGACGTATTTTGCTTCTGCTTCCTTCAGCTGTGCTGTTTGTTTCCTCAGGGTGTATCTACTGTGCGCGGGACATTCTCTGTTCACCGCTTTGGAAAACTGCACTCATCGTGCTATCATTAGTCTGTGGACTTTGGAACTTAACCCTCGGTAAGAACTGTGTTTCAGAACTGTGTCGCCTCAATCCTTCACTCTCCCCAATGAGAGCTGATGTGAACTTGTTTGTGGACTTATTTGTGTTCACGTCGCTTCTGGGACCAACTGGTGAATCAGCTTTTGGACCTTCTTGTGTTTTGCTGCATTTGGGATCAACTTGTGAACTCGTTCTGGACTTCCCTGCGCTTCCTACATATCTGGATTTTACTTTCTCTGCACCATTAGTGTGAAATGCGCCACGTCTCCAGAGTGTCACACTCACCTTTTGACCACCTTTTTTGTAAGGACTCTGTTTTGGAAACTCTGCCGACTTACTATATATGTTGAGGACTGTTCTCATTGCGTGTTATCAGTATATCGTTTGAGGTGTTATCACTGTGTAAAAATACACTGTTTGCACAAAGTAACCGGTCTCTGTCTGTTCATTGCCCCACGCTATCAGAATCCTCGAGTTCCTACAATAGTATTACAACCAGCCACAGCCACCGTTAAACTACCAACCCCCGCAGTAACACGGCACTCTGTGGGGGAGGCAATAAGAGAGGCCGCTTCTTATCATAATGAACATTTGATTGCTGGGAGTCCCATCCTGTGTGCCGAATTTGAGGGTGTTCCAGTGGATTGCTTGATAGAAACCAGGTCACAAATGACAACGATGCCAGAATTATATTTCAAACAGCATTTTCTGGCCAAGCCAGAGAAGGAGACATTGATCCGGATGTTTGCTGCCAATCAACAACTGATCCCGGTCACAGGGGTCGTGTGGATGAATATTCGAATCAGTGTGCAAGAAGTGGGAAAGAAAGGGATCCTGCTAGTCCCTGAGCCCATCAAAGAAGATGTGCCTGTAGTACTGGGAATGAATATCCTACTAGAACTCGATCAGATAATGTTTACCAAATGGGGACCCAGTTATTGGAAGAAGGCTGCTACACACAAGCCAACTCAAGAAGCGCTTCAGCGATTGATCCGCGTCTGTGGGACGCAGAAGAGTGTGCCATCTTATCAGATGGTAGGGGTCATAAGGGTCCCAGGGAGAGAGCCTGTAATCCTGCCTCCCGAGCGAGAAAGTATATTACACATTCCAGTTGGGACTCATCGCAACCTTGACGAGCTGGAGGTGATTATTCAGCCTGTGGTAGGCAGAGGAGTGGACCAAGAAGTCATGATAGCTCGTACGATAGTGGTGCTCCAGCGGGGACTCATCCCCATAAGAGCTTTGAACGTGGGTTCCGGGGAGGTCACCTTGCCGCGAGGGACAGATCTGGCCCGGGTGTGCCTTCACAAGGGCGAAGTGGTGAGTCAGAAGGAGATGTCTTTATCACCGACAGAAGAGGCGGGGTGGACTCAGGCTGCCGCTGCAGGGCCTAAAGGGACTACATCCCCGGAGTGGAATGTGCATGTCATCCTGGATCAAATGGAATTGGATGCAAAGGTCCTAGGCCCTGAGCGTGTGCAGGTGATAGAAGCTATGCTGTGGGAAAATCCGGCCGCATTCACTCGTCACGCCGAAGATTTTGGCTGTACCGAAGCGATCACACACGAGATACCGACCGGGGACGCACGTCCAATTCGAGAACGATACTGGCAAATCCCACACAAGATGTATCAAAAGGTAAAGACATTACTTGGACAGATGCTGGATTCAGGAGTAGTGCAGAGTAGTCAGAGCCCCTGGGCAACCCCGGTGGTGCTCGTCAAGAAGAAGGATGGGACCATCCGGTTCTGTGTAGATTACAGGAAACTCAATGCTTGCACTGTGTGAGACTCATACCCGTTACCCCGCATCGAGGAATCCTTGACAGCATTGAGGAAAGCCAACTACTTCTCCACCTTTGACCTAGCAAGCGGATACTGGCAAGTAGCCGTGGCAAAGACAACGAAAAAACCACCTTCATCCTCTCTATGGAATTGTTTGAGTTTAACCAGATGCCCTTTGGGCTCTCCAATGCTCCGGGCACGTTTCAATGGCTGATGGAAAAGTGTTTGGGAGACTTAAACTTTGAGGCTACCCTGATCTACCTGGATGACATCATTGTGTTCTCTGCCTCGTTCAAAGACCTTCTTGCCCGGCTTGGACAGGTACTCGGAAGACTGCGGGCTCATAACCTGAAGGTGAAGCCAAAGAAATGTCACCTCTTCAAGAGAGAGATCGAGTAGCTGGGCCACATAGTGTCACAAGATGGAGTTCTACCCTCACCGGAAAAAGTGGCTGCTATCCAGAACTGGCCAGTTCCTTGAACAGTGAGGGAACTCCAGGCCTTCCTTGGGCTCGCCAGGTACTACTGACGGTTTGTCAAAGATTTCGCAAAGGTAGCGGGTCCCCTGAATGAGCTGCTGAGGGGGACCGCCGGAGTGCCGATGACCCAGTGCATCCCTTGGGACCAAAGGCGAGATGAGGCCTTCCAGGCTATAAAGAATGCTCTTACTTCAGCCCCGATTTTGGCCTATGCAGATTTTGATCAACCGTTCCTGTTGTACACAGATGGTAGCCTTCATGGACACGGTGCAGTACTTTCCCAAATACAGGATGGACATGAGAGAGTCATCGGGTATGCCAGTAGGTCTCTGCGAGACAGTGAAAGAAACCCCCACAATTACAGCTCTTTCCAGCTAGAGCTCCTGGCCCTGGTGTGGGCCATGACAGAAAAGTTTGTTGGCTTCCTGGCAGGGACCAAGTTTCAAGTTCGAACGGACAATAATCCCCTGGCCCACCTTGAGAATGCTAAATTGGGGGCCTTGGAACAATGGTGGGTGGCCCACCTAGCCAAGCTTCACTTTACCATCCGTTATCACTCTCCTAACGAAAATGCAAATGTCGACAGGCTGTCATGAGTGACGGTGGAGACTCCAGTGGGGGATCTCAATGAACAACTCGAAGAGGAAGAAACCCCAGACTTTTGTAAGTTTAGGTCCCCAGTGGTTGCGGTCCAGTCAAGTAGGGAGGCCCGCGCACTACCCCGATCCCTGGGGAGAACCAATGAGGGGGACATGTTCAGGACGAAGACGAAGGGCTTAAACAGATGAAATGGTGGGTAACTCAGAAGAGGAAGTGGAGCAAACAAGAAAGGGATGGTCTGGACGCTAAGATGAAGAGTGTCTTACATCAGTGGCATAGACTGGAAGTGTGAGAATCAGTGTTACATCGCAAGAGACAGCAGCCAAAAGATATGGAAGTAAGGGGCACGTGGTCATCCCAGGAGGAATGGTGCAAGAAGTAGCTAAAGAAGCCCACAAATTCGGAGCTCACTTCGGGTCCACAAAGACCTACCAATGGTTACAGCGGTATGTGTACTGCCCCCGGTTGGAGTCTGTGGTGGAAGAGGCTTGTCGGCAATGTCGGGTAAGCGATCTCATTAAGTGTACCGAACAAAGGGCACCCATTCAGACCATACAAACTAAGGAACCACTAGAAGTCTTACTCGGCCTGGGGGCTACAGTACTGTTTAGTGATGACCGACCATTTCTCCAAGTTCGCAGTAGTCACCCCGACTACAGATCAAACTGCTGAGTCGGCAGCGTGGGCCATCTGTCAAAATTTCATCCGAGTGTATGGGTGCCCAAAGCGCATCCACTCTGACCAAGGCGCATGTTTCCAAGGCAAGGGGATGGAAGAACTGCATCGTATGTATGGCATCGAGCGGTCCCAGACCACCCTTTACCATCCTCAAGGCAACGGAGCTTGTGAACGCTTCAACCGAACCCTACTTCAAATGCTAAGAACGTTGGAGGAGGATAAGAAGGTATGCTGGCCAGACTACCTGCCAGAGTTGGTCTGGACCTACAACAATCGGGTTCACTCCACCATGGGCTACACCCCATATCTGCTGCTCTTTGGAAGAGCTGGATGAGAGATCATTGAGTTGAAGTTGGAGCAGCCACAGGAGCTGATGGAGCGAAATGTCACTTCATGGGTGAAAGAACATCAACAATGATTGCAAACAATACGGTGGTTGGTGGGTCAGCAGCTACAGGAAAAAGAACATACGGGCCGTAAACTGATTCAAGAGATACAGCTTCAATCCGGGGACCGAGTATTAGTCAGAGACAAATGCCCCAAGGGTAAACTAAGCGAGAGATGGGAAGTACAGCCTTACAGGGTACTCCAGCGAGTGTATGCGGACAGCCCGGTCTACAAGGTGCAGATTGAGAGTGGAGCGTCCACCCCTAGAGTACTCCACAGAAATATGCTGCGGCCATGCCGGTCTGAGGCATATTCTGTGCCATTGCCAGCTGAAAGCGCTACTCCTCTTCCTGAACCTGTTGTCATGGTTAGGACATGGTTAATGTCCTGTTCTCACAGGGTTAACTTTTGACGGCCTCTCTTTGGATCTGGGAGGGGTATTTATACTCACTCCAAACTAGCATTCTCTGTCAGTTATACTGCTGTTTTGGTGTGTCTGAGCCCTGGTGTGCGTGTACTCTACGTTGTTTGTTTTGCTTCCCGTGTATGACCCGGCTTGTTCCTTCACTCTGTACTTCGTTTCTCTTTTTTGTGCTATTGTCTTTTCTGGTTCTGACCTCCTGGCTTGGCTATCGTTACTCCGTTACAGTTTACCCCTATTGTACCGTCTAATGCCCATTCTGGTTTTCTGATCTATTGCTACGTCCTGACTATCCATTCTGTCTAACCCTTTGGTACTGTATTGCTATCTCGGGCTTTGACCTCAGCTTGATCTGGTTTCTGTCTCTGTCTATGCCCATTGGTAACATTGTCCTGTAGTTACCTTTCTAGGAGTTTCCCTGCAGCTCCTAGCTCTGTGGAGCTTAGGCCACGCCCCCAGCAGTCACATGCTTCAGGTCCTGGAGCATGCATTGTCACCACTGCTGCCCGCTCAGCAGGTATCTTTGTGCACAGTCTTTGTACTCAGGACACACGCACTGGCTCAGTGAGCAAGTGCAGTGCGGTGTTCCTAACACCTATCTTGCCTGCTGGAGAAACCACTGATGACTGGTGGACTGTACCTGACACCGTGGGGGGTCCTCAGCCTGACAGAGATGGTAATATTTTAGATGTACCACTACCGCCATGTGAGGACGAGACCCAACAAGAGCCTACTATGTCTCCTGCAGCAAGTGTTCCTCTGGAAGATAGCCAAGACCTCTAGAGATCCAAGAGGTCTACTGCAGGGGTTCCACCAGTCCGATATGTAGAAAAGTGTTCTCTGTTTTTCCAATTTTGTTGCCTCCTCTATAGGTGTTGTTCTCGCACTGCAAGTTTCTTCATTTCACTGCAACCTTGATGCTGTGATGGCTGAGGATGACCATCTTTAAGTAGGGAGGCATGTAAGGGGGTGGTGTTATGGACAGTAACAGACACGCTGCCATTTTAAGAGACAGCACCCTCTTGGTTGGTGTTTTGGAACGTTCTGCTCTCTCCCCTGCAAAAAGACTGTGTGTGTTGTTCTGTCAGCACTGGAGAGGGGAGGGGCTGTTTCCTGTGTGAGAGAGAGCCGAGATTTCTGCAGGAAGGAGACGTGCCTGGCCAGGAGCTGTGAGGGAAAGACTTTGTACACTCTTCTGTGATAGCAAGGTGGTTTTCCTGTGTTGCCGTGAGGAGCCACGAAGAAAAGACAAGAAAGGAATCCAGATGAGGGAATCCACTATTTCTAGGAGCATCACTGGACCTGCACACAAGGAAAAGACCACGTTGCACAGAGCTTCCAGGAAGAAGTGCACACCATCTTGCAAAGTTGCAGGGGCCCCGGGATTGAACTGAGATACCAACGCTACTGTGAGTGTGAACTTCTTCTGTGCACATGCTAGGGTTTAGGATAGGCTGCAATAGATAGAGCACGGTAGCCGTGTGGCCGGTGTAACAGAGGCCAGATAGGTTATAGTTAGTGTAGCATCATACATTACTTTACTGTATTGTCTTGCCAGTTTGATAAATACACTGAGCTGTTATAGTTGGTGCTCCATGCTGTTTGATGGCCCAGCTAGAGAATATTATTCTTGTAAATTGTCTGTTTCCATAACATTCCCCTGTTTCTGCATTTCCTAACCCTGCATTCCTTCCCTGTAAATATATTAACCTTTGTTGTTTGCACCTCATCTTGTGTACTATAATCTCCCTGCATTGTAGTGGTCCCCCGGCCATTGCTTCACTGGTATGAAACAAATCCTACGACAATGGGAGAGGCTCCACCTGAGAGAATGATTGCTGTATAGAAAAGTCCAGCTACAGCAGAACCTGACTGTCAATTGGCAAATAGTGATTCCTGAGAAGCTATTACATCAAGTGGCCAGAGATGCACATGAAAAAGGGGTCCACTTCGGTCGAGAAAAAACCTTTCATTGGTTGCAGAGACTGGTGTACCATCCACTGCTTAGAACAACTGTGGAAGAAGTATGTAGACTATGTAGGAACTGTGAACTGTCCAAATCTCCGGAACAGAGAGCTTCCACACAAACTATCGTAACTTCCGCCCCGTTAGAATTGTTGATGATAGACTATCTGACAATAGGCCAAGCCCATCAAGGGTATGAACATTGTTTAGTCATGGTGGACCACTTCAATAAGTTTGCTGTCGTGACCCCTACTTGGGACCAAACAGCTGAATCCGCAGCTTACGCTATCTGTAAAAATGTAAAGTATATGGCTGCCTGAAAAGAGTTCACTCAGACCAAGGTGCCTGCTTCTTAGGATGAGTCATGGAGGAGCTACACCATTTGTATGGAATTGAGAAATCTCGTAAGACCCCTTATCACCCTCAGGGCAATGGAGCATGTGAAGGGTTCAATTGAACACTTATTCAAATGTTGACGACCTTAGAAGAAGATCAAAAGCAATTTGTAGCAGAACTAGTGTGGATGTACACATCGCACCACAGGATACACGCCCTATACTCTACTTTTTGGCAGGCCAAGAAAAGAGATCACCGAACTGGAGCTGGACCCGGAGGAGGAATACCCACGGACGAGGGTGTCCACCTGGGTCCGAGAACACAGTCATTGATTACAGACTCTACATCATCTGGTGCAGACTCAGTTTTGAGAGTTGGAACACCCAGAGATGGCTCCTCTACGGGGGACAGCTCTACAGGCCGGAGACTGGGTACTAGTTAGAGAAAAATGAACTTCAGACAAGTTAGATGGGAGAATACACTGTATCGTGTACAGAGGCGAGTCAGTTCTGAAGGGCTTATCTATGAAATTTAGCCCGAGGTGGCAGATGATGCTCCAACTCGTATTGTTCACCGAAACAAGCCCCTGCATGTCTAGAGACCCTATGCGAATAGAGAAAGAAGAGCACGATGCTCCTGAGAATCTTCTATAATTCACTAGTGAAGATGAAGATGACGAATGCCCTGAACCACTACGGGCATAGCCAGAAGAAGAGCAGAAACCTGAGACCCCTAGGACGCCTGAAATTTCTACAATGGCTGTTTCTCCAGGGCACAGCGCACCCCCACCTTTGTTCATTCAGCCTGATTCTATTACTCAAGTAGAACCAACTGATATTCCCAGTTTACAACGTTCTGAACGTTCGACAGCAGGAAAACCCCCTCACTGATTTGATCAGAATAGTTTTGTTTGACAACAAGTTGTTCAAAACTTAGAAGAATGTCAATGCATACTTCAAGAACTCTCACCCATGGAATGGCGAGCACAAAGAGAGGGCGAATGTAAGGTGAAGGAATTAACTAGGCAGGTCTACTCCGTGAAGGGTCCGGAACCATCAGGGCTGTCACCAATATTGCGGGGTAGAAAACTTGAGACTCCAGACCGCACTCTACGTTTGAGAAAAGGGGACGTGGCTAAGCGAACACAGCTGCAGTGCACGAGTGACCAGACAGTTTGGGCGGGAACTTCGGGCGCAAAGGAAGCCTATGAGGTAAAATCAGCTGAGAGGCATCTGAGAAGAGCAGAGCCTGGGACGGCAGAGCGCTTTGACAGGAGACTGTCGACTGAGTACTGCTCAGATACCGCTGTCCCAACCGACATCACTGCCCTCGCTGAGACAGCTGACACAGCCGACAACGCTGCCCAGCCGCCTCCGCTGACAGTACTGACCATGAGAGATAAGGTCTGTAAATGGGACTTAGGCATGTGTTGATTTGACACAGCCCATTGTAAACTATGTTTGGGCAGTGCTGCAAATCTCCGTAGTGTTGGGACACTCACCGCTGAGGATAAGGATGTATCCTTCTTCATCAACTCATCTGCTGGACCCAAGACCCCCATCAGGATGCCAAGGATTCGCCTCCGATGTCAGGACCACGGGAGGATACTGCCAACATCAAAAGATACTACATCATTTACCTCAGGACGTGACAGACCCCCACTGTGACACAATCTAGGCAGCATCAGTCGTGGACAGAAGATCAACCTTCGCTGGTGCCTGAGTGATAAGTCATATTTTATTGTATTGTCAACTTTACTTGTCCCTGTTCCTTAAGTTATCCCCATTAGCCTTTTGCTGTGTTAGTGCTGTATTAGGGAATATTATCCCTCCGTTTTCTCCCTGCGTGGAGTTTCTACTGTATAATAAACCCTTTTCACCCATGGTCTGTGTACAGTCCGTTACTGCATCCTACGTGCATGCAGTCTCCTAACATCAGAATGATAACTACACCCCTAGATGAATTAACTGAGATGTATAGTCTGTAGAATGTGGTCACTTATGGAGGTTCTGCTGTTATGGAACCTTAAGGGCTCTACCAATGTGACATGGCACCCTCAAACCAGTCCATCAAAATCTGAACTGGAATATGGCGCTTCTTCACTTCTGAGTTTTACACTGTGCCTCAAAAATTGTTTGTGACAACGTATGGGATATCAGTGTACGCAAGAGAAATTGTACAACAAATTATGGAGTCAAATTTCTCTTGCTATCCTTGTGAATATGAAAAAATTTGGGGCTAGGGAAATTAGGGGCTTTCCAAATGCAACATGGCGTCCATTAATGATTCCAGCAAATTTTGCATTTAAAATGTCAAATGGTACTTCTTCAGTTCTGAGCCCTGTCTTGTGTCCAAACAATTGTATCCCCCACATATGGGGTATCTGCATACTCAGGAGAAATTGCACAGAAACATTTTGGGTCCATTTTCTCCTGTTACCCTTGTGAAAATAAATAAACTTTGGGTCTAAATTAACATTTTTTGAGAAAAAATGAAACGTTAATTTTTCCTTCCACATTGCTTCAGTTGCTTTGAAGTACCTGAAGGGTAAATATAATTCTTAAATGTGGTTTTAATCACCTTGAGGGGTGCTGTTTTTAGAGTAGTGTCACTTTTGGGTATTTTCTGTCATATAGACCCCCCCAGTCACTTCAAATGTGATGTGGTCCCTAAAAAAAATGGTTATGTAATATTTTTTTGTAAAAATGAGAAATGGTGAGAGATGGTCAATTTTTAACTCCATTACAATTGCAACATTTTCAAAATTTTGCCAAATTTCTGATTCTTTCACAAATAAACGCAAGTCATATCACAGAATTTTTACCACTATCATGAAGTACAATATGTCATTAAAAAACAGTCTTGGAATCAGTGAGATTTGTTGAAGCGTTTCAGAGGTACCACATAAAGTGACAGGGGTCATAATTGTAAAATTTGGCCTGGTCATGAAGGTGAAACCAGGCTTGGGTGAAAGGTTTAACCACCCAACCAAAAAAGTATTTAAAAAAAATAAAGCTGATGTCAAGTAGACATTTGGTAACTGTTATTTGTTAACTTTTTTTGTGATATGACTATTTTAAGAGCATAAAAATTCAAAGTTGGCAAACGGCATATTTTTCTTAATTTTTGACGCATTTTTCGGATATTTTCATAGCTAGGCGCAAATCATTTGACCACTAACATAAAGTATAATGTGTTGCAAAAAAGAATCTTAGAATAACTGAGTTATGTAAAGCATTCCAGAGGCATTACCCCATAAATTGACAAGTCAGACTTGAAATTTTGGCCTGGTCAGAAGGTGGAAAGTGACTCCTTCACATCTAAGTCAAAGATACCGTTCAAAGAGTTGTATAATCAACTGATGTGAAGTTCCAGTCATCAAAAGTACAAAAATGCTAGAATAATGAAATACTGTATACAGGGCGGTCTTTAGAGTTTACGCTGCCCTAGGCACTTTTAGTGCTGCCCCCCATTGGTGAGTACGACTAATGCAGACACTTTAGCATAAATTGCTGACATGAAAGTAGCCTTTCTCCCTAGTGCAGCCGTTTCCCCAGTGCAGCCATCTCCCTAGTGCAGCCATCTCTCCAGTGCAGTCATCTCCTCAGTGTACCCATCTCCCCAGTGCACCCATCTCCTCAGTGCACCCATCTCCCCAGTACAACCATTTCCTCAGTGTAGCCATCTCCTCAGTGCACCCATCTCCTCAGTGCACCCATCTCCCCAGTGCACCCATCTCCTCAGTGCACCCATCTCCTCAGGGCACCCACCTCCTCAGTGCACCCATCTCCCCAGTGTAGCCATCTCCTCAGTGCACCCATCTCCCTAGTGCAGCCATCTCCCCAGTGCAGCCATCTCCTCAGTGTACCCAACTCCCTAGTGCAGCCATCTCCTCAGTATAACCGTCTCCCCAGTGCAGCCGTCTCCTCAGTGCAGCCATCTCCCCAGTGCAGCCATCTCCCCAGGGCAGCCGTCTCCCCAGAGCAGCCGTCTCCCCAGTGCAGTCATCTCCCCAGTGCAGCCATCTCCCTAGTGCACCCATCTCCCTAGTGCACCCATCTCTCCAGTGCAGCCATCTCCTCAGTGTAGCCATCTCCTCAGTGCACCCATCTCCACAGTGCACCCATCTCCCCAGTGCACCCATGTCCTCAGTGCCAGCCATCTCCCCAGTGCACCCATCTCCTCAGTGCACCCATCTCGCCAGTGTAGCCATCTCCTCAGTGCATCCATCTCCCTAGTGCAGCCATCTCCCTAGTGCAGCCGTCTCCCCAGTGCAGCCCTCTCCCCAGTGCAGTCGTCTCCACAGTGCAGCCGTCTCCACAGTGCAGCCGTCTCCACAGTGCACCCATCTCCTCAGTGCAGTCATCTCCCCCCTCCCTCCCCACTGGGCTCATTCTCATCTCCCCCCTCCCTCCCTGCTGGGCTCATTCTCATCTCCCTCCTCCCTCATCGCTGGGCTCATTCTCATCTCCCCCTTCCCTCCCTGCTGGGCTCATACTTATCCCCTCCCGCCGCTCATACTCATCTCCCCCCAGGCTCATACTCATCCCCCCAGGCTCATACTCATCTCCCCCCTCTCTCCCCTCTGTGCTCATACTCATCTCCCCCCACTCATACTAATCTCCCCCCACTCATACTAATCTCCCCCCAGGCTCTCCCATCCCTCCAGGCACAATCTCATCTTCCCCCAGGCTCATACTCATCTCCCCCCCTGGGCTCATACTCATCTCCCCCCTCCCTCCCCTCTGGTTTCATACTCATTTCCCCCTGCTCATATTCATCCCCCCAGGCTCATACTCATCTCCCATTCCCCCGGGCTCATACTCATCTCCCCCCTCCCTCCCCTCTGGGCTCCTACTTACCTCCCCCCCACTCATATTCATCTCTCCCCTCTGGGCTCATACTCATCTCCCATCCCCTCCACTCATACCTCCCCCTCGGGCTCATACTCATCCCCCCGGGCTCATACTCATCTCCCCTCTCCCTTCCCTCTGGGCTCATACTCATCTACCCTCCGCTCATATTCCTCTCCCCCCTCTGGGCTCATACTCATCTCCCATCCCCCCGCTCATACCTCCCCTCGGGCTCATTCTCATCTCCCCCTCCATGTATGCATGGCTGGGCTCACCTTGCGTGATCCCTGCATGTTTACCGCTCCAGGCGCCGCCATTCTTCTTGTGTCACACGCTGTGTGTGTGAGCGGTCACGTGATACCGTTCATTAAGGCCATGAATATGGACGCCACACCTATGGGAGAGGAGTGCCGTCCATATTCATTACTGTAATGAGCGGTATCACGTGACTGCTCACACACACAGCCTGTGACACAGGAAGAATGTCGGCGGCGCTGGAGACCTTCAGAGCCGCAAGCACCGCTGGAGCCGAGGAGGTGAGTATGATGTCTTCAAGAGGCGAGGGGAGGGGAGGATCCGACTCCGACTTCCATTATAAAAAAAAAAACATCTTTGCCCAGGAGCCGCCCCACCGCATCATCCCGCCCTAGGCACATGCCCGTGGGTACCTAGTGGAAAATACGGCCCTGACTGTATATCAGAAAGTTAACAATGATTTATGTTTACCCTGTAGCAGTGTAAGAAGATGGACATACTGTCCCTTGAAGAACAATTATATTGTTATATCATGTAATGTGAATTGTGTGGTGGGTTAATGGTGTGTAGTTGGACAGTAGGGAGGGCAAGAGTTAATGCTGGAACTTGCTCAGAGTGGGAGGATCTAAGTTGAAGGAATCAAAGACAAAATGCTAGAAAGGTCCCAGTATGCCTAGAGGAAAAAAACTACGTTCTAATGTGAGCAGTGCTGCATGTCCTGGGTGTCCCAAATGAGAGAGGAAACAGAGGATAGCTAAATCATGAACAGAGCAGAAGATGAGAAGTGACTGAAAGAGCAGAGCGATCGATCAAAGTCAAAGTCTGGTCCTGGGTCAGGAAGGCTAGCAGTATAGTCTAGAGTTTATAACTCACATAGATAACGGGCCTAGATGGGACATATTAATTAAGACGGAAAGAGTGCCCCAGGTGGGAAGTTCCAGAGCGACAGAAACGAGAGAGATAAATAATAGCCATAGTGGCAAAGTAGCACCCCTGAAGGGAAAAGGATGAGGAACCACGAGTCGAGCATTGGACTCTTACAAACTGGACTGTAGTACTGGGCTGGGCTGTGTTGAAGAAAGGAGTTAAGGTGAAAATAGACAAGTGAGAAAAAGGAAGTAATCTGTGTGTTCCATATTGTAAAAGAAACGTTTATCAGCATTTGTGCCCATTATCTTCTCTGTATAATGCCTTCCCAGTTCTGTCTTGGCAAATAAAATGTCACCGGTTACATATGGCCTGCAAGTGTGTAGCGTCTTCACAGCACAGTTGCACACACCCAGCCAGGACCCTCACCTTCACATAATGTGACGGGCGCAAAAGAGGAGTACCTCACCCATGGCTACTGCCCTGTGCCACATAACAGCAGTACACGAATATGCTGTCTATTTTATTTTGCAAGGACCATTTCACATATTAAAAATCTATCATGAATTTGAAAATATGCAGTATCCCCTAAATTGAGGGTGATTCCTTTACATTGTACTATATAGGTGTGAGCTCATTTTTATATATTTTTCTCTAATGAAAATTAGGAGTATATTTCAGTTTCAGACTATAAAAATTAGGCATTATAACCTTAAGTCCAACCTTAAGAATCTTTCTATATAGTTAACTAACCTCCTGGGGATATAGGATGCATTAATCTGTTCATCTGAACATTCCAGTGTCGGACATTAGTACTTGCTTGATGAAGTTTCCTCTGAGCCACCTAAGTTGAATTGAAAATAAACTTAATTTTTGCAAAAATTCAGGAAAAGAAGACTAACATTCAAAGATCATGAGTTCAACATAATTATTTTAATAGCATAAATAGATGCACTAAACATGGCTGTCTAATGGGTAATATTGTTTCCATTTTTAGCTAACAATTTGTAAATATATTTGACAAATAAACGAGTCATCTAATATAGTTACATTTTACAGTTATTTAAAGGAGTTGTCCAGTGACATCATATTAATGACTAATAAAAAGGGATAAGTCATGAATATCAGATCACTTCCTGTCCAACATCCCCACAATAAGTTGTTAGTTGCACTTGTGGCCACCGGATGTAAACAATTTGAATGAAGTGGCAAGGCACAACTCCATTAAAATGTGTAATGACCAAAAAAACAGCGTTGATCTTTTTTGTTTCATGTTGGCGCTCACTGGGTAGAAGAAATATATTTTATTTCTTTGGACAGTTGTCATTTTTTTTCATTATTCTTAGATTTTATTTACCATCCAGGAAAAGGCAGTGATTTGAACTTTTACATTTTTTTTTTCATTTTTTATTTTTTCCCTAAGATACTTCAACTTTAAATCACTTGTATGCTACACTGAAATGTAATAATATTGCAGTACTAGCAGAAGAGCCCGGCGCTGCCCGGGCATAGTAACTAACTGTTGTTAGTTATAACAAATTATAATTATCCGCCATCCCATAGTCCCGTGCCCATATACCCATCATACATATCTTCCATCCCATAGTCGAGTGCCCATATACCCATCACACATCTTCCATCCCATAGTCCCGTGCCCATATACCCATCATACATATCCGCCATCCCATAGCCCTGTGCCCATATACCCGTCATACATATCCTCCATCCCATAGTCCAGTGCCCATATACCTGTCATACATATTCTCCATCCCATAGTCCAGTGCCCATATACCCATCACACATCCTCCATCCCATAGTCAACCATTATGACATCATAATGAGTGGCGGGGCTTGCAACCTATGATAACATCAGCGTCGCCATGGCAACCATTATGACATCATAATGAGGGGCGGGGCTTGATACACACACACTTTTTTCCCATTATGTAGATAGGGGCAAAATTGTTTGGTGAATTGGAATGCGCAGGGTTAAAATTTCACCTCACAACATAGCCTAGGACACTCTCGGGGTCCAGACGTGTGACTGTGCCAAATTTAGTGGCTGTAGCTGCGACGGTGCGGATGCCAATCCCAGACATACACACACACATACATACATACATACATACATACACACACTTGAGCTTTATATATTAGATATTGTAAAATCATCAATCTCCAATGATTCCATAGGTTAAGCATCATACGTGTACACGCCTGCTTGATGGCCTCATAGTCTCCACCTTGCACTCTCGAGAGAGCACGAACACCTCCAGAGCTTTGCCTCATGGCCCTGGTGTTATGTATTGAGCCCACTGGTTATCAGGCAACTGGTATTGTCTTTTAAACATTTCAGTCCTTTCACCTCACTACTGGGTCACATTCTGTGTCCAAATGAAAACAACTATACCCTCATATAGGATACTAGGAATATATAAATTGTGTCACAATTGAATTTATTAATCAACAGATAAATACATATAAATATTGCGGGTGCAGTTAGGGATGAGCGAGTAGTGAAGTACTCTGACTCGCTGTACTCTTTACGAGTAGCTCCTAATACTCGGGTACTCGTAACAAGTAGTGAGTCCAATGTAAGTCTATGGGAAATGCGAGTAATGGGCAGAGAATGTGTGTGCTGGGCTGGGCGAGGACTGTGCGAAGATTGTGCTGGGCTGTGCAAGACTGTGCTGGGCTGTGTGGGACTGTGCTGGGCTGTCGGGACTGTGCTGGGCTGTGCAGTGACTGTGCGGGGACTGTGCCGGGCTGTGCGGGACTGTGCCGGGCTGTGCAGGGACTGTGCTGGGGTGTGCGGGGACTCTGTGGGCTGTGCCGAATATTGCGAAGCGAGTAGTGAAATACTCGCAAGGATTCGAGTACCGCATTACTTGCCGAGTACCGAATCCTAATGAGTTTACTTGCTCATCCCTAGTGCTAGATTGATCAAACCAGAAAAAACAGGCAGAAAACTAACACAGCCAAACAGGTCAATTTAAACCCTGATTGAGGTATCTGACTAGTGGCACTGGACACCTTATTTGCACATAGACACCTTATTTTTTAGGCAGCCTTTCATACAATATTTTTAGGATCAATTTTGACCATCTATTATACTACTATTAAATTAATATGCTATTTTGCTATTAATATGGCTGCCTCAATTAATCTCTGAAGGGGATTTCTATATTTTATTATATGTCTTGTGCAATGTTTAATTTGTACCATGAATGGGATTAGCCGTCAGTATTTAAATGGATGTGTTCCACCTGGCTTCACATTGATAAATTGACCTGTTTTGTCTGTGTTAGTTTTCTGCCCGTTTTTTCTGGTTTGATCAATCTAGCACCCATAATATTTATATGTATTTATGTGTTGATTAATAAATTCATTTGTGACACAATTTGTATACATTCCTAGTATCCTTTATGAGGGTATAGTTGTTTTCAACTGGTATTGTCTGCAGGCCTTTTCAAAACTTCTCAAAATGTGTCCAGTTCCAAGACCTTGTTCATGACAGGAAACTTCTTGAGATTGGGGTTAAAGGTGTTAACATTACAAGACTCATTATTCAGTGGGCTAGCCTGCTCCTTCTGGAGTCAGAAAAAGATCAGCAGGTGGTCTCTGACAGCCTGTCACTTTCGTGCTGCAGCCCCTTGATTGGCTTGTTGCTTAGCAAAAACTCTCTAGCCCTAGGCATGCTGCTCTGCAAACTCAAGCTCTGGTTTGCGTTATTGTAGCTCAAGCTCTATCAGCATTTGAGGGGTCACCTTCCATTTGCTGCAGAATGAGTGGCAAGCAAGAGTCCATTCCACTCTGGGAGCTATGGTTGCGGATGGCCCCTTCTCAGTCAGACAGTTTTGAAACCGGATCCACAGCTGACATCCTGGTTCTCCATTGCTCCGGTTCTCTGATGCCACATCGTGTTGGTTTCAGGCATCATCCTCAACCAATGCACAGATCAACTTCTCTTTGGTTTTGTCTGACCATTGCTACTCGCACAGCTTTCTCATACTTTTTTTAAGCTGTTGCCATCTTAGCAATCACTAACCAAATAAAAGATAGAACAGAAAAGCAAAGATGAGGGAGAGAAGTAATTGCTACATGTGCAGTATTGTCCCAAGTCTCAGTATTGACACCGATCTCCAAAATTCTGCACAGATTCCTCGTGGTGACCGTGCAAGTTTTTAGTGACAGGGATGATTGCTCACCCCAGATCACTAATGCTTTGTGATCCCACCACACTTACCAGTAACTTGTCAATTTGAAGTAGCAATGATTCGCAGGTACCTGCACAGAAGAACAATGAACTCAATGCCCATAGCAGAGCCCAAAAGGTAACTTTAATTGTAGGCGCGGGATTCTGCGGCCAGCAATACAAGTCACACTGTGATGGTGATGGTAGAAGGGTAGTATTCAAATGAAGACCGCAGGTCAAGTTTTCTTGCAGGCACTGCACACACCATAGCCAGGAAGAACTCTTTACCGTAACAGAACAAAAGACAATTTCTGCACATCGAGACCGCATACAGGTATGACTATTTTAACCATTCTATAACCTGTATGCCCATATTAATAGGTAAAAACATCCCAGGGGGTGACAGATTCCATTTAAATAAAAGTGATAAGAAAAGAAAAGTACTAAACCTGTGTCACACAAATAGCTCAGCGCTTAGACTGATAAATGAAAAAAAAAACTCTGATTATTATTAGATGAAGATTACATCAAAATACCTTCCTTTGGTTAGCTCATATGGAGGGGCTGGTCATTGAAGGAGCTGTGTCTTTAGAAGATTATAAGATCCCCAACTTTCAGGATATCTTTGCCCCTGGAGGTCTCAGACAGGATAAATTGTTGCCATGTTTTCTATCACTATTTTTCTTTTTTTTAATAATGAAAAATGGCATAGATAGAATCATTCATCTATCCAATATTAAGTTGGAGTTGTTAGGCTGGCATTATGGACATATGTGTAAATGAGCTATGCTCCTCATTTTCCTACAACACCAAAAACATATTTCCCATAAATATTGGATTAATGCAAAGCTCAATATTAATCACTGACCACTGGTTCCATAGTGTCTGAGATAATTCCTTTGAATAGAGGAAGTTCTTTCCTCGGGAATTGTACTTCTCCGCCTATCGTAAGCATGGTCACTGGCTCAGCTGATTTCTACTTTAATTATCTGTTCATGGAAGAAGCTCCTACTTCAAAGGAGGTTGAAGTGTCATCTCTTTCTCACTTCCTCAGTTATAATTAATCCTATATGTTCAATGTTCATATGTCCCCTCTTCAGAGATATCTTTGTAGATTTTACAACTTTCTCTATGCTTCCCTTGTGGAAAAGAAAAATTTGGGCTTGAAGCAACATTTTTGAGAGAAAAAAATGTGTTTTTTCATGGCTCATTTTTATAAAATTCTGTGAAGTACCTATGAATTCAAGGTGCTCACTTCACCTCTAGGTAAGTTCTTAGACGGTTGTAGTTTTTCAAAATAGGGTCACTTGTAGGGGCTTGCCACTGTTTAGGCACATCAGGGGATCTCCAAACAAGGTATGATGTCATCTATCTATTTCAGCCTATCTTCCACTATAAAAGTCAAATGGTGCTCCTTTTCTTTCAAGATCTGTCATGTGCCAAAACAGTAGTTTTCCAAAACAAAGAGTATGGATGTACTCAGCAGAAATTGCACAACAAATTTTATGGCTCATCTTCTCCTGTTACCTTTGTGAAAATGAAATACTGAGGCTGAAACAAAATTTTTCTGGGAAAAATATATTCTTTTTTTTGGCTCAACATTAAAAAAATTCTGTTAAGCACCTGCAGATTTAAGGTGCTCACCAGACATCAAAATAAATTTCTTAAGGGTTTTAGTTTCTAAAATGGGGTTACTTGTGAGGGGGTTTCCATTGTTTAGACACATCAGGAGCTCTGAAAATGTGACATAGCATCCAAAATATATTCCAACCAATTTTGTGCTCCAAAAGTCAAATGCTGCGACTTCCCTTCTGAGCACAAAAATCTCATAGGCTTTGCTCGAACTGTAGAAAGCAGAAGAAAATTAGCATAAAACAGCATTAAAAAATTCCGCAAAATCGCTTAGTGTGAACTTAGCCTTATTCCAATAAAGATAAAATTAGGAACAACTCACACAGCAGTGCTCCATGAGGCATAGGAAAACCATGAAATATAAGGCTTCTAAACTTTGTGGTCCTTAGGCTACTTTCACACTTGCGTTTTTTTGCACTGCGTTTTTTGCACACACAAACGCATGAAAAAAACGCATCTAAACGCTGTTTTTTTCCAGCATTTTTATGCGCATGAAGGAAAAAAACGCAGCGTTTGTATGCGTTTTCAGTGTTTTTGCGTTTTTTTGCACATTGTTTGTCCTCACCAAAAAAAAATCTAGATAACAATCTTGCAACACACACCACCAATGGGACATCAGTGGCGGTGTGGTATGCTAATATATAGACCCTGTCTACAATATTCTTCACATTTGCTTGATTTTTCTCCTGTCAACATGGATCTGCGCTGGAAGAGTTTTCACTTCAACTTGGATTTGGACATCGCGATGGCTAGGGCATATGCAGTTGCTTGCGATGAACAAAGGAAGAGAGAGAGACAGCGAAGACGGCAGCGGTGGCGTATGTGGATACATCCGATTGTTGAACTCCGGGAGAGCCGTGGGGCGTACCACACCCTCTACAGTGAGCTACAGGCAAACCCGGAGAAATTTGCAGATTATATCCGGATGTCCCAAGAAAGCTTCAGGGATTTGCTTGCTCGTGTCCAAGAATCCATCCGGAGACAGGACACACAGCTCCATCGTGCGATTCCTCCTGAGGAACAGCTCCTGGTGACATTACGGTACGTAATATTTAAAAACCAAGGGGTGGGGTCTGATTTTTTATTTTTTTTTACATGTACTATTCAAAACCTGGCCTAATTATTTTTCGTGAATGTACTAATTTTTTTTTTTTTTTTTTTAAAAACCATATACAGAAATATTAATTTTACTTCTTTCTCTGTTTCGCAGATTCCTGGCGACTGGAGAGACCCAATCTTCACTACACTTCCAGTACCGTATTGGAATCTCCAC